>NC_142176.1:22058851-22370581 GCF_026936395.1 Plectropomus leopardus | reverse complement strand
AGAAATTCTAATCTAGTGCAAAAATGACTGTCTTTATCGGTGATAATATATACATTGTGCAAGATGATTTTTTTTTTAAATCACTTTTACTCTCCTGATACTAATTTTGATACCTAAACTCAGGGTAACATCTGATACAGAGTACAGATGTGGTACCATGGATCAATCTGTAGACCTTATGGTGACAGAAGTAGAGTATTTTTTTAATATTTTTTTTTTTTTTTAACAATTTTATAACATTTGGACTGAGATGCTGTATTTTATGTGAATCAGTGAAGTCTGGCTGATATTCATTTAAGGAGGACTGATAGAAAACACAAGCAATCAGCTATATCAACCATCAAAAAGAGAACATACAAATCAGTATTTTGTTAAAGTTGAGCCTTGTTTACATTGAGCTGCAAAACAAAAAAACAACAACAACAGAGTGGGTAGTCATTTAAGAACAACAGTTCCACTGGTTTGGTGACATGTGCCTTATTTGAGTCTTTCAGTTTGTATAGTTGCCTGTTGGTTGATGGTGTCTTGGCACAGCCAAAATGACTAAACCTTGTTAGTCCCTTCAGAAATTCACAGTATTTTTTTGAGATTGTTGTGGCGTGAAATGCCTGATTTCATGGCAGCTTTTTTTTTTTTTTTAAATAAATTGCAATCCATGTTGCAATGTTTTAGGTGTTTTCGCTCAATGAAATTGTGGGAGCATTTGAAAAAAATTATGACAATAGTTGCAATCTTGTATGAATCATAAGAAATCAAAAGTAAGTTTTTCTATTAAGAAAAAAAACCCACACTGTACTGAATTTGTAAATAAAAGCCTGCTACACTTAAGTTACCAAACAGCCTCTGTCATGGTGAATTGTCTTATATGTTGTCTACGCATTTCAGTCATTCACATGTTTTTGGCTGTAGACGTGTTCGTCTGTTGACATTGTTTGTGTTCAACCACAATGTTATATTAGGTGCAAAACAGTTAACCCTTGCTTTCATGCAAAACATTAGGGATTTGCCTTGCGTGGTCTTTGGCAGTAATTTTTATTTTTTGTAAATCTGAGCTATTTTTGCTGTACATATAAAGAAGTGAGTTTGGTGATGTTAAGTGAGCTGCTACGATTAATGAAACTAATGGGAAACTGAAATGATAGGTCAAAATAGTGGAAAAGTCATGATTTGACAAATTTCAAGGTTGGGCAGAATTCCCTGAAAGTGGTTAAATTTGCTGTAATTGTTGCAATCCCAATATTGCGACAACCTGGAGGGGATTCCTTGTAGTATTGTATTTAATGTTAAGTAAAAGGTGTCAGTTGAGTCGAGCAAAACTTAGTTAATTGTATAGAATGAGGTGATTGTCAGTGTGTGATGTTAGAGTGACCACACAGCCACTGCGCACTCAAGTCCGATTGGATGTTAAATAACAAGGTAACAGGGAGTAGTTAATCGGTGTGAAGTTGTAACTTTATCCTCTCTACCTTGGCTTGTCCTGGCGGTGGGAGGAGACGGTGTTGGAGGTGAATGTGCTGTAAGTGTGGAACTGCTGTGGAATAGGCTGTCAGGCTTCATTAGCCCAAGCCATCTCTATCTCAGGAGGAATGTGGCCAGTGGTTTAAAACCAATTTCCATTACCTGCCTTCATTTTATTAACTTCCGTACCATTACCAGGGAGCTTCCCTTTGACACTTGTTCGTCCTCACTGTCTTGTACGTCTAAGAGATCCTTGGGGGAGCAAGTTTGTGAAACCTCACTTGTTCTCTGTGTTCTCCTTGATCGCCAAGCACTTGTGCCTCGTGCCGAAAGTGTGCACTGTGTGTCACTCTCAGATTTCAGATGTGAGGGCTCGTGCATGAACCTCTGTGACATCCACATTTAGGATACAAGCTGACACATGCATCTGGCCAAAAAACTATAGTTTACCCCTTGTGGATTTTAGATCAGCTTTACAGGGAGACTCAGTAATGTGAGTAGGTTCCTCTTAAAAGTTCATAACAGGTCTCTTAGCCTAGTTTGAGTTGTCACCAGCAGCTGACTTTTAAATCCAGCATATTGTATTGGGATAATCCTGAGGGAGCCAGAGATGTGTGGTAAATAGTACCTTTGATATCTATCTACTCCATGACCTCAGCCTACCACTGCTGATTAGATCTGTTGGGAGCGTTTGTCCATGAATAAGATGAGCTTTTCTAGGAGCATGAGTGAGGAAGAGGAGTATGAAGCTTGTGAGACGCCCCTCGTCGTGACTGCCACTTGGGAGCACGGTGGAATGGAGGAGGAGGTGAAAGGCCAGGTGTCTGCCACAGAATTTAATTAGAAAGACTGGATGCTTTGTCCTCTGTAAAGTTGCTCCAGGCATTCTTTAATTGCCCCATTCCCAATTTCTTCTAGCAGTCCCTTCTCTAAAGTTCATTAGTATTCATCTTGCACAAGCATTTGAATGTTGATTTCAAGGATATTTTACTTAACTGTACCGCAGACTCTTTCTTTTAACTCTTAGCCAAATCTTATTGCTGCTTTAATGTACACTAAATACATTTCTAATAGCTTCCTTGCAGAATGTACCCTCCCATTTCAAATGTTGCAGTTGAAGCCACTTTAAGGTACCTGATGAGATCAGTAATTGACTGTGCTGATTAACTGACTAGCTATTAAAAAGCTCCCAGCTGATGTTAGAGAAAGTAACAAGACGTATTAAGATATGGAGAGTTGCAGGATTAATAGGGACTCAGGAGACTGAGAGACCTCGACCTGATAGAACACGATGATATGGTTGTGCACACTATGAAATCTTTTTAGGGTTTTTTTTTTTTATTTCTTTGATATCATGGAAAAATTAAAGAAAAGGATGCATCAAGCCAGATGAAACACTGAGGCACTAGTTTTGCACTGATTGTTTATTAAAGGAATACTTCACCCACAAAATCACCATTTGTAAATCAATTAGTCATGCCTTGTTACCTTGAATTTGTGAAGAAAACTTGGTTTTTCTGCATGCCTCCACGGAAAATGGCAAACATTGATTTATTCATTGATTGGGGACCACATTTAACAGCAGCAAAACTATATCAAAACATCTGTTTAAAAACTCTCACAGAACTTGTGCAGTATGATACAAAATGTCATTTATCCAGTTGTAGGCTCAGTCCTTTCCAAACACATGCACTTTTTGCTAAAATCCTTCTTTTTAAAACTGAACTAAAAGTTATCTATGCTCTCTTTAAAGTCAGACTCCCATACAAAAAGGTTTTTGTTAGCAAAGTCCCCAATCAATCAATACACCAATTCTGCCATTTTCCATTAAGGCATGTGAGAAAAATTTTGTTTTTTTGTTACAAATTCATAGTAACATGGCATAAGTAATTGATTTACAAAATGTCACTTTGTAGGATAAGTATTTCTTTAACTGACAGTTTTCAGCAAGTGACTCAATAAGGACAATTTTGAGACCAATCATGTATTGATTTAACATTTAGCAAAATCTATCAGGGGGATTTGATCAGATAAATTTAAAGCATTTAATTTTCACGATTCATATGATGGTCTTAACAAGTAGGGTAATAATGTAAGAATGCTTTTGAAAGAAAGTAAATTGCTTTTTTGATGTCTTTTCTCAGCCATCAGTCCTAAGCATTAGCAGGAGTGTTTAGCCCAGTTACCAGCATTTAAGAAGAGAAAGCAGAGATTAACCCCAGCAATAACACTGACCATCATTCATTAAAACTGTAATCATGCGTAAAATGAGATTGATAGAAATTTTTCCAAAAGGTTGCGAAAAGGGAATAGAAAAGGAATTATATATCCTGATACAGGATTTAATGGACAGAAAGTTAATTCAGCGGCTTTCAAAAATATGGTAAGGCGTAAAATCCTCCTGGGCAAATTATAGACCTCTCCACCATCATCACTGCATTTCCAACAGGAGACAGAGGTTATGCCCCCTCCAGCACACACACGTACACACACCCTTTACCTGTACTGCAAACTGCATACACACACACACACCAACACGAATTCTGCTCTGCAATATAATATCTGGTTTATCTAGTCGCTGGGAATAGTTAAATCCTTCATGGGGGAAGCACTCTGTTGGTAGGATTACTTTAGTATACGCCCGCCATTTCTCTCCTTATTATCACATTTTTTTCTCAACAGGCGAGTTTAAGGCCAGTGTTTTAATGTTCAGCTCTATTCAATCCCTAGCTTTTACACTGGATAAAATATTTATTTTAGTTAATCACTTAAGTATCGCGCTGAGCTCAATATCTTCAGTAGTCGGTAACAGGATTATGTGTATGATGGGTGAAAGTCAGGGCATAAACATACATTTTATATATACTGTATTAAGAAGTTTCTGAAGTTTTTTTTTTTTTTTTTTAACTTTCAAACACCCTTTGGCAGACAGTTGTAGACTCTCCGTTTCAACCACTTTGTCTAGCATGAATTTTGAATACACCTTTGCACTTGGACCCATAAATGAAATAAAAATTTGCTTGCCTCTTTTCTCCATTTACAGTTTTAAGAGTACCTTACTGAATATGAATAGAGTGTGTCAAAAAAGACACAAAGATAAAGTAATATAACATCTTTGCCAAGCCTGTTTTTCTGTGCTCGTATTATATTTTTATTCACTTTTTCCACAGCTTGCCCCCCCCCGCATAGTTCACTAAAGAGTGGACACTGTACCTGCTGTTTTAAAGGTTCATTTGAACTTCCAACCAAGGCTGACACCTGTGGTACCCTGCCTTTGATTGATTGTTGAGACCATTGATCTAATTTTGAAACCTTTGAATTTCTCCTCTGCATCCTTCCTTTTCTTGTATGGCGTGGAGTAAACCTAATTTCCGTGAGCCTCACGCAGGGCTTCGCTCTCCAAGGTGGGAAAACAGAGTGAATAAATAAATAAAGAAACCCAAGAAACAGGTCTTTCACAGCAGCACAGAGATTTTTATAGACTGGATCAATTAAATTTGTCTTATTTGGAACGATGGGGCTCCGTAACTCAATAAGAGGTAATGTGGTTGAAAAGGCCTCTCACTGTGTGGCCATTAGGTGAGAGAATGTTACCATGGGAGTATTAACATGCAGGGATTACAGCGGCATAAGACTGGTCTGAGCCAATTAGAATCAAGAGCAGCCTAGAAAGCGAAGATGTGGGTGGGCATCCGGGGCTACTGAGTCCTGCTGCGAGGGTGAGAGCAAGAGAGAGAGACGACATCACAGTCGGTGCCTGATGGAAACCAGTAGTGCTTCAGAGTGGAAAGACAGTGGCTTTTAGTTCTGGCATGGCAGAGAAACAACCCATGAGAAAGCTCATGTACTGTATTCAGTCATTCCTATAATGAGCCCAGCTATGAAGGATTTTCCCTTACTGCATTAATACTAATGTTAGAATAAGTGAAATGGTTCTAATATGATTAAAATAATAACCATGCATGATTTATTTGAGACATTATATGCAGTCGTATTCAACAATGAAAGTGTTTTTACTTGAGTTGCAAATTGTAAGCACTTTCCTTAATCAATTATTGGTCAAATTCACAGTCTATTTATCATTATTGAAAAAAAAAACAATAACTTTGCTTAAATTACCAAATGCATTTTTTCCTCATTAAAAGCTCACAGCAACATATTGCAAAGACTTTTGACAGCGTTGCAAAGCCTGTTGATTGATCAACTAAGTTTCACGTTTGATTACATTTTTAATGACTGATTAATTGATCATCGATTAATTGCCATCATCTCTGGTTTTTTACTAAAGTAGTAACAGTGTCAAAGAAAATTTCACACGAAGGATGAAGAATTCATGAAAAAATAATCTTGCATTCGTACATAACTTGTTGAGAACTTGGTTAGTTGAATTGCCTGCATGCCAGGAGGGTTTTGAGACTTTGCATTAGTTTGTCCATATACTCTGTGTCAAACATTGTAAAGGTAGCTGTAAACATTCTGTCCTTCACAGTGCCGTGGCTGTGGTCAGCATGGTTTCACAGTGGTAACGATAAATTCAAATACTGACAAGATTGCCAAAAATGGCTTCTGAAAGAACTTCATCAGCTTTAAGCCATCTCTCTGCCCTCCATCCGTTTGCTCTTTATGGTCTTAACTGTTACAATTTTACCAAAATGTGCTTACATTAACACTTCATTACCTTCACAGCTTACACTTCTTTCCCTCACAAACATACAAATTGAGACATAGTAGGGGTTCAGTGTCTTGGTTATTGACACTTTAGCACTTTTGTTGACAGAAGGAGCGAGCAGTTGAACTGCTAACCTGTAATGGTAGTTAGAGGGGTCACTCCCTCAAAATACACTGCTTCCAATTCAGTCATCAGTCATCAGCCCTGTTGACTTTGTGAGCTGGGCCCATGCATAAAACTCTGTGTAGAAATATGACAGAAACTCTCAGTACAAAGACAGAAATATGCATCTACATTCTTTTTGTCAGATTTATAAAGCCATCATGAAACTGGGCACATGCGCACATGCCTCATTTCCACTCCCACAGTTCACCATACATGGATGTAGAGACGCCCTCACACCCATTTGTGTGTTGTACACAAACCAACTCATGCATTGACTTAAACCCTGATGTTGTGCATGAGGACTGACATAGATGTTGTGCATTTAGCCTTATTCTGCTGAAACTGCGTGTTTGGTAGATAGCTAACATATGGATGAATAGGGCTGAAGTGAATTATGCTTCAGAAGAGTTTTGGGAAGTTTTATTGTTTTAAAACTTCTTGACCATCATGAAAACTGGTTTAATTTTTTAGAATCCATTGTTGTATTTTTTTTCAAATTGCACACCTGCTTTGTGATGCTCAAAAGAAAGATTTTGGTTAGAGTACCACTTTAAATGTTTCTTCTTATTATTGGACAAAGAATGTCTGTAGTGCATCATGAAGTATGATTTATTTAGTGGTATTGTCACTCTGTGTGGTGTTCACTTTAGTACATAGATATAAAAAATCATTTTACAAAAACACTTAAAAATGCAGGCTTATTTCCTGCATGTCTGCTGAATTTCCTTTTTCAAAACAGCTAAACAGTTCATCCTTTTGCGTGTGTGTGTGTGTGTGTCTGTGACAGAGAGAGAGGGGCACTTCCCTATCTGTGAACTCGAATGTGTCACTTGGTATGTCGGAGAAGGGTGGAAACGCAGAGTGCCTCAGGACATTGTAACAAAGTCCCTTGTGCCACCAGCCCCCCCGACACAATTACCCACTCATGTCTAATTGGTGTTTGAGGCTTCTCTGCTTGATCAACCATGGCCACATCAGCATGAAGTGGCAGGGCAGCGTTTGCCAAGCTGTGACTTAACTGGTATCACGCTTTGTTACTCTTCTAGCTGCTTACATAATTTGCTGATGTAAATTTACTCTGCCTAATTAACATCGTCAGCCTCTCATTTAATCTGAACAGACACGGGATGCATCCGGTCCCTGGTGCTACTGTCCATTTTGCTGACTTCTGAGCGGCAGCGCACAGGCCTGTCTGTTGGCTGCGGTGCTGGAGTTTATGCGGCTTGGTTGAATAAATCCATTACTCAGTATAAACACAACTCAGTCTTGGCATGTTGAGTTGAGAGGAGGGGTTGGAGTTGAAACTAACTTTCTCAGAACTGTCCTGAATTAAAAAATTAAGTTCATCTCAGTCGTCAGTTGATTGAAACTGAGCGCTTAACTTTAGAGGGGTTTAGATAATGGTGCATGGACACAAATCTGACTGACAAGCCTCTCTGTGGAGAAGAGCTTTGTGATATTTGAGGTGACTGCACTACAGACAAATAATCATACTCCCAATTAGAGTCCCTTTCTCTACTTTATGGTCTTTGCAATGCTTAATGGCCTGTTCGCACTGAACTGTCTGTGGATGCCTGCGCAGTCATCATTATCCTACCAGATCTCCTGTGTTAATAAATGACAAGCGTCTGGAATATTGATTTGTTAACCTTCAAAGAGGCGCCATCCAAAGCAGACGGCAGAATTATTTGAATTTAACAAATGTAGGGGCATATGCTCTGAGAGTGGGATGTGTGTATCGAGTATGTGTGTGTGGCTGTGTTTGTCCACATGTAAAAATTGATTGTGAGTTGAGATTCTGGACTGCTTTTACTATTTTAAACCTTGCCAAGGCAGAGACATAAACCTGTACTAGCTGCAGTGTCGTAAGTCTGTGCTGGGCACCCGGTGATTGGGTTCTACAAACAGTGGTTGATGCTGAAGCTGCAGCTGTAGAGAGCTGGCCTGATGTGTACCAAGCCACCCACTCATTCAGCCAGTCAGGATATTAGATCAGACTGGTGGTTTGTGATGGTGGCAGGGTCAGTGAGCATCTCATTCGCATACCCCCCCACCCCGCTCCCTCCCATTGCTGCTCACCCATTTGCTTCTCTGCCGCAGTGCAGGGTAATCAGGACAGTGACACTTTATGAGAGAGGGGACGACAAAAGGATTTACAGACAAAGCCCTGGCAGAGGAATATATCTCATTTGCCTCCAGAGTTTCAACCTGAGTGCATAAGCACAAAAGTTTAGTTTAGTGTAATTGTTTTCATTCATTTGCATCAGATGATTCAGACGCTGACTCACTCATAATTAATTTAAATTTAAATTCTCTTTTCATTTGCTGTGAGTATTGCAAAGAAATGTCACAGCTTTAAATTTTATCTTTCCGAATAATGCCCATTTTCTTGGCTACTTGCTTTTTACTATTTCAAATAATTTTAAATAATAATAATAATGACAAGTACTTTTTTTTAAAGATTGTCCTTTTGTGCTAACTCATGGTAACCCATAGCAATGACTGACCTATAAAGATACCTGTCCTGTATTACCCCACACAACCGCAACGAGATAAAATAAGTCAAACTGTATAGTGTGACACAGCAGAGGGATTCTGTGTCCCATTTCTGTCTAAACATGGCGATTTTGGTTTTGTGTGTGTGTGCAGTCTGCTTATCGCTAAGTAGAAAAGGTTAAGAATATGTATTGGGACATTGGTGGCAATCTGGCAGTGAGTCTGAAATTAGAGGTGAAAGTATTAAATATTGATAACTCCTCTCTGTGTCCATTGCTAGCCCATTTATTATTCATTCTACCTTGAAGGTAGCATGCAAGATGACCCCTTTTCATTGAGGCCTCTGCCTGATAAGTCCTGCTCTCCTAAGTTGTGATTCTATGTGGCTCCACTGACATTTTACTCCAGTTTAGCCACTGAGGAGGCACCGTTTAGATTTGTTTACATTTTTTTGTTTTTTCTTTTGACTTTGAAATACGCTTTTATGCAGTACCTAGGTGTGTGTTTATTAGGGGTGTGGAAAAAAATTGTTGCATGTTATCGCAACTTTTTGAGTGGCAATATTGTACCGATACACACATGCCAGGTATCAATTTCTGTAATTATATGAATAAGTAATATTTCAAATACGAATTAGGCTTTTTATTAGTGAGACCAACGGACTGAAAACTTATTAGAGAAAATTTGATGTGTTCAAAGTTTTCCTTTGAGCACATAACTTGCAGTTGAAAAAAAAAGAAGTTGCAATATATTGCAATATCACCATTCTCAGCATATCACAAGGCATATAAAACTGCAAATATATTGTATCATGACTTAAATATTGTTATAATGTATGTATAATGTATCTTGGGGCGGCCGGTGATTCCCATCCCTGGTCTACGTCTCTTTGCTACTATTCAGATGTATGTAGATAATGAGAGCCTGCCTAATATTTCCTCTATATTCTTTTGTAACTGAGTGTCAGAGAGGCCAATATAATTATATCTATAAATACATTTATCTGTCAGTAGGTGCATAAGAACAGGATCGATTCAACTGAAAAAAAATAGCTTCAATACGTTTGTTAGACTAATTTATATTGGCAAAGATGGTTTCTTTTAAAATTATAATCCACAGCAGTAGATCAAGGTTACATGTTGACTTATCCATACTTACAGAATTATTTCTGATTTCCAGCAACTCTCCCAAATGATTCATATTTCATAGGGGGCATATTTGCCGGTGCTTCTTTGAAGATCTGTGCAGAGCTTCTGCTCAGACTTTGGTCAGTAATAAATAGGAATTCCCCCGAGGGTAAGGCTCATAGGTGCTGTTTATGTTGACCAATGGAGCCACAGCCTGCAAACCGGAGGAGTAGCGCTGTCGGGATTGAAGCAGGTGGGTTCTGGGCTTCAAAGACCAAAAGATAATCTGCTGAAAAAATCTAAAGCCAGGCTCTGAAATGTGCTGAACATCTACGAGCTTCTGCTCACAAAGACACAAGGCTCATCATATGGTTTGAGCCAGCCCAGGAATGCTTTGATGCTGCTGATCCCCTAACTTTTGTTAGTTTATTTGACTGAGTTTTTATGTATAATATGTATTCCAAATGCTAGCTCTTCTTTAAAGAACTTAAGGGAAATCCTGAAAAAATAACCTTGGAGTTGAGGGCTTGTGGTAAAGCATCAGCTGATTCAAAGGCTCAACTGCAAAGTCTTCCATAACACAGAGGGAAAAGTGCCAGGTCAATCGCTGGATAAATTGTAGCAAAAAATGGTACCACATAAGCACGGGAGATTTTTTTTTTTATCAGGCTTATATCTTCTTAATTTTCTGAGTGGAATGATAATGTGGAAATATTGATCAGATTATTTTGTTACCTTTTTGGAATGATTTGATATCATGCCGTGAAGTTTTTGGGGAAGTTTTACACTTTGACACTGATGTGTAGTTGGATAATAAATAGCTAGTGTTATTAAGATGTGATAAATGATTTTGGTTTAGATGTGGTTAAATAAAGCACATTGTTTTTTTTCTGGCTGAAGGATTTTTTAACACAGCTATTGAAAATACAAAGTATTTCATATTTGTCTCAGGCTTCAACTTTTCAAATGTTCATCATTGTGTTTTAGGAGCAAACCATTTTATGTGCTGTACCAGTGACTATTCTTCCACAGCAAGTTGAAATAAACCAATACATTTAACTTAACAGGCTTTCAGTATAGAGATGAAAAGCAGCAGGTTCTTCTGTGAATGATATTCATCCTGAGACACTCCAAAAAAAAAAAAAAAAAAGAGCAGAGACTCACATGGTCATCCATCCAGACCCAGTCTTCTTCACTCACCGTTTCTAACCTTCTCCCCCTTTTTGCAGCACTAAGATGAACATGTGCTGCATTTCTCAAGCTTATTTGAATCGACGCTGCCGACATCCAATTTTTATCACCTACAAGGTGAAGATTCAGAGAGGGCCTCAAAATGTGGAAGTACATTTACGCTTAGTTCCAGCACATTCACATCTATCTGGAGTGCCAGTAATATCAAAAAGCACAGCAAATTTAGTCTTCTGACTGAGTATTTTGAATTTGCTCCATCTGTGACCCAATGAATTATATGAAATCCCCAGTTTTTACATATGTATTCTGGTTTGAAACTGCTAATAAATCTTTGCTGGGGCAATATAAGGAAGAAAGAGAGTGCTGGTTGTATACTGAAGATGATTTCAACTGGAAAATGCTCTGATTATTAGGGGAGCATGGACAGCACTAAGGCTGAGCCAGATAGTGGATGAAATACGTGGATTTTATTTACCCTTTGCTGTTAAGCAACATTTTAGACGTAGGCCTACCTCTTTTGTAACCATGGTTTGTTGCATGTGTACACTTGTGCTGTACAGTCATCTACACCCCTTGACAGTATGAATTATTGGCTTTCTTTTTTCTTGTCCAGGCAACATCTTTTTTTTTTTTAAAGTGGACTATCTTAAGTGGTCTTCAGATGGAAACAGAATAACTTGAAATAGATGAAAAGTAATGAAGGAAATGGCCTCCAAGGCTCCATCTTAGTTTATAAAAGACGGTTTTGTGGAGAGTGATTGTGTTCTCTTTGCCTGCAGAGGGGGATGTTGCCCTGGACATGAGCTCATGTCCTGTGTTTAAGGAAGCGATGCACTCACTACCTGCACTGACTTTTCCCCTCACATCTGCTTCATGTGTTTGCGTGCAGGTCTAAAAGCATGTCGCTACACTGTGAAAACCTGCTGATTTTGATGCTGTTTCCTCTTTAAATTGCTCTTTTTCTTTAGGTAACGCATTCAGCTCATTCAGCTCTTCACTCTCTGTCTTTGTTCATGTCATTGTATTGTTCTTGATGCAGTATGTTTAAGATCTGCACATATTGCTCTGCACTCGCATAGAAAAAAATGTAGTCTAAAGTTGAATGTAATTTAGTAATTTACCAGAACATTAAACAGAGCTTTTCTAAGACTAAGACTGATTTAACAGATTTCATTTGGTCTAAAAATGTGCAGGTAAAAAGCCACTCAGTGGAGTGTTGTATGAAACCAGACCATAAATATGAGAAATAGTTGAGGTTGAAGAATAGGCTACGGAGGTAGGAGATGAGATAGCAGCGGTTCAGATGGCCCCCCTCCTGGTGCCGGCCGTCAGAAGGAACGAAGTAGCCATTTTGTGGCGAGTGCGGTGGTGCGGTAGAGATGAGATGGTTAACACCCTTCTGCAGTATAGCCACCCTCCTCTCTCTCCCTCTAATTTTCTCTCTCTCCCTCTTTCTTTCCCTCGCTCGTTCGCTCAGTCGACTATGAAGACACTTCATCTTCCCTGACAGTATGACCACTGCTGCATGTTCTGATGCGTTCAGCATACCTTCATTGCATCATAAATAAATCAGAGAAATGACTTTTTCTTTCTCTTTCTCTCACATGTTCCTTTATCTCTCCCTCTTCTGCGCCCGTTATCTCGAGGAGTCGCTGGAAAACGGGAAATGGTGTGCTGGTGGATTTCCTGTGCGCTCCCCCTCTTCCACTGTTCTTACTGCGTGTGCGTGATCATCACCCTCCAATCCCCTTTTACATTATCTCAGAGGAAAGAAATTATTTTTGCTCCATAATGATATTCAGTTTTTGTTATGACGTTATCTGCTTTAATTTTAATTTAAATGTCATGGATGTGAGGGATTTTCTTAATTAATGTGCACTGGGGATGCAAAATACAAACTTGTATAATAGAAACAAAGTAGTGTCATTTTTCCCGTTCCGAAAGGGGGTTTGGGGGTTGCATTGTGACATAGGGGCTATACAAATAAACTTGACATGCTTTGTTATTCGTGCTGGAACCAAAAAACACACACCAACACACAAGCACATTTGTGGGGCTGTAGATTACATGAGCAGGCGGGGTAGGGATGGGTGGATGGAGGAGAAGGGGGATGCAGAAAAAGATTGTCAAGAACCACTACCCCCTACTGACTCCCAGTTACCCAGTCCCTCCACCCCTTCCTGTAATCTCCACTCCTCCACGGGTAGTCTCAAACCTTGTGTTCGTCCACCACCAACCAATTACCTGGCAACCCTGCCCTTATCCCCAGCACAGGCGTGATGCTGCTGCATGATGGGGTTTTTGTATATTGAATTCCATCTCCTGGTGAGATAAAGGGTGTAGGAACAGGGCTCTGCCGCTGTGCTAGATAAGTGTTTCTCACAAACCGTTCCTCGCCGCTTCTTCTGACACTGATTGTGGAGAAAAGAGACATTGGGGATGGCAGGGGGGAGCAGGCGTGGGGGTGGAGGGTTGTTGCAGTGAGATGGGACCCAATTTCAGTATTATTTTCCTCTTGTTTTTAATTTGTTATAAAGCAGCTCACAGAGAGGAGTTGGATCCAGCTCTTAAACGCTTTCCTCTTTCATGTTTGTAAAGTCGTGTCACTATTGAGATCAATATTCAAATAGCAAGAGAATATTTTCCGAGGCATCTCTTCTTCTCATTGTAGACTTACCAAACACCAGATATTACTCTGTGGATCGATAGTTTATCTTCATTTAGGGTGGCTGTTCAATCTGCAGAGGTGACAGTTATGGGTTGAGCAGCTCTGTGGAGTATCAGCTTTTATTCAGCTTCATCCCTTCCCTCTCAGTCCTATTTGTAAGCTGTCCTGAGAAGTGTCCCTTGGTACCTGTGGCCTGAGCCAGGCCCATCTATCTGTCTTTGTCTGGCCCACTGCAGGGAACCACACACTCATTGGTTGTCCTGGGGAACAATGTAAGTGATGGACCACCGTTCATACATCAAACCCGCAAGGCATTTGACAGCGCAGGACAGAAACATTGAAAATAATGACCACAGCAATATGTATCAGAGGTTAAAAATAGAGTGCCGCAGAGAAGTGCTGGCAAAGTTGAAGCTGAGAGCTCTTCTGTGTGACCCACCCAACCCAGGCCCTCCCACTGTTTTAGAGGTTAATGGAAGCTGCCTTGAGCGCAGAAGAAAAGATGTTTCCAGTTAGCCAGAATGAGTGATATTCAACTACTTGGACACTAATATGCTCCAATTGAATTTCTCCCTTTGTCAGAAGGGAGTCTGTCCTGCTGTGGACCCTCCCTCACAGCTGTGCCCTTGCCTCTCTTCGCTCAACCAGCACTGAGCCAAGCCCCAAAGGTCAAGTGTGAGGGGTCAAGTTTAACCTGAAACCAGACAGAGGAAGAGAGAGGGGGGAGGAGGCTGGGGTCACTTCTGTGCAGCATATTGCTAAGCACCAGTGTGCACGTTTATATTTATGAGTGTGCGGCTTTATCTGTTGTTTGTTGTTCTATGTGTACGTGTCCAGTTGTCCACTGAGGACATGCTGGGACCTGATTGCTCAAGCCACATTATAAGGGGGCATAAATGTGCACAAGACCAACTGCATGTAGTGCATTGTAAATGTATCTGCATTGACGGTCTACAAAGTCAACTCTGTGTTGTTGTTCCTGACAATGTTTGCAACATTGTGTAGTCCTCTTGTCTGGCAATATGGCAATGTTCTTGTATACTTTTCGCAAATGAAATCGAATAGTAGGCCTGCAGGAAACAAAATCTGATCATAAGCGGTCAACAGAGATGTATCCTAATGCTCTGTGTGAACTAAAATCGGTCTCAGTTGTATGTAGACACACACTCACTGTTTATATCTGGACACATGATACTAGAGCAGGGCCTGTGTACAAGGCTATCCTATTGCTCTCACATGTTAGGACCTTTACAGAGCAGTGAGTTTGTGTTGCTCTCTTGTTTAATTTGGTAAATTGCTTGTGGATCTTGAATCGGTTCATGTACAGAAACATCTGTCTCTCTCTCACTCACTTTCTCTCCAACACACACACTCACAGCATGAGTCAGCCCACACCTGGAACAGATAAAGGGTCTTTCATGTTTGCGGGGCTATCCTGAGGTCAGTGAGGGCTGGTGTTGAGAGCTAGTTTTACTAGGAGAGAGTGGAGCTGGAGAAGAAATGAAAAGAAACCATATATATCCAGGTGTTGCAGAGTTAAGGAAGTTTTATTACTCTACAATTCCTCAATTCCTTCCTTGATTTCTTCCCCCACCACTGTAGAGATACCCCCTTGGCATCATACCTTGCCCATCTATTGCTCAGTTGTCTTTCAAGTAAGAAGATGGATTATAGTCTGCTTGGTGCCTTTTGAATTATCAACAGTACAGCACATAGATAAAAGTCTATGTTTTTGTCAAGCTGCTGTTTCAATCTTGTTTCGGGCATTTATGGGAGTGCTTTTTGTTGATTCCCCCACCGAGTATTAACTTCTACTATATTAACCTTTATCCTCAAGGCTTTTGTCTGTCAGTAACTTTGATATGATACACAGCCCATCATAAGTGATGTTTCTAAACTACAAACTCTCTAACACCAATAAACATACACAGAAAAACAATGGAAAAAAAATATGTATAACAAACAGTAGCACACACAGATTAAACTTTGCACATTTGGAAGTATTACTACTATTACCTGTATCCCTTTACATGTGAATTTTAAATAAATAAATTGATAAAGAGGATTTCTGTGAACTCCACATATGTTTGAATTTGATCCTTAATGTGTAACTTAATGTGTAAGCCCATTTTGGTGATATTGCTAAAAAAAACATTGTGAGGTCTGCTCTCCAAACCAAATTGGCCTGGTGATGCTAACTACAATGGCCGATGCCATAATGCAAAAGGCACTATCTTGAGTCAGTTTTAGGTTTTTCTTTTCTAAACTGTCGTAGAAACATGGCAGTGTTAAGCTCATTCTAAAGTATTAAAAAAAAAATCTTTTTTTCAGGTGATTATATAGCAAAGAAAACATATATGTTTTATTATATTACATTTCTGCCAATATATTCCCCTACATGCTACACACTGGACCTTTTAATATGAAACCATTCTGGATAAGCAGCAGTCTTAAGCACTGTTACTGAAATGTCCTTGTTTCAAATCCAGCCAGGGACACACAGCATGTTACAGGTCAAGCACCTCTTTATTTTACAGTTCCAGTGTTTCCTGTCACTCCATTGCCAACAGTCCAGTAAAAGTAAAATGCCTTATAAATTATCTTTTGAAATGTCTCTTATAGAGCTGTTTTGCCTTGAATGCCACAGCGGGAGGTATATACATTTCTTTTGTGCTGGAGGAAACGTCTGTTTATGTGCTCATGTAAGTGCACGCTATAATACGTGCGAATGAAAGGACTGAATAGAGCTCCCCTTGCCCAGTTTCTTACAGTAGTCTGTGGGAGAGTGCTGGAGTGGTCCGTGACACCCGTATCCCTGTAAAGTTTCCGGTGCAGGTGTAATTCCCTGTAAAACGCCCTATAATTTACTGCCCTTTGGGAGCACACTGTCTCAGGGTGTGAAAATCAATAGGATGGCGGAGAGGGATTGGGCACAGTGTCTATGCTCAGCCACACTATGGCAGCAGTTAGGGTAATTCTGTAATGGCAGGGGATGAGGTTCAACCTATCTAATGCTCTATCTGAAGCAGATAAATGTTTTACAACACCATCGTTTAACCCTTCCTAACCAATCCACCCTGCCCCCAACCTCTCTGAAGGCTCTACCCAGGGAACGCCCCCCAGAGCGGAGGTCCAGACTGTTGTGATGGTAGTGTGTCAGTGTATGTATTTGTGTGTGGGGGGTTCACCCCCTCGCCTCCCTGGGTGAGCATTCCGACTCTTAATGCTCTATAACCTTGTAAAGATAGCCTGAGGCATTTTAGCATATAGCCGCTCTTCAAACCCCCCCAGTTGTTTCAGAGGGAAGCCATGCGGAAAACATGCATTGAATCTAACAAGATGCTGCATGTATAATGTAGCATATAGCAGATCATATAGACCACTGGATATTATAACCCTAATTCGGTGCACCTCTTAGCATGCAGAGTGGGTTATTTTTTTTGTATTTTAAACCAATGAGATTGATAAGGGTGATTGTAAAGGATGTGGGCTAACGAGGACATAGTGGAGGATAACTCCCAGAATCAATCAGAATATTGTGACTTTGTTTCTAATAAAAGGACGAATGAAACCTTTGTGTGACTGAGAGCCGGAGTAAGTGTGATGGTGAGGAAATGGCTGGAGAGGGAGATCCCACGCAGAGTTACAGCCCAGTCCACGTGACGTGTCGCAGTTTCAGCAGGGACACGCAATTCATTCTGTCAGAACGGAGCGGAGAGATCTCATTGTGCTTGCCTGGATTGGCACCAACAGCATTCACTTGTTTCTGATTTATTAGATAGCCAAGGAAATTAATTTTGTTCCAAAATGCATGGTCGGAAATTAGATGGTGAAATTGTGTGAAAGAATCAGTGATTGTTTTCCCCCCCGCTATCCCTCCGGAGGTACTGATAACTGCTGATCTCTGTGACACCATTAATGAAAAACTTATTCAGATTGAGGAAAAAAACTGTCTTCAGCGATGTTGTAATTAACTTGGCTATCTCTCCAGCCCTTAATGTGATTTGAACCGCCCATTAACATTCCCCCAAAAAAGCTGGCCACTAGCACTCAGGTCATGGCTGGCTATGGACCTTAGGAAGTTCTGCCCTCCATTCTACTTCCTATTCACATGTCTGGAGATCCGGTCCTCCAGAGAGGCAGAAGTGATTTGCACAGTTGGAGTAGTGTAACCACTCATGCTATCATATTCACTGTAGCCAAAATACTTTAAAAAAAAAAAAAAAAAAAAAGTAAAAAGAATAACCCTTTCTTTGCACATTTTGGTTGATGTTATTAATATGCAGTAGTAGGGCTGGGCAACATGGAGAAAATCAAGTATCATACTATTTTTGACCAAATACCTTCACATGAATATTGTGACAATATTGTAGGGCTTGAGTATTTTTGCTTTTGCAAAATATTTACGATAAATAATCAGTAATATAATGGATATAATGACTAAATGGGTAGAGGCAACTAATGGATCTGCTAGAACAGTCTGATGAGTTCAGAAAAATTCATCACTTTCCTGTGATGCAGCCTTTGAAAGCAGGAAAAAAAGCAACACTTATGTTATTACAATGTCAAAAATCTAAAATCTATTCTAATATCATGACATTGATTTTTAATGTTGATATATGTCTCAGTCCTAATATGCTATAGTATCTAAAATGCCTTAGATGATGTTACTATAATTAATACAATACTACATGGGATAGCCTGTATGATTTTGACTAGAGAAACAGAATGAATTGAAAGGACATTGAACTGTTTGTCGTGGTCATTTGACTGTTTCAAAAGAAAATGGCGTCCGTAGTAAGTTGTTATGGGGACAGCACACGTCAGTGGGGCTGTAAAGTTTGTCACGCTGACTAATTCGAGAACTCGAGAAAAAATGCAACCGTACACAAATCAAAGCCACCAACCCAAGACATTAACTTGATTGCCTCGTTAATTCATTTATAAAAACGCTTCATTCAAACTTGACAAAAACAGAATAAAACTCACTGAAATGGTTTCGGTTAACGTTAGTCTTTCCATGCATTGTGCCGACAATCACCAAATCAGGTTTGGTGGAAAAATAAACCCTGACATTAAAACTGCTGCCTCTCTCTGCAGCAGCTACCATACATCATCTTTCCACAAACATGCAATTAATGGCAAGAAAAAAAAATGTACAGAAAGATTTTAACAGATTGCTAATTCGAAAATGTATTACTCCATTGTACTTTAGATCATCACTGCAAAACCTGACCTCAGCAATGTGTGGAAGGTCACTTTTGAAATGTAATAGGTTAAAGATTAGTAGTTACCCTGTAAAAAAAATGTAGTAACAAAGTAACATAACCATTTGACTAACTTTATCAAACTAATTAAACTGATTACATTAGTTTTGATTATTTTTCTAACAGACGTTATAAACAGCGCATTAAAGCTGAAAAGACCTAAAAACATAAAAGCATAAATGTTGCGCTCAAACTTGCCTCAGTGGCTTTGCTGAGACAAAAATATGTCGAATGAAGGCATTCCTGCACGACAAAAAGATGTGAAGCAACAGTATGAATGTTTTATTCAACATAAACTCTTTTCTGAAAGTATTCTTTTTCATATGTAACCCCTATGTACTCATTTATATTTTGATTAGTAACTGCAATTTAATTGTATCGTTTTTCTCAGTAACTGATTACAGTTGCATTTTTTTTTGTAATTTAATAACTGTATCGTATTTATATATAAGTGGTTACTCCTCAGCACTGCCCCTCAGTGAGTTTGCAACTTGCTGCAAGGTTTTTTTTATTTGTAAGTTTATATGGAGGTTACCCCGCTACAGTGGTTGCAACGGCAGTGGTGCACATAAAAATGGCCACCGCTCAACCGTCCTACTACTCTGACTTTAATGGTAATGTCTGTCCTACTCTCCCTCTATTTCTGTGAACTCTGCATTGTGTTTTAGTAATAGTTTCACATTATTTGTCGTAGTGGTCACACTTAATCATTAACCATGCCCATGGACGATCACATTCATTATCTGCCAAAGTGTGTCTCAGCAGCTAATAGCAAATACAATCTGAGTGTGATATGATTGACTGTGGAGAATACCTGTCTCATATTTTCAACCCATCAGCTGTTTTATTTGTTTATTTATTTTTTACCATAAATGGTTATCTTTGCCCAGGATGTGCAAAGTGAGCCATGTTTATGTGAAAGTTAGACGTGAAAGGAACTGGTTAATTATGATTATCTGTTAGTCTTTCAGGCGAACTTGTTCCTTTTGCATTAGTATATTTTTGCTAAGTTAAATTTCAGGTTATATATTCAAAGCAATGGCCCTCTTAGCACTTTAAATGTTTTAATAATTGTGAATTTGAGAGTGCATTCTTTCAGTGCATCTCTTTCTTCATTTGGCATACTGTGTTTATTTGCCCCGTCCTAAGGGTTAAAGGTTGTCAGAAGTGTGTTTTCTCTTTTCATTATCTTATAGTTTGTGAAAGCTAAATTCAAAGAGTTATCTATCCACCTTAGCTCTCAGCTAACTGAGCATACGGGAATATTTACAGTGACCAGTCTACTTTAGTGCTTACAAAGGTTTTGTGTCTACATATAAATAAGAAGAGCAGAAAAGTCAAGTCAAGTTTTTTTTTATTTTGACCATTTATCCATGAAAACTGACAGATTGCCATAAACATCTAACATATGTAGCCATACAAAACTTACATCACACTGCTATAAATTCACACTAATCCCCGCCGGATATTTTATAATTCACTCCTATTCCCCCGTACTTCTTTTCTGCTACTCTACCCCCAGCATTTTGTCCTCCACCATAGCTGTTCCACCATTTTCTTAGAATTGAATGCAAATTGGTTAAAACACTGATCAGAACTTATTACAAAATGGAGCCTTGCTTAGAGAAAGAAATGGTGCATCACTATGAGAGCGAGGATAGAAGGGGCTGGGGGAGCGTGAATGTGGGCTAGGAGCGGTGGTGGGTGGGGCTACTGTGTGTGTGTGTGTATGTGTGTGTTTGAGGGAGGCGCTCTGTGGCGGGGATGGGAAAATTAGATTTATTTTTTTCATGGGGTGAAGAGAGGGAGGATGGAGGAGGGTTGTGGGGTTCAGTAATGGCACCTCACTGTATTTTATATATGTACAGATGGAAGAAAATGAAAATGTTTTCTGAATAGGTTTTCTCCATTCATTTTTCTTTCTGTTCTTATATGTGTGTGTGTGTGTGTGTGTGTGTGTGTGTGTGTGTGTGTGTGTGTGTGTGTTTCTGTCTGCACCTTTCTGTCTGTCTGCATTTAACCCACCCAGATCCACCCCCTCCTCCTGCTCCCCTTTTTTCGCTGGCAGATCCCCAAGGTTATGGCATGTCTGGACATCTAATCAGGCCAAGTCTTAGTGCTGAATATGTTGTGCCCCTCATCCCCACACCCTATACTGTTTATCCTACACCTGCCATTATATATTCAAGCCTTTGTCCAGTCACTCCTGCACACCCTGCTGTGATAAATGAACACGACCTTGGAACATAGAAAGGTTGAAGAACAATGATTCCACTTTTTATGAATTCATTTTTTCCTATGTAGCCTGTGTTTAGCAAGTATAGAGGTAATGCGTATCTTGCTCTTGTCTAAAAAAAGGTATGCATTTGAACATTTCAAATATATTGAAGCAAAATTGAGGCACAGGATACATATTGGAGCCATTATGGGTAGTTAGGTAGTTATGTCTCTTGTCCCTTTGACCTAAAAGAATCATTTTTTGCGCCTTGTCGGTAGTAATAAAAAAGGAACAGCTCCCTTCTGAATGTCACCTCCTCATTTCTCTGAATTGTTAGATTTTAAGTCATGCATGCATGCATCTATATATGTTTCTTCATGGCTTTCATGGCAAACATTGTAGGATTTTCTGGCAAATTTGGCAAAAGACATGACAAGGGCGGCCTTTTGAATCTGTCAGAGTTTCAGTATTGTAATATGTCAGAAGATGTGGACAGTTTCTCACTGAAAGCAGTTTTAACAGTTGACATAGACTCTGTTGTTGACCTTTTTAGTAAGGGGGGAGACAGTGCTCCCTCCTTAACCTTCCCTCAGCAGACAGCAGTACTCGTTCTTTGCCAGTAGATGGTGTGCCTGGTTCAGGTTTCCTCGGTTTCCACTCACCGAGCCTTGCTTGCTCACCCGTGACTTGTGAAAGCGCTCTGGGGTAGGCCTCCCTAACCTATCATCCCGCACCCCCCTCAACACCCCTCTGAGCACCCCTTCCATCTCTGCCATCTCCCCCATCGCCCCCCCTCGCTCTGCATCCAGGGGGCAGAGTCACCGAGGTGGCAGTTCTAACAAGCTGCCGGGGACTGCACTGCTCAAATGAGCCAAATCAAAGAGAAAAGGGGGAGTTGGATAGGTAGCGCCATGAACCCCCTGCAGAGAACAACCATTCTGATGAATATGAAATGAATTTGTATTGCTTGACATGATAAGCCCAAGGATAACCCTGTGCTCAGTCGACATCTTTACCCTGACATCCTTCAGACATTAAAAGATGCGCCAGAAAAAAAACATCAACAAAAAATGACTATAGCAACGACTGGCCAACTAGCCGTGAATTGTTTGTGGGCTGACGTTTGATCAGGAACATAAGAGAGTCACTGAATTGCAAATTAACAGGATTTCTGTTTTGTTGTGGACAAGGTGAAGTGTTCATCTAGCCTTCCAGTGTGTTCCTGTCCTTCTCTCGGAAAGGACACGGGACAGGTGGATGACTTAGGCACTACAACACCAGTTTTTTTTTTTAGATTCATTGACTGGTGGACTGGCATCAATAAGAGAGCACTCCTGTACCAGCCCCCACCCCCACCCCCCACCCCCTGTCTCCATCCTTCATTCTCTCTGCACCTCTCTGATTCCTCATTTCATTTTGTGGTGCAGTTGCTATCCCTCTGCATCTTGCATCTCTCATGGGCTGTCTTCTCAGGGTCCGTGATGAAATGGCGTCAGGTCACTCAAACAAAAAACACTGTACACAAGATCGTGGAAAAACCCTCCATATTGCGTCCTACGCCTTCATGCAGCTTTAGTCTGTCACTTCCTCAGCACACATTCAAACATGTGTGAGTGAGCATGCACATGCTTGCATGCAGACACAAATGCACAAAAAGTCCACGTGCACATACACTCATGTGGTAGCTGCACACTTCATTTAACACATACAGATGCAGGGCTTTATGGTTTTCCTAAAGCCAGAAAACAAGGAAGTGCACATTGATTGTAAAAGCCTGTGTTATCATTTATGTTCACAAATGCTCCTGGCATGGAAGAAGAGCCATTGAAATTGCTCATCCAAGAGAAGGGAATAGGAAACGTTGTGTAAAATAACATGAATGGTAATGTTTCAGTTTTATGCTCCTATTTCATCTATGTATGTGCAGTCTCAGAGCCCTGAACCTAGATTTCACAATGATTTCACAATTTACAAAATGTAATGCATACAGAAATTACAATATCTGTAGTGTTTTCTCTCCTTCCTTTTCTCCCTCTTGGTGTTTTTTTTTTTTCACAGTGAATATGGCTTCACCTGCAGTAGTCAGCCTTTTATTTTGTGCAAGATGTTCTTTTGGTACATTCCCATCTGAGAGAACCCGGCATAGTTATCTAAAAGTAATGGAACGTGCTTGTATACGCAAGTCAGTAGAGCCCATGGTACTGCTTGGGCATGAATGTCTCTTGGTGCTTTTATTGCTATTCAGTCGTGTTAATGTCCTTTTAGGGTTAGAAGATGTAAAGTGACTGGAAATATATCAGAATCCTTGTATAGAAAAATATATGGGTAAATAGCAGTTGAATGCAGTGGTTAAAAGCTGAAAATGTTTTTTTCAGACAGACATATTATGAGTTGTTCCCTAATTATTTTTGTCTTAAATTGATAATTTGTGAAATGCATGGAAAAAGCAAGAAAATGTCCTCTTGCTGAAATAAAAATGAGACATACACGAGGCAAAACTGACCGCAACACCCCTCATGATGTCATATTTTAAAATGCCAAACTGTTACGTAAAAGTGTTTTCCTTCTCTTGTTGTCAGAGCAATTTGTTTTAGACACAAGTATCTCTCTGGTACTTGCACCTTGCCTTGTTGACCTTGAGAAGGAACCACTGGGCCTGTGTGTTTTAGTAAGGTGCTACTGACTTCACCTGTGACCCCTCTCCAAACAGCAGGTCAGAAAGGCACTGAGGGATACTGCCACTGTGTAGTTTACTGTGGTGCACCGTCACTATATTACCTCTGGCCTGGGCTGTGCATCTATCAGCCTCCAGATGAGAGCAGAGAGCCTGTGTTTTCCTCTGTGCCCTCTTTCGAATACCTTTCCAGACACAGATGTTTAGTTTGTCTTCATCTCTGTGCTGTCAGATTTACCTCCGTGGTCTTCCATCCAGAAATTGTTAGGGGAGTTGCATCACACATTGAGAAACTTTTTCTTTGAAGGAGCAACATGTGGTGAGGTATTCATTAACAGTAAGATGTCATTTAGAACAGCTGAGGAAAAACTATAACACATTGTTGATGCGTTGATCCTGGTTGGTAACTCATTTCCTCGTTGCTTTTGTGAGCATTGTCTTCAGACTGAATGCTGGAGGTGTTTTTTGCGTTTGGTTTTCCTGAGTGGACACAATAAAAGCAATTTCTCTATAAAGCCACTCAAACATGGAGTGAACAGACAAAAGGGATTGGAGAAAATCTGGGCCACAGCAGAATCCGGCGTGCCCCTCTGCTAACCTCCTCTCAAACAAACACAGCAGCCATTTCCTCCCTCTGTCCCTTGAGCCCCTCGCCCCTCGCTGAAGCACCAATTCAGCCGGCTGCAGCACAGGTGTTGTGACGTGTGCCATTTCTTTCCTATTTCACATTGTAGTAAAACAGCGTGTTATCTCAAGTTTTTCACAGCATTCATATGGTGCTGTGCATATAAAACAATTTTTTTCAAACTGGTCTTTCATAAAAGTGCATGCGGCAAGGATTTCTGATTTGATGTAGTGTGTATTGTCAGTCTCTTTTGTAACGGTGTGTTTTACACCTAAAAATTAAAAGCATGTCAAAAAATATTTTTTAAACAATCAAAGCAATAAGGTATAATTGTATTTGTATATCCTACATTTTCTAAAATTTCCTATGAAAATAAGATCTCAGCTGCAATCAATTTACTGATTGTTTTGTTTGACAAAACACTTTACCTGCTGTGTATGTAACAAATCAGAATTATGTTAAATTATTACATCTTAGTTTTCTGCTGTTTTTATTTTGACATGCTTTACTGTTTATTTAAACCTAACTGAGGGACTTCCCCCTCGCTGAGTCTAATGGTGTATTTTATGTACAGATGCATCTGGTAGGAATCAGTTGACCCCGCCGAGGGAGCTGAAAGTGAAAGAGGCTGTTATGCTTTAGCACTGGCCGAACTGCCAGAGTCACAGCCCGATCGGACTAAATCCCTGGCGTCTCCGCAAAGTCAAGCGTGATGGAAACATGCTTGACTTTGCTGTACAGTGAAAACACCACCAATGTAATCCAGCAAATAGGAGAAAATATTCCTTGTTGTCCTTCCGTGGACAATTTATGTAATTTCAAAAAATTAATCAAATAATAAATTCTTTATATTTTACATGTAATTTAACATATATTTCTTTAATTATTTTTTCTGCAGCAATTAGATGGGGAGTATTTTTAATTATTGTGTTATTGTTATCTTAATTACTTAGTTTATCTTATCTCTTTATTTTTATTTTCTTTTTTTACAAAAACAAAACAAAAAAGTAAATTATGAATATTAAACTTAACAAAATATTTGTTGTATAATATACATTTTATGTGATGTTTTATCCTTTCCAAATTCTGAATATTTAAATGTAACGTGATTTATTTGAATGTTTTAGTTTTTGCGATGGTCTTAGTGTCCAAGACAAAAGGTAAATTCTTTTTGTTCTTGTCTCGCCCCTGACATGGGTGGGGTATTGAGGGTTTAGGGACAGAAGGAGGGGGCGGTGTGTTTATTTATTTTTTATTCTCTCTCTGTCTCCTGACATATCTGTATTTCTCATCTTCGGTTTCCTCTTTGAATAGAAATAAAAAAAAGAGAGAAGGATTCATTTTTTTGAATCCTCCTCTCGCCTTACCATTTTCATCAGCTGCTCTGATAGCCATGAATCTTGTCACTCATGTTTTTCATCAACTCATGTCCATGGAGCGTGCGGTGAGTCCTGGAGATTCCCGCTGAAGCGAAAGCAATGGTCAGAAAGAGAGTCACACAACCGAGCCGGAGAATAACACAAACACACACGCAGGCGATATCACTGTCTCTGTAAGATCAAGCCAAGACATGTACGAACATACAAAAGCAACAGCAACAGCGTCATAAAATACAACATGGTAGTAAAATGTCTTCTCCTTCTGTGAATTACATGCACATGAATTGACTGAAACAGACAAAAACCGGTACAGTGTGTACACTTGACAAATACACATCCTTGCATGGACTTTGGTTTCTTTTTTTTTTACTGGCAAAATGTTTTTGTGAGATGTGCAGGAATTTTGTAGGAGGAAAACCATGTTTTCTTGTGAATGCTGGAAAAGAGTGTAAAAAAACAAGAGAGTGGCGTGTGTACTGTAATGTTTCCTCCTGGTTCGATTCTCAGATGGCAGGAGCCAGTTACTATCACTGGTGTTCCTCTCTGCAGCTGGGTTCTGCTGCTTGTCAGCTCAGCTGTAGTTGTTTTCATATGTGAGCCATGTTCCTTTTGGTGCAATTTTTTCTGCCTTTCTGGATACTTTGTTCTTTCAACCTGAACTTGACATTGTTTTCCCTGCTTATGTTCAAGGCTGTAATGATTGGCTGTGACAAAAGGAGTATCTCCCTCCATCTTCAAAAAAGAGTGATGGCCTCCAGACAGCTGTCATTTACCATTAGTCATGCCCCATTCTCCTCCACTAATTTTATTTCTTATAGCCTTTTCTTCTTTCCATGATGCTTTTTTCCCCTCTTTTTTTTATAGGTGATGTAAAGCTCATTTTATGCTCTTTCCATTAAACCCACAACTGTCTCTGTGAATGAAATAATCACTTAATCTTTCGCTGTTAATTGTGATTTAATTGCCCTAATTACTTCATTATCTCCTACATGATTAAGATAATTAGCTATGTGTTAAATACTGTGACTTTTTTTTCCATGAGACAGGAAGAATTCCCTTTGATTAGTTAATGAGATTAATTATACTTAGTGATACACCAGGTATAATTGTGAAAGTTCCCACCTGTAATTCCACTTTCACACCATTAATGAAAAATCACTGTAAATGAAGACATGTGTGTGTCTTTATCAGGTCATTAATTAGAAACGATGGCTCACAGTTTAAATGTGAAATGTGGATAATTTCTGCATGTTACATGTTCTTCAGTAACTGTAAAAAAGGTGTTGTGTGGGGTTTTCTCTTTCAGAAAGTTTTTTTTTTTTTTTCGAATGAGGTCAATTGGTGTTCACATTTCTCCTGCTCAGGATTTTATATGATGACAGATTTTTTTAAACAAATATATTTTTTTAGGTTCAGAAGTTTTTCTGATATTTTTGCTTGAATTGAACTTTGAGTCACTTAAATTGTAATTACTTGTTAAGCATGGGACAAAGTTTGAAAAGTGACCTAATATCTGCCTCTCCCTGATGAGTTTGAAACAGACATTAGGCCCATTTCACAGAAATCGTATCTTAAATAAGGTCAGCATGCGTTGAATCAAGCTGAATCAATCAGCGTGGTTAGACTTTAGTGGAATCTAACCAGTGAGAACATGATAGCCTAAGTTTAATATGCGATGCAGCTGGAAAATCTAGCAGTGTGCTGAAAATCAGAAGATGGCTGGCAGCCTCGTCTGTCTATGTCTGTGTTTCTGTATCTTTCCCTTCTCCACACTCCGTCTTTTCCTCTCCGTGTGTCTGCAGTCAGAGGGTAGAGTCAGTTTTACTGTCACTACCTGTGAAATTGTATTCCACAAAGATGGATGCTTTCTCTTATATTCATGACATCCAGGGAAGCACAGTCACCTCCAAAACTGTTTAATATGGATGCCGTGGAGGCGGACACATATACACACGTTCATACACGCAAACACAGTACACGCGCGCGCACAAACACAGGGACATAAATGTACTCCTGCATGCCTGCACACTCACAAACACACAATTTTTTTTTTTTTTTTGCCCCAAAGACAATGCATGGCTGGTGTTTTGCTCCTGCTGATGATGAAAAGTGGTAGTGACAGTGCTGCTCTCAGTAGGGTTGATGCATTACAACACAGTGCTGCCATGTTGCGTAAATTCTCTGTCTCTCCTCATTGAGAACATGGAGGCTTCTCATCTAGCATGGTACACCAGTGCACTTTAGCTTCTCTACTCCTCTATTGTTTCATCTCTGGAGTTTCGTAATGACATTCACTCCAGTTGTCCATTTTGATGGTAATGTGGAGTTGTTGCATGTGTGTGTGTGTGTGTGTGTGTGTGTGTGTGTGTGTGTGTGTGTGTGTTCTCTTTTTCGGGCTGGCAGCCTAGCGTCGTGTTTTACTCAGAGGTGTTCGCCGTGGATTCCCTGTGCAGCCACTGAAGAGTGCAGGTGTGCAGGTGTAGCACACTTTCCTCCCCAAACCATGCAGTGTAATCTCAGGTTGGGCTGAAAGAGAAGGAGTACTTTGGTGAATTGGTGTGTTAATTTGCTGTTTATTTACACTGACAGAGAGGACGAAGGTGAAGCGGTGTGTTCTGTGTGGGTCAAGGCGGCAGAGGAGACTAACAGTTTAGGGGTTTGTGGGCTGCAGTCGCGGCAATACACAAGATTAATAAAACAACAGCGCACACAGGATAAGACTCTGAGGGTACCAACGGACGCTCTCTCCCCTCCCTTTTTACTCCAACCTTCCCCTCGCTTTTCTACCACTACCTTAATATAAGTAAGAGATGGATCCCCACGATTCCTTGGGGGGGTATCGTTATGCTTCATTTGGGCTGTGTTTTCCCTCTTGGCACAATGCTACAGTACTTAGCCAGCACCTTGCTCCTGTCTGCATGAGGCCAGTAGGGCCTTCTCAGTGTATAGAGTTCATCTTGTTTTCTGTGCTGTTTGCACCTTCAAGTATCTCCTCTTGACAGCCTGATACAACAGGACAGTCAGACAGAGCTCTTTGCATGTACAGCGATACAAAAATACAGAGCGCATGTGTACCCTTGTAGGAATATCTCCACAGAGAGAATCCTTGAACAGTTGCAATGTTGCTCCATTTCATTCTCTGCGTGCCTGTTTGGTTGAGCTCTATTGTAGAACTAAACTTAGGCACCATGCCCTAGCTGCAGGTTGTATGGAGTTTCTACATCTCGCTCTTTGGTGAGGGGGAGGAGAGGAATCACAGAGTCTGTAGAAATGGGGGTTCTGTTCAGAGGTTCAGAAGAGAGGTTTTGTGTAATCCTATGCTAAATTCAGCATCAGATCTTTTGGGGAGCTGTGTAAAACCAGTATGTTTTTCTTGTCTTTACTTTTCCTGCACACCTCAAAAATGATGATAGCACATGGCTTTTCAGCTATCTCACCCTCAAGGCAAAATGTACAAGGCTGCTAGGCGGCGTTACCTCTTCCTCTTCCTAGAGACAGCTAACCCCCTCAAAGGATGCTGATGTCTGGAGAGGGAATGCCTATGGGAAGAAAGGGGGAAAAAGGGGGGAGGTTTGGGATGGGGTGGGGGTAAGATTGAGTTTGGGGGGTGGGAGAGAAGGGGGGCTTGAATAGAAGGGAAAGAGGGAGGGAGGGAATATGTGTTTGATTCAAAGAAAAAAAAAGTCAATTCGGTCCCCGTGTTCTTTGTAGAACATTTAGCTTTGACCCTCCCTTGCTTTCTCTACTCCCTCCCACCCCCCCAACTCATACACACACAGGCACACGGGGTCCAGCAGATCTGCAGGATATCACACCAGAGAGCCCTTTCTATCTTCTGCACAGAGATGCATGCTTCTTAATATATATCTTCACTGTATGGTGTGTATATGTCCACACTGTTGCAACAGGCAGACACTGAGGGAGGAGAGAGGGAAATAGGGAGAGAGAGTGACAGGAAGGGAGAGAGGGAGGAAGAGAGAGAGGTAGAGTCAGACTGAAATAGGAAAAGGGAGGGGGGAGAGCTTTATATGTTGGTTACATGTTTATGATGCAGTGAAAAATATCAATTTAGATTTAAAAAAAAAAAAAAAAAAAACAAGGCTTAAGGATAGAATCTTGAGTATTTCTCATATTTCTGGTGAACTAGTCCACATAGCTGCAGCCAAAGCCCTGACCAGACCTCTACTTGTGCTGAGCAGACTGGAGGCGACCCAGGGTAAGTTATGGGCTTTTTTCTTTCTCTCCCTCTCTACGCCGCTGATTACGATGCTGCTGATTGATTGGTTAGAGGCTGTGGATTATCACGGGCCGCTCGTCACCAGGTACCTGATGATGAGAGGAGAGAGAGACGAGAGGAGGAGGAGAGGAGGGGAGGGAGGGAAAGGAGGGGTGGAAATTAGATGAGCATGGCCAGTGCTCACATCACCAGATCTCACTAACTCTCTTTCTGATTTCTCTGTTTACTCTGCCATTGCACATTTGTATACCGCGTGTGCAAAAATTGATTTTGTGCATTTGTGTGTGTGTTTGTGTATCATGTCGATGTGCGTGCGTGTGGTCCCAGCCGGCACACGTTGCCAGCCCGCCTGCCTTTTCCGTAGTCAAACCGGCGTGTGCTGATGAGGCTGTGGGGAGGGGTTTGCTGATGAGGGGAAAGCCAGAGGGGCCTTTTTGTGAATATGCAGATGAGGGGCATGTGTAAATGGGAGGGGGCTCGACGTGAGTGTGTGCCACACGCTTTATTGTTTATATGTTCTCCATAGGGAACCTGATCCTCAACAGATTGCTGGCGTTTGGTGTGATCTTGCCGCTGCTTTGTTTGGGGCATTCGCTGACAAAGATGGAGAAAGAGGAGAGGAGAGCTGGGAAGGGGGGGAAAGTGGAGGAGGGGGGGGAACGGATAGAAAAATACAGTTAAAGAGAAGGGTAAAAAAATGGAAGAGCAGCTTCAGGGCATATTTTCACCCCATTGACAAGACGTGATGATTGCTGTTTTGCCCCCTCCCTCCTCCCCTTTACCTCCCCAGACGTTTTTCTAATCCATTTGCATGTCAAAGCAGTGGAGGCCACTGCGCAGATTAGTATGAGATGACATAATGATGTAATGAATTAAATGCTCCTGTTTAAGCGCTGCACTTTGCTTTAGTGGGAGGCAAGGACAGGGGGATGAGGGGCAAATAAGAGAGGAACAAGTTAAGATGAGACGGTGGCATGCATTTCTTTTGAATTTTCTTTTGAACTCTTCTAAGGAACGCTGATTGAAATAACCTTTTCTGCTTGATTTGATTACAACACTCAATCTGAGTTTGCAATGAGCTTAATCATATTTACATATTTTAGCTACATGTATATTTTTGACTGTAACCATCATCACTGATGGTTGCAGCTTATTAAACCTGGACTGTTATCAGCTGAACTGTGGAAATCTAATTTAACATGGCAAATGATATATTTAGCTTTATCGAGAAAATGTTGACGTAGGTTTTCAAATTGTTTTGTTTGGGATTTAGTATTCTAATACATGAAACTTTTTATATCAAAGAAAACTTTTTTTTTCATCTTGTAGTTTTCAATAGAAGTAAAAAAAGTATTTTCTTTTTTTTAGCTGACCGTTCTGGCAGCAGCTCAGTATTTTTGTAGGTTTCTGTTTGAAGAGTTGTGTGAAAACCGTAAAAAAAAAAAAAAAAAAATCTGTTCACATTTTGGCTCACTCAAGAAAGGGGTTAGAGGATCACACAAGGATGATTACTGTACCTTCACCTCCTTTCTTTTTCATTTCTCCCTTCTCCCCACTTCCCTTTTTATCATGGCCTGGCAACACTTTGTCTATTTACATTTTCGTGTCTCCTGCCGGGTGTTGAGGATATTTCTTTTGCTCAGAATACAAACTATATAAATATGGTATGGCTTTACTTACCTTTGATGTGAATTGTCATGGCCTTTAACACAGAGCACTAAAGTGACTCTGTGTGGCGGCAGTAAAAGCGTACGGAGTATATCATCGATTGATGCACTGGCTAAAGCAGTGTTTTTATGAAGCCGAAAAGATCTGAGACACGACACCTGGGTCTCTATGGAGAAACACCTACTGTGTTACAGGAGCTGGAGTGTGTCACTCTTGTCATCTCCCACCCAGCAATGATACACACGCTAACACATAGACATGCACACACACCTCAGTCACCTGTAACAATTGGGATAGCTGCCTCATGGAAGACAAGGGCAGGATGGGGGCTTGTTGAAGAGAGAGATACGTCCCTCATCTCTCTAAACTTTGCGTTACTCACACTGCCTTACTTTTCTCCGCTCTTATCGATTAGAGATGTAATACACAGATTCAGTTTTGCACGCCTGATGGTTGTCTCTAGTCATGATTTGGTTCTTCCCGGCGTGGAGGAATTGATTTGATTGACACTAAAATCAATAGTTAACAAAGACATCATGATGGGTGAGAGGAACATTTATGGTATTTATAGATTTATCTACAGAAAGCCTAATTGAAGTAATTATTTAAATGATACAATCTTGATATAGATTGTTTGTTAAACTAAAATATTTCCTTGATAGAAAATGTATTTAGAGGTTGTTCTTAGAATCAAATTTGCATTGATATAAGCACAGACATTGTAACACTTACTGGTGAATAAGGAAAGAGAGGAGAAAATTTGTAAATGTATTTTTCTAGTTTATGATTTCTTGCCGTCCCCAGTGTGGCCCCGGAGCCGCGTCCATGCGGGTGTGGCCGTGTGGAGTCAGCTGGCTGGTGCAGGGGGTAATGAGTATGCACTGTGACAGCTGGGATAAAGTGTATGGATGTGTTTGGTGGGAGTAATCAGCTGCCGACCACGGGGTGCACGAGGTTGATGTGAGGCTTTATGACTGCAGAGCTTAAACACACACACACACACATATGCGTGCACACACACACACACACACACACACACACACATGCATGCACGCACACACACGGGTCCGTTGGGACTGCATGCCTCACCTCACCCTTGCACTGCTGAACATATCCTGAGCTTCACAGCTAGCTTTTTTGCCTTCAGTTAAAATACATTTTCAGCAGTTTCTTCCACAGCTCTGTGAAAATTAGGAATTTTTTTTCTGTTTAATCAGACGTAATTGAATTATCAGGAAAACTCATCAGACGCACATCAGAAAATGTTAAATTGTACTCAGTTGTAATGTCCATAAAGCTGTGTTTTGTGAATTAGGATTGAGTATTTGGTTGTTAAACAGCACACCCAGCAAAATATTGAATATGTTGTGTAATTGCATTACTGAACAGATTTGCTTTGTTACAAACCACATCTCAATTGAAGTTTTTGGAGCCTGTGGCTAGAGTGCTTTACAAATAATTGATATAAAGTAGGCCCCACTGGCCAGTGAAATTGAACGCACTAATAAATGCATAAAGGGAAAATAAATATTGATCACCCAGTACATTAGAATAGTGTTGCTTTGATTTGATTGTTACAGTTTGTGCGTTATGCTGTTGTTTGTGAGTATTGGTGGTGGTGATATGAGGGGGGGGGGCATGCATGTCGGTTTATTTGACCGTCTGGGTGTTTGTGTTTGTCTGTCTGCAAATGTGCAGCTGTAATTCTCAGCGTGGATGTTCTGTGGTCTTTAAATATTATGTTACTGTCTGAGAGAGGTGATAAAATGCCAATATTGGCCTCTGTTTTTCACTTTTGATTGTACTTCTTAGTGTATGTGTGTGTGTGTGTGTGTGTGTAAAGTGAAAGTTTGTGCGCGTGTGTTTGAGTTGGAGCCCTTGCCTTGAACTCCTGGCCCTGTCACTCTGGGCTGCAGTTTTCCCCAGCTCTTCCAGGTTCTCTATAGTCAATGAGGAGGATAGGCTGGAAAGAGGATTATTGGTATTGATCTACCCAGGGGGATCATTAGGCATCACTATCAATTCACAGCTCCTAGCACACAGCACCGGCCCGCACAGACATTGCCAATTTGTCCCTATTAGAGAACCCAGTTTCTGGGTGTCTGTTGTGAGAGGCTGCTCAGGCCCCACTGGAGAGCAGCCAGCCAGGCCTGGCTTAGGCCTGACCACAGTGGGCTTGGCTGCACTCGGCTGGGGTGATGAAACACTTGCTGACTGTGCTCACAAGGCAAACACCATTGAATATGCAAAAATAAAATAAAAACTTTTTTTTTTCACTGATATGAAATAAATAACTCATTCTGTGTTTTGACTTAAATTACTGGGACTTTATATGTTATTTAAGGAAACAAGACAAAATAAGATTTTTTTAGACTTGCTGCACACATTCCACTTCCTATCAGTAGCTTCCTCTACATCCCCATATTATTTACCAAGGGGTAATTGGCACTGTAATAGAATACTTTAGTGAGGCTTATCCAGCCTGGCCCACTTATCTGTGTAAGCTGGCTGTTCTGGGGACTAAAGCTGCTAGATCCGTTGTCACTGACTTTAACCCTCTCTGCCAGAGTCAGGTGTGCAGGGAGCTGCACTGCTGACTGCCACTGCATACCATGATGGGTGACGGATGCCAGTAGGTACCCCTTGCTTAGTTTTAAGAAGCCTTGAGTTCTCTGATGTCACTCAAAATTATTTAAAGATAGAAAAAAATATGTATGTGCATGTGTACATGCAGCTCTTTCATACCTCATTTTTATTGTTAAAATATTTTTTTGCAGTATTTTTGAAACTTGTTTTACATATCTAAATGTTGTTAATATTTTATCAAGATAACCTTAGAAAAAATACCAGTAAAAGCTCCTTTAAAGCAACAGTAAATGCAACTTGAAAACATTTGCTGTTTTTTTCTTTTCTTAAACATGACTGTATTACCCTGCAAAAATGAAAAAGAAAAACTAACAACAAAAAACAAACAAGATAAATCTATAGATTGCTTGCATTATATCCATTGCTTAGCCATGCTTTAGCAACTGATTATTGTCCTTAAAGGAGAGATTTATGTAAACCAAGTTTATTGTAAATATGTAAAAGAAGAACATTATATGAATAGACAATGCCGCTAAACAAGATAATACACTTACATAAGCTTTATCTGCCTAAAGTGCTTGGCAGCACTCGTACAGAAAGTGGAGGATTTACTGTAAAACTGAAGGTCAGAGAGAGAGATCCTTGTTGGGATGTAAAGTTTAGTTGAACTGATTTATATGCGTTTTTCATTTGTGTTGAGGATAGTTTCGCTGTCTGAGTCTGGAAAAATAGTAACTGATATGTTTGCCACTCACACACATGCACGGACACTCACACACACACACAAAAGAATGAGCCAGACAAACCCTGCAGTTGACTGAGCGGGTCAGTGAACAGCAGGTGATTTTTTTCTCACGCCCCTTGACCCTTCTCCCGGCCTCTCGCTGCAGCCCAACAAAATCTTAATCATGCAGACAGCATGATACCCCCAACACTGATTGAGCCCTCACTCCATTCAAATACAGTAAAGACACACTCAAATGATATTTAGGAATATACTGTAAGAATGTAGAAAAAAAAATCTCTCTGACTTTGTAAACAGCGCCATGGTTAGTGGAGACAGTGTCATTTCACACTGGGGTATATTAGAGGGTGAGTCGGGTGTGAAGGACATCCTACAGATCTTTTAAGTGCTCTAATAAATCATCTTCAGCACATTCAAAATTCATCAGTGCTAGCACTTTGCCCTCTTTCTCTCTGAGTCGGTCAGACAGCCGTACCACATGAACACAGCAGTAGAAACCGTATACTCCAGGCGAGCGACATATTGGTCTTCAACCTGAGGTTTTTGCATGTGGAAATCAAAGGCCTGCTGGTAATGACTTCAGTCTGGGCAATGTGTGGGGGTCTTTTTGAGCTGCTATTCCCCAGTCACAGCGCTGCTTTCACACATCCTCATTCACTGGCTGTTATAGGACGCTGTGTAGCTCTCCCGTGCTAGGTCAACGACCACACATATGACATATGGAGCCAGCTCTGTTTTAACCAGGCGGTCACACTTCATCAAATATGAAAGCAAAGGAAATATTTGTGAGAGTAAATCATGAGGAATCAGCATGCACTGGTGTGTATAACACATATTTTTTTTGAGTGTTAAATTGCATTAAAGAAAGAAGAAAAGAGTCAAATTGATGATCTAATTGTTGTTATGTTTAGTCTCGGGCAGCATTGTGGTGGAGCCACCAAGAGAGGGCAGTGTGGCCTGCCCAAGAGCAAGGCTAGCAGCTGCAATTCATGGTTGGAACATTGTGATCACCTGACATAAGCAGACAGGCGCGCGCACACACACACACACACACACACACACACACACACACACACACACACACACACACACACACACACACACACACACACACACACACACACACACACACACACACATCCTGTCCCTCGCTTGGTTGTTATATACATAGATGATATACAGACATGGCTGTCTTTTTTCTTTCTTCATGGTGGTGTGGAGAAACTCTCTGATCTTCTCTCCGGCATGCATGCCTTTCTTATAGGTTCTGGTTAATTTCCACTCCGTTCATCTTTAATTGATGTTTGTCCAAACAGAATGGATATATTCTAGTTGAAAAGCCAGCCCATTTACTACACCCTATAAATAATAATATCCTTCATCCAGATTTATTTATTTGTATAAACTGTGCCAGTATTAATGCAGGAATGGATGTAATATGGAAAGAATGAAATATAAGCAAAAGCAGAAGGACATTTGTTAAATTAAAAGGACTACATGGTTGTGTGCCATTTTGTTGCTATCCTTTGTGTTTTTATGAGGCAGTGGAGGCAGACTGTCTGGGAGTAATCAGATAAAAACAGGAATCATTCATGATCCTCAAAAATGTACAAATGAAAAATAAACAGATCGCACAGAGCCAGTGGGAGCGATGTGTGCTTCCGCTTCTGTAGATTTTACCCAGAGGACCAGTCATCGGCGGATCTCACTGGTAGAAATCCAACATCATCTCAAAATGCATTTGTGTCGTCTTGTATGTTTTGTTATCTGAGAATGTAAGAATGTGTGTGTGTGTGTGTGTGCGCGTGTTTTCTGGGGAGGAGGGAGAGGCTAAGTCTGTGAGCGAAGGAAGAAAAGGAGAGAAAAAGAAGGGAGAGATGGATGAGGGCAGTTCGGGGGCCCTGGGTGTTTTAATTATCCACTGCTCTGTCGTTGGGTCAGAGCTCGCTATCTCTCTCTGGCTTTATCCCTGTCTCATGATTTGAGCAGTACCTTTATCCCTAAGCCTTCAGCTCCTCTGGCCAAACAAAGAAAAAAGGGAGGGCAAAGAAGGGGTTTTATAGCAGTAACTATGCCACATTTACCATTAATATCCCTCAATCTCCTCTTTTTTATGTAGTGCAGAGCAGAGTAACCTCAATAAAGTGACCCCAGTGAGGCCGGGTAGTGTATGAATATGGCTGTTGGGATGGAGGATCCTCTTGCACTAGGGCAGAGCCGGTCTCGCTCTGCTCAAAAGCTGAAGCTGAAGTGCTGGCAGCCTCCTAAACAAGAAGGGTGAAGGAGCACATTTTTTTATCTTCTCCTTCTCCCTTCACTCTTTCTTTCGGTCTGCTTTTTTTTGTGAGAAGAGATCATCGAAATGCCAAGCGTTCCAGGAACGCTGTTTGTCTGATAACACTATCGGCTGAGGAAAGGCTACTGTGAGGATGGGCACAGTGGTCACATGACCTCACTGTAGAATTTCCCTGAAGCGGAAGCATTTACACATCCATGCTAAGCATCAGAGTTGATTTCGCTGTTATATTCTGATACAATGCCGCTCATTAAATTCAGGATTTACTTTAATTTAAAACATTGGGTAAATGGGGAAATTTAAAAAAAATAATAATTGCCATAATTGTTAAAAACAGAAATTCAATTAAAGTTGCTTATTGTAAAATAAAAGAGATGTATTAATTAAATTATCTGTCAATTATTGCATTTTTTAGAAATGTAAAGCGCTTTTCTTGTAAATTGTAAACATGGCAGATTTTTTTCAAATTTAAATTAAGTTTGAACACAAACCTGTTTTTGACAGGAATTAAATCTGAACACGTGCTAATAAAAATTCTGTGCTAAAAAATAAGAAAATAATCAGTGGTTTTTAGGCCAAAACATATTTTTAAAAAAGCATCACAGTTATATATATTATATATATTTCTGTTTAAATATATTATCGTAAAATATTCAATTTAGGAAGTGGAATTTAGTGTAGAAAAAAAATCATTGCAAGGAGACAAAAGCCTTTTCTTTTTTTTGCTGCATACTGTTTGCCTAAAAAAATCCACAAAGCAAATGTATTTATCAGGGTGTGCATAAAAGCATGTGTGTGTGTGTGTGTATATTGTATATCCTGAGTGCCTATGTGTTAGTCTGTAATTTCTGGACCATACTGTATCGCCATGACAACATGGTTTTGATGTGGGTTCCCTTCCTGACATTTCCCCATTTGGGGAGGCTTGTGAATTGCCTTGCCTCTCCTTCAGTCAGCATGTCACATGAAAAAAGGTGTTGGGGGTAAAGGGGGGGTGTGCATAGGGGGGCAGTATGAGGAATCTAATGGGCGTCTGGTCTGATTGTCCTCAGCCGTGGCAGTAGAGACAAAGCAGATGAATTGTGCAATGGATTCGAAGAGATTGGAGACAAGTGCATGTCAGCAGCCCCTCCATCTCTCCTCTTCTACCCCCCACCCCACCCTCCCATCCTCCAGGATCCCTCCCTCTCCATCTCTCCTCTCTTTTTGTCTGACATCCTGAAAAAAGCAGGCATGACAGCAGTGCTCTGCTTGAGCAAAACATTAAAAACAAAATGCAATCCTCACCCGTTTTTCTTTTATAATAGATATTCAGGCAGACATTCAGTGTGTTGCACTCATATTAATTGTGAAACACTGCATGACAAATCTTCACAATATTAATCACTAAGCAAACATCAAGGGCATTTTGATTCCTGCTGTCTGAAATGCGAGAAATAAACGACAGCATTTATAGAAAACACATTTAAAGATAAAGGGACTTATCTAATCAGCTTAAAAGAGGCACACTCGGCTAAAATCTGATAGACTTTTCCCCTGAATGTTTTTGTCTCTCCCTCTCACGAATTGTACCTTTTTTGGGTGGTATGATACTGTATAATAGTTTATTCAACACTCCATATTGAGTAAATGTCTAGCCAGTGTGTCTGGCCGGTATTTATCTTTTCCACTGGACGCTAACCTGCAGGTAACCGTTGATAGTCAGCATTGGCAGCTTGAAACACCCCACTGCTTCTGTCCTGAAGCTGGAGGAAGAACAGCGATTCTTTGTGCTTCTACATGTTCATCTTTGAACCCTGAAAGAGAAATCTCATAAAGCCTTATTTTTTTGCTGCATTTGTTTTGTCATATAAGGCTCTGTCCAGCTTCCTAGCTTAGGTGAATGATTGTGATTTGTATTAGCATTGTAGCCCAGGACTGTAAGTGCGAGGATCTCCTACAGTAAGTGTGCTAATGTGTTTCAGACAGCTACTTTGGCTTTGAAGTTTCAGAGGAAATACTCTCAGGGCTCCGAGAGGTATCACGTTTCTTCCACAAAACACAAGTTATTTAGCAGTATGTGGAATGGAACATTATTGTTCTTTCTTTTTAGTTTTTTCAAAATTCTAATCCTAATTTACAACACCAACTATTAAAATGAAATTGCTTGATCAATTAAGTTTCAACATAATTAAAAAAAAAAGTTTTAATATAAGCAAAGCAGTGCAAAGAATATTCAGAATAAAAGCTGGCATTTTAATTTGTTTATTTCTTAAATATACCCCCTTTTTATTAAGATGAATAGACACAATGCATTTTCATCTCTATCAAGTGACCACCTTGACAGCACTGGTCTGCCAGCTTTTGTTTTGTGTTGACTGCATTTATTATTCATCTTTATATCAGTCTGTATTTTAATATGAATAATGGAAGAGGTATCAGAGGAGGAAGAGGGATGTGAGAGAGGGGTGCCACACAGCATGTGTCCTTGGCTGTTCTCTGCTCCTGCACTCCTCAGAGTGGAGCAGGTGGGGGGTGGGCTGAAGGAAGAGGAGGGCTGTCGGACTCGGGAGTCTAGCTGTGCCTGGTGCAGGGCCAGGATTCTGGGTCCTGCTCTCTCTCCTCTCCACCTCCTCCTGCCTGCCTGCCTGCCTGCTTACCTGGCTGGCTTTCTTGTCGGATTTAATAACAGTATATAAATCAAAAGCCTCCTGTCAGCCACACAGCCTTCATTAAATTCAAATGGGGAACGGGTCTCTTTGGATCCAATTTTAATAAAACCAGGTAATCAAATATGGGTTTAAAAATGGGTCATCATTTCACAGCCCCACAGATGTCTGGTCGCCATCAGTTTCTTGTGTACACATTTAACATTTCAGCAAAGAGGACCCCACTTATACACATACTGTATACATTCTCTGCAACTGTACCAATACATTGTTTCTTTGTATGCAGGCACAATGAAGGTTCGCTAACACAATACGTTCTATTCAGTCCAAGAACTTCAATAGCTACGCATTTTCCATCTCCTTGTACAGTTTACAATTGCAATGTGTTTATTTCTTACATGAGCAGAATATGCATTCTTAAGTCATTTACATTCACTGAAGAGTGGGATATCTAATAAAGGTTATATAAGATATATTAAAAATGGGGTTGTTATTGAAGTCCTTTTTAGTTAATTAAAAAATCTATTTACCTTTTTCAGTGTTTCTAGTTTGTTAATCAGTGAAGTCTGAGCTGTTGGGCCTTTAGGTGTAAACATGTAAGCAATATTAGTTTCATGATGCACAGTATATTTTGCACAAATACAGCCTAGATAAAAGCTTAATACAGACAAGTAGCTACTCTCCAGTCATATTTAGCAGCTCTAAAAATGTTGTCATTGCTACACTGTGTAAATTTGGAAGTCATATAAAGTGGTAAACCATTTTAGTGACTCCTGTCATTTATACAGAGACACAAAAAGATTTTTAAACAGAGAGACTCAGATGTTCAATCATATATGCCAGCAGGTTTTGACTGTTGCTGCTCAGCTGGGGTTGGTGTTGCATCTGGACTGAGCCAAAGCTCAGGGTTACCAGGATTTTAGAGATCATTGTGGTGCCACCTTTCTTTTTTATTGTTGCTGATTTTGAAGGCAGATACCATGATTTTCTGACTGAAATATATACCAAATGTGCGGGCGATCTTTTTTTTTTCTGTGCAGTTGTTTTTGCATGTCATATGACCATCAGTGCTGGTGCAAGGATGCCAGTTTTGTTACAATAGTAAAAGTCACACAGTTTACAGAGTACCTGTTTTCTATGACTTTAAATCATTATTTCTGTGTGTCATAATGGAGAAGATGATTGTGCATCACATAGACAGTCAAATGCATGGCATACTGCTGTTTAATTATGCATAGAAATAAGGATAAAAATTGTCATGTATTATACAGAACTGTACTGAAAATAGCAGGGCTTTTGTACAGTATTAGTTACTTTACACTTTTGTTTTTGATGATCAAAAGGAGGAAAAACTATCTGTATCATACAGCTTGCGAGCAGAAGAGGGCACTATGAGTCGCTGATGTGCATTCTCCCTCTCTGTCCCTCTCTTTCTTTCACTGTCTGTCTCTATCTCATTTCTCTTTCTGTCCTCTCTCATTGCACTCACTTGCTTCACTTCACTTTTTTTTTGGTAACAATTTGTATTTCAAAGCCATAATCAAAATGAATTTATGTCATTATTTCTAGGAGACCATATCTAAGATCATATTGGGAACACATGCTGTAAAACAGACAGAAATTTAAAATGATGAGCAGTAGATTCAATTAGGTTACTAATATGGTGTCAACTTGTAGCTTCACTGAGTAGCTCACATTATACATTAAATGGACACCAACCTCTTCTCAGTTTCTTTTTGTTATTTCCATCCAAAAGTAGTAAATATCTTATTTGAATACAATTAATATAGTTTTATTTATTTGCGATTTTGTGGTGAAACATTTTGTAGTCTCCAGACATGTCCTATATGCAAGATGATTTTCAAGACACACTCTGTCATCTGGCCTGTTCAACCTGTCATCCAAATGCTACAACATCATTCTTTAACACTCATCATCAATTTTATTTTGCCCTGGACTGATTATTGTTGCTGGTTTGCAAACCAAAATGTAGACTTATGATTTTGCAGCTGTGTCAGAAAAATAAATATTTAGTGTAGTATATCGGGATTTAGCATTTTATGTAAAAACTGACTGCAGTCGATCCACACGGTCTTTCTTACCAAGAGTATTATAAGTAGCTTTACTTTCTGTGATTTTCAAGATGCCCCTCTTGCTAAACTTGCTCGTACTTTGTTAGTGAGGAAGTACAGAGGAAGACATGCCGCGAGAGCCGTCCCACGATTATTTGTCCCTCTCAAACAGCCAGATAATCACGGTTAGCTCTACCTGAGCATTGTGTCCTCCACAGGCAGGTCAGAGGAGTTCCCATCACCCCCTGGTGTGTCTCCCTCCTGCCTCTGTTCTTCCTGCCTCCTTTCCTGTTGCCATCGTGGCCTGCCATGTTAGTGCAGGCTCCCGCTGCTCAGCCCTCTCCTTCAATAAATCTTCATATGTGTTGGAGGGGAAGGTGGAGGGTACAGACAACAATAACCACCGGTACTCTCCATCAAAGGGTTATCTGGCTTTCACAGGCGCACTGACAGACTGCTCTCTGACATGGAGCAGAGGCCGAGTGCTGTGTCTCTGACAGGGAAGAGGCCTGGCTGCAAAGACAGGAAAAGGATTCATTTATAGGAGCTAAAAAAATCCTCAGAAAGTTTAAACATTGAGAAGAGAGAACTAAACAAACACATGAAGTGATGTGAAGTTCAAAAAATGTAAGTTTGAATAACTGAGACTGTGATTATTAATTGCAAATTTTATAAACAGCTTGTACAATAACACACAATATATTTGCAGGTTGACTGTCAATATGATAATGCTTATGTCCTCAATATTCAACAAATAACCTTTATGTTTTTATGGTCAGGATTGCTGAGTTTTAGAGGAAACAGATTTAGTTATGAGGAAGATATTTTTCCCTGTGTTGAGTTGCAGGGGCCTATTCTTCAGTGCCGTATTAGTGTGTCAGCGAGGACTGCTGTTATGAATTACCAGCCCCAAATTTTGCAACTTAAAAAGTGGGAATGAGAGTAAACCTTTTGTTTATGTCACCTATCATCTTGAAATATTTACCATTCTGCGCCTCTCAGCTTCCCTGTCTCCCTCCAGTGTGATAAAAGGTTGCTGGCTCCCAGTCTTAACCCCTTCCTGCTTCGTCCCATCTCCTGTTCCATCTCTGCGAGGAACAGACATCATATAAACCTCCTCTCGCCGCTCAAATCCTGCTGCCTCCATTTCTTTTTCTCTCCCGCAGGAAGTAGTTTATTCAAGGTGGTTCCTTTGGGAATCATATGAGCATTTGACCAGGTGTCTGTGACACTTTTCAATATTTTATTCCGGAGCATGTTTGTGTGTTTAGTGTGTGTATTTGAGTTGTTATATGTTTGACTTCTCAGTTCAGAGGGAAACAATACATGCGTGCACTTTTGCACTTTGTGTGGTACGCAGTGAGGGTGTGTGCAGTGTGTGTGTTTTATAAAAAAAATAATAAATAAGAGGAAAGGAAATCAAATTCAGTGCTGAATGAATTATGGAGTATGTATCGTTATCTACTGCGTGTTGCTCAGAGTGCGTGAGTGAATGGAATTCATGTGCGAAAGCTGCCGAAATAAAAAACAGAAAAACTGCAGTGTGTTTTAGGCATTGTGTCAGGTACTGTATGAATTGCCTGCGGTTGCCTTGCAGGACTGATACCTCTGAAATCAACCATTTCTCTCCGTTCGCTTTCAACAAAAACATGTCCCCCAGCTAAGGTGCACCTTCACCATTTTTACCATCACTTTTTCAAGAGAAAACAAAACTGTGAGAAGTAGCAGCCAGATACTGGGTTTTGTTAAGGTGTATAGTGGTGCTGTCTAAGGTAAACTGGCATTGTGCTAGAGTCCCGATCCATACATCTCTTCCTCACTGCGAGGGGCTATCTGCTGAGATCAGAATTACTGCAAATTGCTGCTTTTGCACTGCTTTGTCAAGTAAAATGATAACGTCTCATCAGATTTGCTAGTTGTGTGTTCTTGTAGGAAATTCTCATCAAAAGATGAATGAGCTTGCATTTTCTTGTAGGAAAAAAAATAAGCATGCTGTATTTTTGACAGAATTTGTCTCATAAAATGTGTCTTCTAATAGGCAAGTCTGTTACACAGGCTAGTGCTTACTTTGTTTGATCTTTTTATTTTTAAATTCTTTCTTGCCTTTTTTGCTTTCGGATAAATGGAAGTGCTAACAGGAATGTGTTAAACAAAAAAAAATCCTGAACACCTTTATTTTGAATAAAAGGAAATAACTTCATGTTCAGGATAAGACAATCTTTTGTTTTATATTTGTCCCCCCCCCGTGATTCATCCTGAATGGTTCTTTTCCTATTCTACACATTGTCTTCGTCTCTGTCCTTGTCTTCTTCTTTGTCTTCTACCTCTTCCGCTTGCTCTATCTCTTTGACCTCCTCCTACTCCCCCTTTCTGTTTGGATGTTTCTTGGATATTCTTGATGTTGCATTGAGCATAGAAACCTCAGGGTCTGACTCTGGCTCACCACTCTGCTAGCCTTGTTTTTATGTCCCGTCCCGTCCCGTTTTTTTTTTTCTTTCTGTCGGGGTGGTGGTAAGCCTGATGTTGGGGTTATGTCAGGAGGGGTGATCATAAATATTAGGAGCTGCAGGGAGACAAAGGGGCTAAAATGGAAAGGCTTGGCTGGATGAGGGGACCTGGCCATGTCATGTACCTCAGTCATTTTTCTTGTGCGCTTAGAACTCAGTCAGGGGTTTAATTGGAATCCAGACTTCAAAGAAACCCTCGGCCCATCCAGCAGCCCCCCATCCCAACTCCACCCCTGCACTAACTCCCCTGGCTGGATCCACTCACGTCCACAGCACACACACACAGACCGTGACCACTACAATATCAGAGAGAGCATCACCATGCACGACCTCGGCTGAAATTGACTTTGCTCATATTTGCACAAGATATTTAGGTGTGGTGTGTGTTCATATAGGTGGATCTGTGTGGTCCTTGTTTGTGTGTGAACTTGCACAGTCTAATTTTTCTTACACTTTATAAAAGTCACATTCATTTGAAGTGTTTGCATATTCATGAAAAAATCTGCCAATTTGTTATTTGTTTGGGCTTGATGACACCCAGGAGAAATCTATAAATGGAGAAAATATTAAATAGTAAATAAATAAAAGTAATAGTAAATAGTAAATATTAATATGGAAAAAAACATTTCTTTATCGTTGCTTTATCAAAGAATGTTTTATTGTGTGGACTTTAAAGAAGTGCATGGTCATGACTGTATTTCAACACATTCAAGATAACAAAAACAATGCTAGTCTGAATCTGTTATTGTTAATACAAATGTAAAACAGACTTCCATCAGCCTCATAAAGTGCTTTTGGTTTGTTATCAGGTTGATATTACCAGACAAATCTGTGGACTAATGTTTATTTGCTCTAGCGGATGCGTCTGGTTCGCCTTTTCAGCTGACCCGGGCGGGCCGATCAAAACTGTTCTAATATGAGATATTTTTAGATGATGACTGACAACTTTGGAAAACTATGTGATGACGTCATTTTTGGTTTGTGCACCGTCGCACTGCGAGCACTGTGGCGTAGGGATGCACAATATTGGATTTTTTGCTAATATCTGATATGCTGATATTTAATAACTCATTTGGCCGATAACCAACACCAGTATCGATATATCCACTGTTTCCCCGCCTAATTTTAGTCTTTTCTTGAACATCATGTTATGCATACTCTGATTAAGATGGCCCAAAAATGGTCATTTTCACTGTGTATATAATATTTATTAATTGTTCAGTATAAGAAAAACACTTTTCAGGGTCTATGTTTTGCACATGTTCACTTTCTAAATAAAACAAAATATATCGGTTTGTGATATTGGCAGAAATCAGCCTGCTGATGCAGATTATGTGGCAATTATTATTATTTTCTTTTATATATATTTTTAAATTTTGCATCCCTACTGTGGCAGAAATGATGGTGTTATGGAAAAGCAGCAGGATCCATAAATATTTGTCAGTTATACTCAAAGGTGTTAACTTTCTTGTTGGTGAGTTGAGTTAGAAGCAGGTCAGGGTTAAGGCAAAGAAATTGTGGTTGGGACTAATACTAGCCAATTACAGCACAGCAGGGTGGGACTTGCCAAGGAATGCGATTGGATTCATACTTACATGCTGTTTTGGCTTTTTCCAAAAACAACCAAAATGGCTGCAGCTGGAGTGAAACTTTCTGTTGAAATGTCTATTTCAAATTCTAATGGCAAAAATAGCAGCACTCGTTCACAGACATACTGATGCTACACCGTCACAGCACGTCTCTGCATACTTTAAAGTGTTTACATTGGCTGTCGCTCAGCGCCACACCACGATTGGTTGCAGGTTATAGACTCTAGAAATAATGGACATAGCTACCATGACGTCACCTATTGGTTTGTGCACTGTTGTTTTGAATCCTCGAGTTCAGCATTTTGGCTGTCACCATCTTGGGTTTTGGAGTCCATATTTGGACAGGAGATTGGAGCTGAGGAGGAGTGAGGAATGGATTTGACTGTAGTGACGACAAAACGCCTGTCCCTCAAATGGCTCCCCCTTAAACATGCTTAACTTTGGGCCATAATGAAATGGAAACGTGTGAGTTATAAAAAAAATGCACCCCTTGTACAGTTGCCATGGATGCTAAAACTAGCTATAGAGACCAAAACAGTTTTTTTGTACCAGGCTGTAACGGTTTTTACTTTTGCTGTAAAGTTGGACATTTTGACATGGAGGTCTATAGAGATTTGCTGTGTTTTGGAGCCGGCCTCGAGTGGCCATTTGATAAACTGCAGTTTTTGGCACTTAAGCATTGTTTTATTCTTCAGCCTCGGGGGTTGCCGCTTGTTGTCGATCCATCCAATCGCGTTCAAAGCCTTTTGGTCTGCGGTCGTTTCCAACGTGCTTTGGAAATGGAAAATGAACTTAAAGGTTTCAGACTAACTTGCATTTATGATTTGCTCTGTTATGCTTGGTAGACACATTAGGAATCCTCACATCCTGAATAAGGTATTTTTTCTTGTGACACTACTGTCAGTGTCATATTTTATCTTCAGTGGGGACTGGTGACACAGATATATGGGGCACAATGAGTTCTATATTTGTACATTACCTTTTACGTTATCATATAACACATATAAAAGTTAAACAAATAATCATGTTATGTAAAGATGTGATGCTTTCTTTGTTACACATCTTTCCCCACTTATCAGGCCAACACGTTCTTATTTTGTCATTATTTTTTATCCAGTTAAGCATTCACACTTTAGTTTGTTGTTTGACACTTATAATTGCAATCTTTTGTTGGAAATAATTGCATGTGCTGAATTATTCCTAGTCTGCATTATCTGGTATTTATGTCATAATTGGAGAAATTAAAAATATGCTATACATGACTCAGAATTTAAGTGAGAGAAAGTTAACTTTGTAACAGGCCGAGGCCAAAGGAAATGGGTGGAAGAAAATGTCTGTTGTACAGTATAATTAATATTGGAGCAGCAGGGGTTGATATGTAGTAATATATGCACCTATGTAATTAAGGCTTCTGCCTGCCTCTTTGGAGTTTCTGTGGGCCTTGTTAGCACTGTGCCGAAGACACTTTTGAAGCCATACCTGTAAGATAATATGTTTCAAAGCTATAATTATAGGTAGGGAAAGAGGACTATTTTCAGACCTCTAACAAATCACTTTTTCCATTACACCTGGTAAAGGTGTTAATGACTCCTTGTCTTTTTGATTTTTCCATTTGAATTAGAAACAGCTGTATCATTTGAAGTACAGTTAATAGGAGAATTTCAAGTAGCCATACAAAAAAAGTGTATCCAATTTAAATAGTTTTCACCAAGAAAGACCATCTAAGCTTCAATCAGCATGAAAAAAAAGTGTGTTCATCGTTAAGACTGGGTATGAGGGGAAACACAGAAAATTTAAAATTATGCCGTAACTTCAACAGAAATGAGGTTAAGGAGGTCAGCTGATCATTAGCAAAGCAGAGTTTAATTGCATGAAGAAACAGGTGAATCCAGGAGCTACTTGGGCTAAAGCATTTACTTTGTACTACATTAAGTACTTCGAGAAGCCGCCATGTTTCCACTTTATGGAAATAAGAACAGTCAGATGTAAGTGGGTACTGAATATTTTTATTTATTCACTAACTCACTTGAAGATGCTACCATATTAATAATAATGGGGACAGATGCTTTGATAAAGGTATATATTTTTTTCCTTAACTGCAACATTTTGACAACTACAGAGGAAGGACATTGTCTCAGTCATGTGTAATGTATTACATGTCCAGCAGTGGAGACTGTTACTGCGTGTAAGGAATTCATTCGTCTTTTCAGGATACCTGCTCAGCGTTGACCCGCCGTATCATAGCAGCTTCACAGCCTGCTCTGTGAATGTATTCAGGCAGATCAGTTTAATGCAGAAACCTTACAAACAGCTGGTGGTGGCGATGATGATGACAGATTGTTGTTTAAAAAAAACAAAAAAAACAAAGAGGTCTTTTCTACTATCCCTGCTGTCTTGTTCGAGAAAAAAAAAAAAAAAGTATGGTTGTCTTGACGAGAAGCGTGGGCTCTGAATGACTAATAGGGCTGCTCATACAGAATGGTTTGTAATGGAGGTGTTAATGACCATGTTGCTTAAAGGTTACTTCTGAGTGGTGTTTTCTTTCTCCCTCACGTCAACACCTTTATGCTCCCACCAACGTGTTCACTTTGTTTCCTATTATCTTCCCCTTTTCCCGCACAACCTTGAGTGCAACTGCAGCGTCCAGCAGATCAAGGGATGACAGAATCAGACGAGAATGAAAAAGATAATGAAGGAGAAAGAGAGATAGAGGGCTACAAGGGGAGAAAAAGGGTGCTTTATCAGAGAGGTCTCAGCCCAGCAGCATTTTGACTTAAAGGGACTCGGGCGTCTCGGCTCGGCTGGCTTCAACCGTGTCTCACACGGGCCTCTGCAGGATGAAGGGAAAAGCATGCTGCTCATTACACCTAACAAACACACACATAGACACACACACACCCACGCTCATTCTCATTCAGTTTCATCAAATATATTTAAATTTGCGGATCCCAGCTCCCTACAGAGCTCCGAAAGTGCAGGACACAATGGAACTATTCGAAGCAAATGGTAGAGAAAAAAACGAGGTGAGGATTTTTTTGGAGAGGTAGATGGAGGTCAGGGGTGCTGTGGGGTGTACATAGAGAGGTGACGGTGGTGAAGGGGGGTGCTAGCTTTTATGGTAATTGCAATCTCAGCATCCTATTGTCAGCGGGCTCAGTGGTAGGTCTAATTTGAGAGCAGAGGTTGTTACGTTTTGCACCCTGGCAGACCAGACTATTGTCATATCCAGTGGAGCAGGGGGCTCTGCTACACTTTCATGCCTGGTCTTTATTGAGTTCTGGAAACAGGTGAATGTTTGGTTAAACGGATGGCCTTGTCAAGAAAATGGTGAACATTTGGATAAATCGATGTCCTTGCCTGGAAGCAGGTGAATGTTTGGTCAAATGGATATCCTTGTTTTGGGGGCCACACGTTCAGAAAGCATTCAGGGAAATTGTTTTCCCTCACATACTTAGGATGATAGGAAACATAAAGGCTTTTAGCTCACACAGCTGCTCTACATTAACAAAAAATTATGCATGACATCCTAATGACGTTTATAGATAACTTCCTTTTCATTCCAAGATTCTTATGAAAGATTTTGAAATTGTTATCCAAACTGACCTCCTGGTCCTGCCTTGACTCACCAAAAATAAGGTATTGAAGAGAATATTTCCTCAATTTCACTTCTTTTACAATGTCTGCAGCTCAAAAATCAGTGATGCAACCACCACAACCTCCAACTCAATCAGTTGCGACAAAACCCACAAAAAAATGTAGCCTGATGAATGTGTCTTTTTAGCTTAATTATAAGCCTGTTGGCTTGTCACATTTTCACCGGATCATCAGAATTTCACACAACTTGATTTTTGAACTTGCTTGACTTATAGCAGGGACTTGATTTAACGCTCTTGATTCTCACCACAGTATCTATGCACTTGCTTGAGACTTGGAGGTTAATACTTGAGACTTGCTTGTACATGTGTGTCTTACTCCCACTTCTGCTTCATAGCAGCAGCCGGAAAAACTAAAAAAGGTTAAAGGAAGTCTCTGTCGCCGCTTTAGCTAAACAATTGTTTTAAATGGGGTACTGTAATATTGTTACAGAACAGAAACACATCATTAGTATGTATCTTATTTTTAAAATGAAACCCTCAATAGCAGTTGAGAGATGATAGGCGAGTCTTGCCAGCCAGTGCTCTTAGCTACAAGGGCCTGCCAATAATGTTCTGTACATCAGTCAGATGTAGAACGGGTAGCCAGCTTTAATTGGGCATAGAAATTGAAGTGGTAGAGACAAGCGTAACATATAGACAAATTTGAATAGAAAAGAAAATGATAAAAAAAAGAAAATCAAGTACCAAACAGCAGTGACCTTGAAGCTGAAGTGATTCAGTGTGAATTTGTCAGGAACTGAGAAACAGGTTTAATAGTTTTTACCATTAGATTTCTTAAAAGATACAAATCCTTGCTAGTTAGATTTTTATCTTTCTCTCGTGTTGTAGAGAGATTTTAATAGGAGAATTGTTTTGGACAGCTGGCTGTGGACAGAGGAGGTGTGATAGGTCAGAGTCTGAGACACTGTTCGGGTTCTGTGATCTGTTACATGAATACCTCAGGTCTCCTGAAAACACAGATCCAGACTGGAGTTAAACCCAAAGCAACACACACACAGGCACACACAGACACACACTGGTGTATCTCCCAACATCATCTGGGCTGATAACAGACCATCGTGCAGCGAGAGGAGATGGAACACAACCACACTTCTCACCTTGCGAGCGCAGACACAGAGAAAGAGACCAGCTCGGCTAAATAGCAGACACTGTCTTCACCTGCCTCTTGCCCCTGGCGCAAACACCATGCCCTCCTGCTTTATCATTGTGGGACACACACACACACACACACACACACACACACACACACACACACATTTATTTATAGTCCTCTAAGCCTCAAGTTTGGTCTGAGCTCGTATAAATGCTGTCGTTTATAAATGTCAGGAAGAATATTCCACAGCACTGAATCTTTAAAACCATAAATCTTTTTCCCGATCACACCTTTATGGTATTTAAACAAAATGACAACACTGGCTACCAGCATCACAGTGGAATTATATTTGTTTGGCCTTTTCTTAGTGTGTTTTAAAGGGTATGGCATTACAGCCAGTGCAGAGAATTATGCAGTAGATATCTTTTAAATGACACACTGTTTTAAATATAGCTTCAACTGATATATCACATCAAACAGCTGCCTTGTAAATATGAAGAAAAACCACAAATCGTCCCATAATAGATTGTTGTTAAAACTGTTACTGCAAACTATGGAATTGTAAGTAAAAAAGCAACCCGATACATGATGTACAAAGTAAAGGGCTTTGACACAGATGACCACAGTTGGAGCGTCCAACTTTTTTAGGTTTAGGTTACAAAAGCATGTTGGTTTACAGTTTAAGAAAGATTGTGGGTGCAGTTTTGTGTTAATAAAATTAACATCCTCTTTGCTTTGAGCCACTTACAACTTTTTTGGTGTTTAGACAATACCGAAATTTTTCCCTCAACTTTGAGAATGAGTAAAAAAAATTTCAAGTCCATCTTGAAACAGTAGTCAGGGACCCATTTGGACATTGAAACAGGTTTTACATGTCTTTTTTTCCATTAAGAGACCCCTTCCAAATTTGTTTTTAATTTAAGTGATGGGGGAAAAATCTACTGTCGCTGTTTTGCACAAAACTGTATTTCAACCTTTATCTGAAGCTAAAACAGACTTGAAAAATTACAAACCTATCCTTTAACCAAGTGCTGTTAGTGCATTAACATATTTATAAAAAATGTAATGATGCTTTAGCTGCTGTGAGTGGATATTGTATTGTTAGAGCAAATAATGAAGGAAAAACAAATGAAATGCGTTGTCAGCCAATATGGACATATAGCAACTTGACAGCTACAATTACTAAAAATATTTCCTCATCATGTTGATAAAAATTGTAATTCAGATGGCGTCAACTTTCTCTGAAAACATATTTGCTGCTTATTTGTAGTCTATGAAAATAATTTATAGAGGGCACATTTTTGAAAGAAATAGACAAAAACAATTACACTCTTGCTGTCATGTGCACCATGTATGTTCAAGCTGACTCTTGTGCATAATCAAATTAGATTAAAAATGAATATGACAAGCTGAAGTGCAAAAATACTTTGAATATTAAAAAGTTATTATGATTCTTTAGTAATAACATGATGTGAAACCAGTCGAGGCAGCTTTCATGTAGTCTGCTGCAACCCCAGGCTGAGCCAGCTTGCCGGTGTGGCTGTGACAGAGAAAGGGCCACCCTGCTCTTCCTGTGGTTCTGTGTGGTAACAGCCCCCATGTTGCAGGCCTTTACCAAGGGGATTAAACCTACCAGTGGGGAGAAGCAGACTGGAGGCCTGTGTTCTTGACATAGGAGGGATCCTCTCTGCTGGTGGCTGTTGAGGTTGGGCTTTCCCACCTTCTGAAACACATTGTAGCCTAAACTACGTATGCCTTCCAAGGAAATGTCTTACGCTTTCTAAGGACTTAAGAAGACTTTACACTCACTTTTATAGTGCAACAAAAAGTGTATCTTAAGTCCACCAATCCTACAACTGTAAATGGTTCTCTGCAGTACACTTAAATCTCCTTGCAGTGTCCTTCGATGGTTGTGTTTTGTTCTATAGATCTACCTCAGTTTCTCTGACCCCTATCAGCGAGCGATGCTATGATGGCACAAGTGAGTTAGAATGAAAGTGTTTAAGTGCCAAACCACAACACACACTCAGACTAGAGGAGTGTGGTGCCAGCCCTCCTGCAGCAAAGGCCCCAAGTTCCATAAAAACCTTAATTGGTCTGTTAAACATCAGACTATAATCGCATGTGGTGAGCCTGGAGAGATCTGTAAACACCCTGTATGTGGTGTTTCTCTTTGCCCTCTCTGTTGCGTTTTTTGTACATACATCACACCAAAACAAAACCACGTGCTGATTTCAACGCCGGGAGTCAATTTTGTTTTTTCTTTTCTTTTTTTTCTCTACTGTCGGAAAAAACTCAGAATGAATTGTGTAAATTTAGGAGCCTAAATTTGCTCATGGGGGCACTGTTAGTGTTTGAACACTAAACATAGTGGATGAAATATTAAATATGTATACATGTGTGACAGTGGCTGTCTGTTCTTTTTTTTGTAGCCAATTTAAGGCTCACGTACATTTGGTTAGACTTGTCACATTGTCTGTGCTTGCATCCAGTCCAGTGTATTGTTGTGAAAATAGAAAGTTAATTTTAGTGTGCGGCTGCATGGACGGCTGGGTCATTTGAAGGGCAAAATGGATAGGCAGGGAAAAAAAATCTGTCGCAGAAGGTGAAAGCTGTCTTGGTTCAGGTCAGTCAGTTTTCTTCTTCTCACCCCCATCCCCCTACTAACTCACTAACTCCATCTTTCTTTCTCTCTGGAGCACCGGAGCCAGTCGCCAAGGAGCTGAGGTTGGAGTTCAAAGTGGTGCTGAGGACAGGCTAAACTTGTGACAATTATACTTCTGCTGGAAGCAGTCAGAATATATGCTATTTTCACAATTTCCTGCATAAGTGCTTTAGACATTCTGGCAAACAGAGGCCTATATATGTATTGGAGACTTGTAATTTTGCATTACTATGGTTGGCAACATCTGTGTGTAAAGACATAGCTGGATCATCAGCCTTTAATTCACAGACACAGGTGCAGTGGGAAAAAAGATCTTTTAGTCTTTCAAAAACAAGAGTACAGCAACAAACATGTAAAGAATGAAGAAAACAGTGTTTTTGTCTGCTCAACAATGGCTGCAAGGGTTAACATATCTGTAGCTTATGCCAATACCCATAGTACAAGGAGAATTTAAATTGCTATGAGTTTTCAACTACCTCATTGATAGTGCTGCAATGATAAATTTGATCAGTTCTCAACTATTTATGTAATTTCAGATTTATTTAATAATCAGTCATTCATTTTGATTAATAGAGAAGATAATAGACATATTAATTGACAATGAAAAGAATCATTAGTTACAGCCCTACCCAAAATAGCTAAAGCCACTTCAAAACCATTTCAAAACAATTATAGTCACTGGTTAAAGGGTTAACCATGAGAAGCAGCTTTGGTCATAAAATCAAGGACCAATTGTTTCAAAAATTATAATGATTTTTTTGAAGTAGATCTGCCATCATTATCACTGTGAAATCCATATTTGCTGGCAATAATGGAAAGCTTTACAGATGTAGAGACAGTTACCAAGACAGCCAGATCTTAGTGAATGGTCATTCAGTGAGTCCTTGGAGAAGCCGTAGACTGTTTGAAATTCTGGAAGTAGCTATTGTGACGTCACCTGTTGCTTAATGGGCTCCTATTTTGGGCGTCAAGTTTGGCATTCCTGCCTTTAAAAAATCACTTTTGATTATTTTTAACTTTGAGCCTTGATAAATTGTAGGGGTGAGTAAAATAAAAATTCACCCCCTGCCGAGTTGTCATGAATGTTGAATTAGCTGGGGGTAATGGGGGTATATGGGTACTGGCTCACTTTTTTAACCAGCCTCAAGTGACCATTAGATGAACTGCAATTTCTGGCACTTCCATGTTGGCTTTGTTTTTTCAACCCTGAAGATTGCTGCTTGGGTGCAGCCCACTGACAGCTTTTGTTTTTTTTTTAAGAGTTACTCCTTACAATTTTGTGTCATCACAGTTGTCACATTACGATGATCATCTGAAAGAGATGAGTTTTTTTTAACTAAGGAGGCACGCTATTGGATTTTTGTTAATAACCGATATGATGATATTTTCTAACTCATTTTGGCCAATTACCGTTGTCAATTACAATATATGCACATAATGTTTATCCACCTAATTGCAGAGAACATCAGGTTTCTCCTGTAGCGGAATTAACACATTGCGCCTTTTCTTATTGTGATGGCCTGCTGGTGACAGATGCAGACAAAAAATACAATGCTTTCAAAATTTAAAAATTCACTGAGCAAAACAATAAAACTACTTTAACTGAGGTTACATGTAAAACACACCATATTTGTTCTTATGTAACAATTTTTTTACAAAACCATGAAATTCCTTTTCACTGTAACAGATGTGGATGATGCCTCCAAGACAAACCTTAAAGTCACATAAGTAAAGTGTCATCTTGTTATCCCATTATATTGGCAAGTTCATTTTGGGCCGATGGCAATATTTCGTTTTAAAACTGTTATCTGCCGATACTGATGGCATGCTGATATATTGTGCGTCCCTGTCTTTAACTCGCCTCTTTTACAGACAAATCAGATATGAGAGGCTGCTTCAGAACAGCACCACTTAAGCCAATAGGGATCCAGTATGCTGATCAAACAAAAATCAGTAGCTCATATGCTGCCTGACACTGGGTACTGAATTAAGACCTTTCAGTTAAAGGGTGATCTCCCATCTCACTGCTCGTCCCTGCAGCCCTGCGCCCCTACCTACTTAGGAGTGCACTTGGGAATGTGAGATCTGCGTGTCCTCTGATGTGTGTAGTATATCTTCATGTGTCTTTGGTGAGGTGTAATCTCCCTTATGTCTTTACCACTGTATTAAATGTGATTGCTGTGACATTTTCATGAAAAGATTGCCATAATATGGATTGTATGTAATTACGAAGCTGGAACGCTGATATGTTTTTTTTTTTTTTTTTTTTATTATTGCTCTTGAGGGTTTTCTTCTGATGCAGGTGAGGTGGTGTCCTATTCTGTTATTACACCCAGAGAGCTAATAGCCAGTGTAGATACACGCTGATAGAAGAGGTTTATCACAACACAGCGCAGCTGCATTGATGGCTGCTCTCTCCCAGAGGGTAGAGGTGCTTATTATGCATCCCATATGAAGGCACAGTGTTTGCTCATAAAAGCCCAGTCTGGATAACGATGCTTGAACACTCGCTCTCATCTGATTTCATTTGAAGACTAATGATGAGTTTGCCTTCTAACTTCATTTCCTCTCAACATTACAGTGCAACTGTGTTTTTCTCAATGATGAAGTGTTTTAAAACTGTGGACGAAGTGTCTGAGGTACATTTGTGAAATGAGGCATCACAAGTCCAGCTTTTCCAGGAGATGGAATGAATTCTTTAAAGTAAGCTGTTGAGTGTAATGCAGAGTGGCTGTTTCTTTTTGTGTTCCTGCTTTTGTTTATCCACTTCCTGTATTTAGTAAACCCACGCAGACATGGTGCTGCTAGAGACAGCAGGAGTCCTCAGTTACCACCTGGGCCATGATGTTATTCTGCCATTCAGGCTCCATTGTCCACTAAATGGTAACTTTAGCCTGGAACAAAAATACTTGAAATACATGAAACAGACTGTGTTTTTCTGCATGTTGAATTTATGTGGAAATTCACTTGTTTAGAAGTTTTTCCCTTGCATCTACCTTAATGAAGCTTCATTTCAAATGTTTTAATTAAATAATCTTTCAAGTCTCTGCTATTTAAACCTTTTGTAGCATTCATTACACACAAAATTAATGCTGAAAACAACAAACATGCACTTCCTTGACAGAAAAAATGTCTGAAAAAAAAGTCAAATGCAAGAAATTAACTTAAGAATGCTTCAGAGTCATACAGATACTAATCACTCATATTTAGGCATCTTTAAGTGTAATTATTTTTTAAGTGAGGAGGATATTATTTTTCTGTTATTTAGATTTAGATGTCCGAAAAACAAACAGAACACCAGCACTCACAGATACATTTTATTTTTAAATGTGGGCAAAATGAGCAGAAACAGACACGTGGCAGCTACTAAGCCAACATCAGCGTCCTTGTCACCACACTAAGTAAGAAAATGTATCTGTGAGCACTGGTGTTATGTATTTGGATCCTCGTCGCAATCGTGCATCTCTATATAGTATTTAAGATTTTTGGAGTTTTGCATGCTGTTTTTTTTTCATTATATTTAGATGTCAGGGAAATTAAAGAAAAAAAGAGGATATATATATATATATATATATATATATATGTATATGTATGTATATATATATATATATATATATATGTATATGTATATATATGTATATATATGTATATGTATATGTATATATAAACAAAGTGCTTCAACTATGTATATCACTTACACTTCCAAACAGAGGTATCATCATAAATATTTAAATCCTGACACTAACAACTTCATGGATTTTGACTTCTTGGCTTCCTTTAAAACACATGTGTACTGTATAATGTGTGCTTGTGCAAGTGTGTGCCACAGGAAAGGCCTGCTATGCATTAGATACGGCCAAGTGGAGGCAGCATTCTCCTCTCAGGCATAAAAGTGTTTCGTAAGACAGCCACACTTAAATGCACACATACCTCTCATACACGCTGTACCTTCATGCTTAAAGACATTTAACATAGCTGGCATAGGAATTATGTCTCTTTTGTGTTTTTAATCAGTATGTGAGAGCTATACTCTGACATACCAGATGTAAATAAATAATTACAATATCCTTATTATTATTGAGAGCAAATCTTAATTGTTAAATCTGTATAAAAGAAACAGGTAAACTGCAGTTTTGAGCAACAAACAGTTCTTGCGTCTTTGTCTAAATGCCTCAGTGAGTTTTAGAAGCTGCTCTGTATTGTCTTTCAGCTAAAAGTTGTTCAGATTAATTTGTTGATGCTTGCATGGAAGTGCCATTATCACTCTGCCATGACTGCTAATGACAGCTGCTGCTTCAGTGGATTTTATTATTATAGAATGTTTGCATTTAATTTAAATTGTATTGTAAAAAGACGAAGCAAGTATGTTCAGTTGTAAAGCATAATTTTTGTCTTTATGTGACATTGGAAATATTAAGAATAAGATGACTGTTTTAACTGCATCTGCAGACAGACATACAGTATAAAAAGCCATCCTGCACTATGTAATGTAATGCAGATATGGCAATGTTTAAGCTGAAGAGAGCTGAGAGCACTAACTGAACTGCTACATGTGGAAAAGGGTGAGGCATGTAACACTAAATACTGTTGAAACAAGATAAAAAGCCATTAGCCATGTAATCTGTGTTGATCACATGCTTTTCTGTAGTTTCCTAAAGTGGAACAACTGTTTTCACTGCAGCTTGCAACCACCCTTCCATAAACATTGACCTTATGCCTGAAAAATCAATTGGCTGTCTGAAATCCTCCAGTTGACATTAGTAGCCTGTTGTGGATGAATTGAAAAATACTAAAATTTACTTATTTATTATATCATTACCTTGGGCTTACATGTATTAATGATAAACAGATAATTATGCCATTATAGTCCAATCACTATGACCTCCACTGAAAGTACTGGTTTTAGTTTTTGTAATATTTACAGCAATAGCATTCAAATCAAAGGTGTTGCGATAAAAGGTTATTTTAAAGATGATCAGCTCGCAGTTTAAAACGAAATATCAAAGGATTTGCTTTATTAATTTTTGATGCAATTGCTTTTATGTGCTATCTGTTTTCATGGACACTCCATACAAGGAGAGACGTGACTTCAAGTTTTTATTGGTAACACTGCTTTCTTGAGGTCTTTCAGTTTTCGTAGAGTGAATATTTGAAATAATAGTTATATTTATACATAAAGCAGGACTACACACACACTATGCAAAAGCCGTGCAGTCACATACACATAGATGTCACTAGAAACTGTTTGTTTGCTCCAGCAGCGAAGGGCTGCCGGCCAGTAGGAGCTTGCTGAGGTTTCAGTGAGAGGATATAGTGTCCCTTCCCCCTCGTCTGCACTGTCCTTCCTTTGAGCCACATTTGAATTTAATATTCCATGAAATAAGGCAGCCCATCAGGCTATTGTAATCACGTCAGGTTAATAGAAGAAGTAAAATTACTCTTACTTACTCCTCTCTCCCTCTCTTTGACACTTTCTCAACCGTACCCTTTTTTCCTCAATCATGAGCATATTTGAAGCCAAACTGTGCCATAGTATTTTTTTTCCTCCTTGAAATTCTTTTTTTTTTCTTCTTCCCCAAGTGTTGTGATTATTATTAGGATTCATCCTGAATGGCTGATGCAGATCCTTTTGAGAGTGAAACGACTGATTTTCCAGTCCTAATAGGATGTTCATTTTTGTGGGAAATAAATCCCGACCTTCATTCTTTCTTCTCTTGTTTTTTTTCTTTACACCAGCATATCCTTTTTTCATTTGATACTCTGTTGTTTTTCGCTTGCTAGCTCGCTATCCTGCACTTACACACACACACACACACGCACACACACACACACACGTACAAACATGGCCGCAGTCTGTGGGTGTCAGCCTGTCAGGGTTCGAGATGTCATGTAATTGTATGTATCACCTGCAGCATTCCTTCAGTGTAAAAGCCATCTCCTGCAGCACTGAGGCCTGCTGTTCCATAGTGATACGGCAATGCCATACATGTGACACCCACGCATTGCTCCCTGTGGATCACTCTTTATTACTCCCATCTCACCTCCATCAAGGCCTGGTCTGCTGCCATTATGACACCTGAGGAGAGAAGGAGGGAAGGGAAAAGAAGGAGAACAGTCACACTCAAGGCAATACAAGCCTGACAGACTGTCTTTTGGACAGGCTGGGGACAAAGAGTTTCCAGACAGCCAGCTCCCTAAGTAGGATTTCTCCTCTTTTATAGCCCACCTTTTCACAATAAAGACGGCCTCTATGGCTGCGTTTCAGAGTTTGGTGACTTAAGTCACACATAGTTCTTCAGATAAGTCGAGGAGATGCATGGTGGAGGTAATCATATTCAGATTTAGGCTTTGGATGTGCTTAATTTTGATTTTGTGTGAGGCCTCAAAACTGTTGAAATGAGCTGTCTGCAGCATTTAAATGCTTAACAGAAATGTCTCAGTAAATGTTTTTTTTCTTTCTTTTTTTCCTCCGTGCCTATGTTTTGTAAGACCTCTATGAAAGAGCATTTGCCTTTGGTTACAGAAAACTGATTTTAGCCAGTTTAATTTATTTATTTTTCCCCTAGCTAGTGTCATGTTAAATCAACAAGACCACCTGTGATTATGGCTTTAGGTCATATAATTGGGTTTGATGTGTTTTTGACATTGCTTTTAGTCTATAAAGAATAATTCAGAAACATCAGTCTTGAACTTGTTAAGTTATAACGGCATCAGATAGGGGTGAAATATTTGGCATATTTTAAATACCCCTTGACTGGCATAATGTCATAGTTATAGTATGTATATATATATATATGTGTGTGTGTGTGTATGTATATTTAGATTTGAATTGAAACTATCCTGCAGTATGCCATCATGACCAAAATACCTAACACCTGGAACACACACTCATACAGAAAATCATTAAACCCAGCCTGCAGTGTCTCTCTCTCTCTCTCTCTCTAAATGACTTTTCACATGAGAAGTGACTCTGTCATATTAAGAATAGAAAATTATACAGCAGGAAGATGGGCAAAAAGAAACTGACAGGAGTGCAGGCATCATGCCTCCTCTAAAACCTACGTCTGGATGTCAAAAATGAAACAAAGAGGAAATAGGGAGCCATTATTTACACTCATTTTTTTCCACCAAGAAAGGTGGGTTTGGAATTCGTTTTTGGCTGCACGTGATGCTTTTTATCGACTTTACAGCTATAGCAAATGTTGACATTGTGGGCTCTATTTTTGGCTAAGTGGAACTTGTGTCAGCCGTGTAAAGACTTTTTTTCTTACCCGTGCCCATTTGGTATTGTGGTGATTCGCCATGAACTTCGCTGTGCAGAAGTGTGTCAGAAGCAATCAAGTGACACAGTGCAATTTTGGTGTCAACCATCACCGGGATTAGCGCTTTCATCACACAGCACAGTAGTGTCACTGTTATATTTTAAACTTTAATTCTTTTTGTTAATCTTTGTCGGCACCTAACACAGCACCATAGCTACACAGTTCATTTTGTTATAGGCTCTGATTTCCCTATTTAAATTAATGCTGCAGTCAGGGGATGCTGTAATGCATCTGAATGGTAGTTTCCTTTTTTAAGACATGGACTGATTGCAAATGCTTCATTTAGTTAATTTTTTAGTCTACATTTTAAAAATACATTCATGAGCATATTTGCCTGACTGTTTGAAACCTGGGTCGACATTACTTTTCATGTGCTACATTCAGTTGTCTTTACAAGTATTTAAACCTCTAAACCCAGAGCAAATCATTTGCTTTCTTTTGAAAACATGGGAAAAAAAGGGCAATGAGCATCTTGGCAAGAAATGTTACACAAATTGCAAGAAATTAGTAGATTTGAGAATTATTTTTTAAAAGCATGGAAATAATGTCCAACGAACTATATTTATAATTATCGTAATCATATATTTAATGTTATTTCACAGAATTGCTTTACGCAGGTTATTTACTTGTTTATTGTTGTTTAAATCTTTTTTTTTTGCTTTTTAGTCTAATTTTTAGGCAATTTGTTTTAGTTTTTACATGTTTTTGCTAATTTTTGGGAAATTTCTTCTCAAGTCTCTCCTTGCCCCTTTCCCATGTTTTTGAAAGAAATCAAGCCAATTTGCTCAAGTTCGAAAGGGTTGATAAGATTTAATTTATGAAATAAAAACAGATTTTTAAACCTCCAGTTCTGGTAGATTAAAAAACTGTCAATTTCATGGTATTGTTTTGCCTTGTATTATTTTGCAGGGCTTGACAAAATGACAGGGTTTTAGATTAGGAATTTTAAGATGTAATATTGCACCTTTAGTAAAGGGGGGGGGGGCAGAGAGAAAAGGAGTGAGGGGGTTAGATGGTGTATGCTGATTTATAGCAAGGCCAGAGAGCAAAGCCCTGAAGCAGCAAATGCAGTGCTTCAAATAGAGATTGCCGGTGGCCTTTGGTGTGATCAGTGACCCAAGGTGAGGCACTTAGTGATTTATCTCTCACATATCCCCTCATCTCTCTTGCTCTGTGGTGGGGCAGGGCAGGCTAAAACGCGTAGCACCTCTCTCTGAGCTCTGGCCCTGGCCTTGACTCTCTGGCTGGCCCAGGAACATACCGAGTTTTGGGTTAGAAGGCATAGGACACACAGCCCTAGCGTCTCTGGCAGTCAGGGTTAGAAACATGCACACGATAGGTCAGAGATGCAGGTCAGGCTGGCAGAACTCTCACCGCTGCTGGAGTGCACCCGCTGAAACTCTCTTATACTGTGATTTGATTGTTTTTGTTATGGACTTCTTTTGAGCATCTGTGCGGCCTCTTTCTTCTTTCCTTGCCTCCATTCTTTTACACACACTAACAGATACACTATGATCCTTGCTCTCTCTCACACACACACACACTTGCTGTGCGCACCTTCATATATACAGTCATGAACACACTCTGAGCCCCACAGCTGTCTAAAGCTGAGGTTGGCTAATGAGGAAATGTCTTCTCAGTTGAGTGGACTTGATGCCAAGAGGAAAACCTGCAGAATCAGCCCTACAGCTTCATCTGTCCCCTCTCTCTGCTAAGTGTGTGTGTGTGTGTGTGTGTGTGTGTGTGTGTGTATATCTACTGTATCAACGCACATACACAATGTACACATGTGCTTCTCGCAAGTGTGTGAGAGAGTGTGTAATGTGGGGGAGTATGAGCAGTGTGTGCATGTGAGACCAAAAGAGAGAGAGAGAGAGAGAGAGAGTCAGAGTGTGTGTGTGTGTGTGTGTGTGTGTGTGTGAAGCTTGACTACACTCTTAACATATTTCACTGCATGGGACTGGGGCTGACATCTCCCATGCCCTGGGATCCTTTAGGAGCAGATTTAGAGTGATTTTCAGTGCAATTATACCTGCCAGCTTTGACTGGTAGAGATGCCCTCTTCTCGGCTCATGTCTTCATGCTGGAGAGCAGCTCCAGTAACGCTGAGGAGACTGGTGCCGGGGTCCAGGGCCAACAGCCAAATAAACCAGAGAAAGCGCACTCCCCCTTTGCAACTGGCTGCAGTAGCCCACAGCCAGGGTCCCGCATGGTGCCCAGCACAGGAAGCCATTCACAGTCAGTGGAAGGTGATAATTAGCTCCTGCACTGAGTGTCAGTCACCACCGCACCCTGTCCTTGTAATGTGTGAGGGTGTGTAGAGGGTGGCATAATGGGAGAGGCCACAATGGGTGATTAGAGACCTCTGCACCTCTAAATAGCCTCTGCTCATGTGTTATGAGATGGTAAATGTGATTTTTGAAACTAAATTGTTAAATTAGATCAAATGGATGGTCTTTGACAATCCATATCTCTCTGTAATAGATATTTTTTTTAGAAATGACATTTTTGTGAATATTACAATGATCTGTTCAATAACACTGAATTTGTGGAAATGCTGTATACGCTTCGTGTGCATGTTCATGTGTGCATGCATGGGTACATGTGTGTCATTTCCCTGACCTGGACACCCGTGACCTCTGTCTGTATCCCTGTCTGGGGCCAGACTGCAGCGTCTTCAGCACCATATATCAGATTAGCCATAAAAACCTGCCTTGGCCCCACTCTGCTCCATACACTGGGAGCTAATGAGAGATGCACTATCAGCTGCACAATGAAGCCTCTCACTACCTCCAGTGAAGTAGCCCGGGTAATAAAGAGGGGAGGGGTGTTGAGGACAATTCGATCCCTTACAAGAAGCATATTACCACTTCAGCCGCCTTGTCCATGCGGCGTTCATTTTACCTGTATCAAGGTAGATGGTAAACGCACAGGCTCATTTTCCAGGTGAGAAGAGGTTCTGCACAGAGACTTGAGCACTTCTCGCTAATTTCACAGATATTTCACAGAAGCTCAGGAGAACATTTTTGTGTTGCAGTGGTGTTTCAGGAGATTAGGTGAAAAGAGTCTTTGCCTGGCTGCAGAGGAGGTTTCTTCACTGTCTGTGAGGGGAAAATGAGACAAGGCCAGGGCAAGTTAGGGACAGGCATATTTAACAAAGGTGTTGTATTTGTGAGGGAGCTAATGAGAGCCAGCCTGGTCTGGGGATGGCAAGCACACACACACACACACACACACACACACACACACACACACACACACACTCACACACTCACGCACTCACACACTGACCTTGGTAGATGGAGTTGAACTCTTAAGATGTAGAGTAGGAAGCTGGAGGCTAATGGGTCACACTCAACACTATACACAGAGAGAGTGTAATGTGTGTGTTTATTGCCTATAATGTAGTCTGTTTATTGTCACATAATAAACCTTATTTTTGTTGTAACAGTAGCTCTGCTATCCCTCATCCCTTGTGTTTCCATTAGCATATGTTTGCTATTGCATACAAACTCTGTGTGATGATATCTTTTAGAGTAGGCATAAACAGATCACAAAGTGTTTGTTACCCAGATTTTAGGGAAATGATGGAGGGTCCCAAAGTGTCGAAAGGGCAGAGGGAAGCTAGATTAAATACATGTTTTATATTATGATTTAAAAATCAGTGTAATTAGATTAACACTCTGTTCTTCCACCAGTGGTTTCTGAGGTGGACAGTGTGTCAGTCTCTTCCTCGAAAAGTTACAAATGATCCACTGTGAGTCACAAGAATATCTGTACACTTTGAATAATAATACAATTAGTTGACCAATATGTTTCAATTGTACCTAAATAATAGTTTACTAGTTCAACTCGCTGATATAAATAAGTGCCATAAAGACATTTAACATTAGCTTGCTCATATGATTGCATGGATTCCTGGCTAACACTTAGCATGTCATTTATGTTGTATACTATAAATGAAATGGGTTATTTTAATGAATGGGCCAACAGAGGCACTGATTTATCTTTGCTAATAATACATTAGATATATGTTAATGTGTAGTTTCAGATCTAATTTAAGTGAAAACAAAAACCTTACAATTTAAATAAAATCATCAAACAATTATTTGGCGGCCTCATAAAGTAGAGGTCACAGGGCTCCTGTAGAAGACACAAGCTATGTTTTACTTAAGTAAAGTCCTTTGCTAAATGATACAAAGAGCAGTTTGACATATTTTGACTAGATAAAAAATGTTTATATCCCTTGAACTTAAAGTGTCAAAGAGAGGTATTGGAAACATAGGTTGTATTGGCACAGATATAGAAAGATTTCAGTTTCTAGTCATTAGCGTAGTAGCCTTGTATTTAAGAAATGCCCCAGTGTCTGAGCTGTGTTGGCAGTGTTTGTGTTCTGACATTGTGGTTTGAAATGTTGACAGTGAGCTAGTGACTTACCTTGTCTAAATCCCCCCTACTGCACTCACCTGACACCCATCTCCTTTGCACACAAACACACACACATTGTGTTAGTAATGGGTGCTCCTGTGGTCAGTGCGCTACATGTTGCTGACTCTCAAAAAGCGCCCCCGCCCAGATAAATAATAGAGTCAAAGAGGCTTTCTCCTGTCGCTCCACGCCAGCAACTCCAAACACCAAAGTTGACGACTCAGCTGTAAGGTGTCCATTATCTGCTGTGGACACAGGAGTTGAGCAGACTCGTCCAGTGGGGGCCATGCGTGTTAAAGCGTCCCCCCGGCCCCTCTGACAGCTCACTTCTTCCTGTGCCCTTTACAGTCACAGTCAAAGCAAGGCGAAGGCAGCAGTTATATATTAATATCCTCCTCAGCTCAATGTCACGTTTGTCTGTCAAGGTCATGATTAGGATAAACTGTGATCAGGTTTGCTACTGAACCACTGTGCTACACACACACACACACACACACTCTCTCTCTCTCTCTCTCTCTCTCTCTCTCTCTCTCTCTCTCTCTCTCTCTCTCTCTCTCTGCTACCATCCTGAGTTGTTCATGCAGTCAACTAAACCATTCAACAGCAGAGTGTTTGATTCCCCTGCTCTCTGTCACTATTTATTCAAGTATCTTCTGGCATTATAGCAGTAGCTCATAATGAGTTCTGATAAATTAAAGGCTGTATTGTTCGGCTGCCATGGCTGTCCTTGATCAGGATGCCAATTACCGAGGGTAATTTTCCTACTCTCCCCTTATCTTCCATATGTTCCTAACAAAGGAGGTTTCTGCAGAGTGGATCAAGTTGACACATGGTGACAGATTCTTTTTTAAATCTTTTTTTCCCAATAATACTTCAATGTTATGATGGCACTTTCTGCATTTTTATTCAATCCTACCCCCATGTTGTGTTCTTTCTTTAGGGGCAAGGTACAAAATATGGCTTCTTTGACTCAATTGAAGATGTCACCCAAGATTCTTTAACGTGAATAGAATAGTTTTGACTGTCCTTATGAGAAATGACAGATGAGGACACAGTCTTTCTTTATTTGTATAGATGTAGTCAGACAAGTGTGCCTCTTCCTAACTAGTGCAAGTCGAAAAGTAAGTAAATAAAACTAACATGCTCAGAGGCAGGTGAAGGGAGGGGAACCTCTGCTTTTTTTCATAAACAATATATGAGGTGCTTTTTGCAAGTCAAATCCTTAAAGATTTACTGCCGACTCCGCTCTCAGTGCTGTTTAAAGAGCAAAGATGGCATGCAACGGAAATGGTGAGGAAGCCTAGGGTGGAGTTGGAAAACAGAAAATGAAGCACTAAATAATTGTTGATGGATAATATTTAACCTGAAGGTTGCAGACTGTGTTGTGCACAGTCTCCTTTTGGGATTAGCCAAAAGATGTTCCACAACCTCTTCTCTGGGCATGCCTCAAATCTGTGTTGCCACTGCCTTCAGTGGGTAGCATGAATCTGTGTGATATCTCCTAAGTGAGAGTGACCAGTAATTAAGGTCCTCAGATTCCCACTGCATGTTATCGCTTTAACAATCTCCAGGGTAAGATGCTTTTTGACTGCTGGTTGTGCAGTGACCTGTGCACATCAAGCTTTTCTCTGCTTATTGGGTTGTCTTCTTTCCACACTAATGGCCATAGGGGGCTGAGTCCAGGCTTCACCTGACCACTGCTCACAAAGCTGGGTCTCTGGAACCGACAGGCGGAACAGAAATCACATTAACCCAGGCCGAACCAAACGAAAAGCCTACATACTGTTGCACATACATTCTAAACAAAAATAGGAGAATCTCAGAGTTTGCCCCCTTCATCAGCAGCATGTGTCACTTTGGCTCATTGTTGTTTACTGGTGTTTCATGAAGGCCGTCTGCCACCCACACCTTCTTCCAGAATGCTGTCGACAGGCACCTTGTGAGGACACTACTGGGCTGAAGACATAAAGCACCCTGTGGGTGAAGGCAGGGCCTGGCCTCTTTAGACAGCGAATAACATTTTTTAAAATTTTTTTTATAATTCACAGGATTTGCTGCCAATAAGTGTATCATTTTTCTAATTCAGTTTGCTTTTTTAAACTGGTCAAATGATCTGACGGCTGTTTCCATGTCCATAAAGAAACTAGGCCACTGCAGTCTGGCACATCCTGCCTGTAGGCTTAAAGGGATGGAATGGAAGGTGAATTAAAGCTAAATTAGTTATCATAGCAGTCATCTACCGGCAAGACTTTTTTTTCTTGTAAAGATTGTGGTTGAGTTTTTTTTTAGGTGAGTCTCCATGTCTCTCATCTTTCATCTGCGTTTGCAGCTCTGTGTCCAGAAGGCATCTAGACTCATTTCTTTTCTACCCTTTACATTGCACCTCATCATAAACTCCCCCCACCTCGACAATGCTGTGGAGAATAAATCGACTATATTTCAGCACTGATGCTCCCTGCCCATTCCCAGTCCTTGAGAGGGGAGGGCAGGAGCCCTGGCAGTTTGTTGTTTTTATTTAATGCGCTCCTACTTCCATGTCATATTTTCTGTCTTTAATTGATGCCCATGCCTGTGTTGTTGCCCAGTGCACCATTGAGAGGATGCTTTCTCCAAACAGGCCCTTATCTTGCTCTAATAGGCCTGGCACTCCTCTGAGGCCTTCAGCTGTGTCAAGCCACTGCTGCCTCGCTGCGCCTCCGGTTTGAACTGTTGCCGTGTTGCCTATTAGTTCTCTCTCCAGGCCTCACTATTCCCCGTGCTCATCCCTCTGCCACACCCCCGCCCTCCCCCCCACAGCCCCACAGCCTTCCCAGCCCTATCTTTCACCTCTGCCCGCTCTGCTCCCCACTCCCCAATGTTTCATCAGCTATAATATGAGCATGCTTTCACAGTAAACATTTTTCTTCTCGTTTTTCCTCTGCAGTTCCACTCCGCAGGTCTGGTCCTGTCTAGGTAATTTGTGTGTTTTGGAGGTACTTTAGGCCATGTGCCACCCATCACATCCTGCCCCCTACAGAGGGCCCTCCTGATAAAGCCAGTGTGTAGGGTGCATGATTGCGTTTTGCATTTAGATGGCATGAGATTTTTCTTCATATGATTTTTTTTATGTATACAATATGTGTGTGTGTGTGTGTATGCTTATGTATGAAAGTGATTGCCTCCGCTTGTGCACGCTATGGTGAAACGCAGGTGGTATCTAAAGTGTAAAATATATGGTACTGGGCTTGTAGGCCATCTCTGAATCAGAGCCTCTGCACGCATTGATAGATTGGCAAAGCAGTTTGTTCTACCAAATTTAACAATGATATATCATTATCACAACTTTGGGGGAAATCTATAAAATCAATGGGCCTGCCGGTGGAGCAGGATTAGTATTACTAACACGCTGAGAGAGTGTTAAAGTGCCCGAGTATGGATCCCAGTTGTGGCTTGGATCAATGGCATTTGTGGACACTAAGCTCAATAACAAGCCATCCAAGAACTGGTTAGAAGAAGAAAGAAATAGATGTGAAAAGCAAATTTGCTGGTAGAGAAGCTAATATCCTGTGCGCGCCTGGCTGAACATGAGCTGTGTAGCTGCTGGCGGGTGAAGAGGGAGTAGAGGGCAGGAGAGGAATAGATTCCACCGCTGAAATGATAGATACAAATGTAGCTGTCATTATTGATATTCTTCCATCATTGATATTGACATACAGGGATGAAGAATGTAAAATACATTGATCTCAAAGGGTGGGGAAAATGTATTGTGTATTGAGTGACACAATTTGATTTAGATATTGAGTGTTTTCAAAGACACAACTGAAGCTGAAGATGTTATTGAGAAAACTGTACACCGAATATATGTGAGATTTTCTCTTTTTTTGAGGGAGTGATTCTCCTTCAGATAAGAATAATCATTGACACTCCTGTTTGAACAGGGCAGAGTGAGATGTAAGGCTCTGTTTGCATGGTTTCTGCACGGAAGAACAGCAAGAGGTGAGGTAAAGCCACCGTAATTGGATCTGTAAAAGTCAAATTTCCTGTTTAGTGCTCAAGTCTTGAAAAGATGACAGAGTGTTGTTTTTAAAGGATGGAGATGTCTGGCCACAAGGACAGTGTTATTTCATAAAAGCAATGGCAGGCCCATTGAAAATACACCTTTTTTACTTATTAAAAGACACCTTTTCCAGTGAACAGTGAACAAAAGAGAAACAAAATCTCCAGTTAGTTCTCACCTTACCGAGTAGTGTACCACTACAAAGAACAAAGCAGTGCTTCACATGCCTTAGCTTTTTCATTAAAACTGAACAAACTGCAGTGATTGTAGTAGATTTTTGTTAAATATTCATGTGTTCAGGTAGTATACACTCAGTAGCCACCTGTGCAATGCACTGCCGTAAAACATCCAAAACATCTGTCTTAACAAAGCTCAAATGATCAGTTTTAGGCAGGCTGTTATCATTCGCTGTTCATACTACACCTATAAAAAGTAATGCACTATAATTTACATATAACAAACATGATTGTGAGCCAGGAGGCTGTGATCATGTGACCTACGTACTGCAGGCCATTGTCCCTCATAGGAATGGAGACGGAAGTCAGGTGACGTAATATAAAGAGGTTGATGAATAGCTCAAACAAACACAGGACTTTGACCCATACGACAGCTGTTTGTGTGAAATCAAAATTCAAGATGAAGTTATTTTTAAGTTACGTATGTACTAAGACTGCACTATGTAAAGCAATGATATTGCGATTATTTGGACAGATATCGTGATTTTGGTAAGAGCTGTGATTTTAGTGGAAATGGTCATTTTTGCTTTTTTTCATTTTCACTGAAAAGAAAACTGAAAAATGGTGATGATGCGAGTTTTGCTGGGGTCTGTATCACACAACCATGTCACTATAATGTGACATTTTACTTTTATCCAAAAATTGCAGCTCCTGCAGTTTGGTTGGCCATGTTGCGATTTCAATAATGTTTTAATTAATTGTGCAGCCCTAGTGCATTCATAACATTACCATCACGTCACGTTTTTTTAAGTGACATGGTAATGTCAAAGACAGCAGACACGGCAACTATGACTCTTCTCTAAACCTAACTTAAGGTAGGGGTGCTATTTCTTAAGATATCATAAGATCCATTGTATGTGCGTAACTTTTGGTTTGATATTATTTAAACTTTGTATGACACCTTGTTTTAGGTGACATTGTTGGACCTGTGTAAATTCTTTTATATGTTTATTATTATTAGGTGTAAGGTGTAAGGTGTTGTTGTTCTGGACTACATTATATTGAGAGGTGTTACAAACACGAGGGAGGCAGAATATTAGAAACACCTCTGAATGTAATGCAGTCCAGTACAACACCATAACTAACTTTAACCTAAACGCTTAACTGTTAAATGTAATTAGCACCTCTATAACAGTGTCAACAAAAACTTAACACTATAGGCATCAAAAAGCAGACTTTATGGCAGAACAGTTGTATTGAATTACATTAGAGTGGATAATAAAGTAGTCAATTTGGAGTAATTCCTCAAATTCAGACAACCATATCTGTGAGCAATTGCTTGGGTTGTGAGAATTTTCTGTAATGATTTGGAAGACGTGAATACATCTTTTTTAGGTATCTCGTGTGACATAGGGCTGTGTGACCCTGCCACACAGCCCTATGTGATGCCACGATCCCAAAATTGTGACACCGAAATTATATGTAGGGACTGTTTTTAGATCAAGCTGACAAGAGGCAGAGCAAGCCATAATTACAAAGTTATGAAGCATTTTGAATGTCAGCTCAGTGAAAAATATCTGTGTTCTTTACTCTGATCAACTTAAAAATGCCATCATGTTCCCATCACTGTCCTTCTACATTTATTCCCCTATACACGTGTGCTTGTGAAAACATTACCACACACAAACTATAGTTCTTATTTGCAGGTAGAATCCATTTTCTTCATCTGCCAAGACACTCTGAGAGATAAACAGGACATTTTCTTTCTGTCAGTGAATCTGATTGCTTATGTGCTGTTGCTCTGTGATTGCACATTCAATAGTGGCCGGCTCTGGCTCCAGAAGTAACTGTTGGCAAGCATGGCAAAGGTAGCAAGCGAACTGTGGTCAAACAACATCACTTCCCTAAGAACACAAGTGGGCCATCTATACAAAGGGCTGACGATAACAGCAAGACAACAACCCAACTTATTGGTTTGGAGGAAAATACAAAGGAGAGAATGATAGATTGAGCGGAAGGGGGGAAGAGGAGAAATTGTTCTTCGAGGCACAAAATAACGCCAGGTACAGAAGGGACGGGACAAGGTAAAAGGCAGATGAGCTATTGTGCCATGAGGGGGATGAGTGGGGGGAAAAAGAGCGAAATAGAAAGCCCCGATGAGAGCCAGGACTACTTCTGATGGGGCCAGTTTGTTATTACCTCTGTTTTGACAGAGATGAGACATAGACGGAGAGAGACGCGAACAGGGCGTAATTAAACAGCCTAATGAATTTGTGGCTCTTTTGAAGACTGTTTTTAAATGGAGCCCTGGTTTTGTGGTAGAAAATCTTCTCTTTCAGAGATGTCAAAGAAGTTTCTGACAGAGCAGTTATCACAGCATGTCAAATTGCTCCAGCTCAAGAAATGATTTGGATTTTTTTTTCTTTTTACAGAGTGCTGCGAAACAAAAGCCCCCCCCCTTCTCTAATTTGCCTTGGCAGGGTCCCTCTGGGTGGGGGGTCCGCATGGACAGTGAGGGCTTTGCCAGAGGATTATAGGATGAGAGGGGGTGAGATGAGTGAGTGTATGTGTGTGTGTATGTGTGTTGGAGGTGTGTACATCTGCGTGTGATGGGCATGGGGGTGTGGTGGGGGTGTGGGGTTCGGGGGGGTTGCAAGCAATTTTTCCCAAAACGCTGCAATTGTCCCCAAGATTGAACAGCGCAGAGCGGTAACGCTCATTTTCCAGTCTATTCATTATCTCCTCTGTATTTACTTATCTTTGTCTCACAAGGAAAAAAATCAGTGTTAAAAGGGGCCCTTTCATGTGGAGAGGGTTTTTTAACAGAGCTTTATGCTCTGACATGGTTGAGTCAAACTAAACTGTAGTTATGTTATGAAAGCAGTATGAATAGCAAATTAGTACTTTCTGCTTTTCAGTGGTATTATAAACTGTATTAGATCCCTGATTTCCCCAAATTACATTTCCCTGCAGTCTGGTATAATGCCTGCTTTTGGATGAAATTCCCAATTTTGTGGTGCCAAATTAGCTCTGAGAAAATTACACCATTATTCCAGGACAGAAATAATTATATAGTGTTTTTACAACCTGTGCCATAGGAGTTTATGATTTTATTTCTCTTTGAAAATAAATCCCCTCATAAATGATTCATTCTTGGTGAGAGATCATCTGACAAGGAATAATAAACCGGTACTAGCCGAGTCGTATTTACATTCAAATAAATGCAGACAAAGGAAGTTCATATGAAAAGATATTTCTTCTGTGTTTGCAACACAATAAAACATAGTTGTCATTGTCCCTCTCAATGACTGTCAAAGCTGATTTACAGGTTTGTTTTTCTTGCATCTAAGAGTTTGACACAACATCACCGCCGCAGATTCACACAGCTTTTTTTTACTTTACATGTAGAAAACATGTCTGTCTCTGATACTGGGGTGAGGAAACTGCTCATTTGTGCTGCTACTTCAGTGTAAACTGCAGTGGTTCAGTGATAGTTAAACAGCTTGGGCACATATTGCCAAATTATGTGACAAAAGCAAATTATTAATAACTTACTTGCAAATCAAAAATGGCAAATTATTAATTACCTATTTATACAAATAAAGGCAGTCACGCTTTAGCTAGCCTATCCCTAACAAGACTAAAAGGAAGCCACTTAAGATGAAATCAGGCAAAAAATGTACAACATCTAAAAGACAGGGTGATATATTTTAAAATGCCACACCAAGAAACACAGGAAACATGAAAAAGTTATCTGAATATTAGCTTCTGCAGCACAAACAAGTGTATAAATGAGGACTGTAATTAAAGTTTGCATCATGAAGGCTGTTGTACATCAACTACAAGTACAGCAGTTTCATGATAACATTAACATATCTTGTGAATGAATAAAGTAAATAATCAGCTCAGCAGCGTGAAAACTGTAGACAATGCATTAATTCAAAATAAATTTCACCTCTTTGGCCAACATATGTGCACAAACACATTATATCTGATTGATTACAATTTGCTGCGCTGGCATGTGATGACGCTGCTCTCCGGATATAAGCTCAATGTCAGAGGATGTTACAGAGCTGTTAGAGGGCCTTGATAAAGTAACACTGCTGCACTGCAGATACAGTAAAGTCTGTGATAGAAATAGCTTGAAGAAACACCTCCTTAGGGCACACCTACAGCTCTCACCTAGCTCTTCAAGAGAAAAAGTCCTATAAAGAATTCTCAAACAATAAGGTTTTTTTCTGCCTTCCAACTTAATTACTGATATTCCTCTGTTATAGGTGCCTGATTTGAGGGAGATAATTAGGTGGGATATTGAAGTGAGCCTCCAGGGGGCTCAGGTCTGGTGGATCAGGAGCACGAAGATGAGGGGAGACACCATCTTTTCAAATTATTCTGGGGGGCCAGTGCTCCCAAGCAGCTTATGCAGCTAAGGCTTGGTAATTAAATTATAATTTAACCTGCTGAGGGTGGAGTGGCAGGACTGGACCGGGCTGGGGGTGGTATGGCACTGACAGGATTTACACTTAATGAAATAATAAAGCAACACGAGCAAGGTAGCTGGCAGTAAAGAAACAGACGCACCGCCACTTGGCTCTCTGTTTATCCACTCTTCAGCATTGGGGGAAGGTTCAAAGCTAACGAGTGGCTCTTTTCCTCCTCCATTTCTTTTTCTATGTTCTGCTTTTGAGTGCAAGTGAGTGCAGTGGGTGGCACTGCATGTCAGTCAATAGATCCCTTTTTATAGTTCTGTTTGTATGTATTTGCTGTATATAAGTTTGTAAGTGCCTGGATTGCCAATATTGTTGTCTTCTCAAGGTCAGTGAATGATTGTGGAAAAAAAAAGATGTGTGTCACTAAGATGTTTACAGCTTACCACCGTTTCTATGTTTATCTTAAATCCTATCCATTAATATATAGACACAAATAACAGTCAAAGATTGCATATTTGTTCTTGTGTTCGTGCTGATGGCTGTATTATTTACTCTCCTGCATTTAGCTATGGGGTTTTGTTTCTTGTAGCACATGCTAATTCTCTGTTGATTAATTAAGATCTGTCTGTGGAGAACCTTAAACTGCATGTAATTAAAAACTCTCAAAGTACAGGAAACACAAAAAAAGCTGACTCTCAAACATAAATATTGCAGAAAGCAGTAGCTCATGTTGAGAATAGGAACTTCGGCCCCAGATAAACTGATGTTGGTTGGCTGGATCATGTCAGTTCTCCTAATATCAGGGCGGCACCTTTCTGGTAAAGTGGCTGTTTTGAATACAAAATAGATCATTTGAGAGATTCTTTAACAGATACAGGTGTTTGAAGGAGAAATGTATTGATATTTTCACAGCAATATAAAATAGATATTAGACGGGGAATTCTGATAAGTTGAATTATTATTTTTTAAGATAATGACGTATAGATTTCTCTGTTTTCCTGATTCAAAGGGGAAATAAATAAAACACGCAACAACAATAACAAAAACATTGGTATTGGCTACTGGCCAAGTTGTCACTTAAGACATTGGTATCGGCCCAGAATTTTGTATCTTTGTCACATTTTCATCCCAGTTTGCACCCCTGTAATATGACACATTCTTTTTTATCTTCTGGTACTTGTAAACCAGGACAACTCGGCTATAAAACCATATTTAATAAATAGGCTACAGTATGTCAGTGAAGTGTATTCTTGTAAGATCATATTGAGGTTATATACAGACATATTCTCACCATCAGTCAGTCAGCTTGATGCATTAATGTAAAGTACGACCTAAATCCATAGTATTTTACATGAAACACGAGAAGAAGCCAAAAAGTGATTCAAACGGGGCGAAAGTGAGTGAGAGTGAAAAAGACAGAAAGATTTAAAGGGCGATGAGAGAAATATGGAATCCAGCACATCTGTTTTGTGTCACTGCATCTTTTTCCCTCTCCTTCGCTTCCCTCCTCTTCCTCCGTCTCTGCAGCTGTTAAGATGGATGCCTCACAGTGGAGGGAAGAACCATGCAGTGTTCCTATAGCCCTGCATTGCCGCAAGCTCATTACAACCCTCCCCTTCCAAAATCACTCCCGCCCTCGCCTGCCCCACTCTCACCATTCACCCGAGCCTAAATCTGCCCCCACCCCAGCCTCAGCCCCGGATCCAGCCCCAGCCAGCATGACAGACAGGCCCAGTTAACAGTCCCTGTAAGCGGCGAAAGAAAGCCGAGCAGAGAGGTAAAATGACTGGACCGCAAATGACAGGTGTAGTTAAAATAGTGAGGCGCAGAAAGGCTTGAGGACAGAGAGCCGGGCAGCACTGTAATAAGCAGGATGAAGGAGCTCAAGCATTGCCTGAGTTTTCCTCTCTCTTCCACTAACATCCTTCCTCAGGCAAACAAAGGGAAAATAAGAGAAAGTTAACTTTTTCCTTTAGACACTTCCTCCCTTCATTCAGTTATCTCTCTCATGTCAGTCCTGCATTGCTTCTTTTAATGAAGCATTATTGACATAATGCAGGATATTTCTAAAATGGAAGACTTTTAATAACGTGGTGTGTGACAGGGCTACTTGAATTGTAAATGGGCAAGGGGAGGCCATTTTGTTTGGTCCCTTTTGGACTCATTTAGATGGACACAGGAGGGATTTGCCTCCACTGCTGATCTGCATCTGTTTTCTATGCCTTTCATCCATTTTCTGTGGTGCCTTTTTTTTTTATCACCACCTTTCCATCAAGTCACGCCCAGACTCATGTTTAAAATAATCTGTTTTTTGCAGAATTCCTGCTGAGCAGGGGGAGATGCGTTGGGGGGTTGGGAGGGGGACTAACCATTTGGTGAGGGGACAGTACTGTTGTTGACCAGGGAAGGACAACGCCTTTTTCCCATTTCAACTATCCTGTAACTGAGACTATGTCTTATCAGCTTAGAAGTCTTATAAAAAACTTATCAAAATGCAAAAGTTGAAAATAAAAATCATTAAAACAACTGTTTCTAAGTCTAAGTTTCCAACAGACATAATGTCTCATCCACACAAACCTGCAAAAATACTCATGCCCAGTAAAGGCCAATTGGCTCCCTGAAGACTTGATATTTCACTCAGATGGGTGTGGTTTTGCAGCACACGGCAGGTGCATGCTTTGGCAAACCCTTTGACCATAGCAGCCTGTGAGTGCACATTCATACTTTATGTGACAGCCTGCATGTACCTTTGTAAGAATGCACAACAGAAATCCTGAATTATTTTAGTTTGATCAAAATAACGAGTTGGACTGAGTGGCAATATAAGTTATATTTACAAAGCTTGGAGAATTAGGCAAACTAGACTGTGTAATAGATGTATACAAATGATAAGAGTGTTTTGTTTCATGACAAATATAAAGGCATACAGAATATATTAAACATTTATTCCTATAATTTGTATATTATCCATCCATCCATCCATTTTCTTCCGCTTATCCGGGGTCGGGTCGCGGGGGCAGCAGCCTAAGCAGGGAAACCCAGACTTCCCTCTCCAATATACAATAATTTGTATATTACACGTGGAAAATTAATAGTCCACATTTTAAGCCCAGAACTGATGGAAGATACCGCATTAATATCAGAATACAGGCTGCTCCATCTGAGTAGATTTTTGTTGTTGGACACAATATAGTCCATCTAAAGGTCAGTATGTTTTAGCACCAAATTATATTTATGAGTGATTATCAATTTACAAAGATACCTTTTAGATTTTTGTTCTTCGTGCGGCTAACATAGCTGCAACCACGACTAGATTTCCCTGCAGATTTTTTAAATGACTTATACATGACTGCTGATAAATTCTCTAATTGACCGTCATGACGTTATATTGAAAGATGTGCACAAGTACTGTGCCATCACCGGTCACATCTATTCAACCAGTGTGTTTTTGAATAAATTGTTTGTGGCACACAATTGTTTACGACGGCCTCTTATTTTGCCCTCAAACTGCACCAGGCTGATGCATTGAACTTTAAAATATACAAAATTTCCACCTACCACAGTCTCCCAAAACTCTGCCTGAAACACTGGGATGGTGAAATATAAAACAACCCCAAATTTAAACCTTGTAGTAGAGTTGGAGGGAAATTTAGAGGATCACCAAAATCAGGAGGATTAATTCTTCAGGGGATTTTTATGTTGCTTATGATGTAGACGTAGAGGTTTCCAGTCACATCTCAGCTCGGCTGAATTTGTTTGATATAATGGTCTTTTGTCTATTTTGCATTTTCTATTTTGTGTTAGGGGTGTCTTACCCCCGTCCACTGTGGTTGGACGGGGGTAAGATACTGACTGACTGACTGACTTATTGATTGATGAGAGTCTGTATAATATTTCATGCCAGTCCATCCAATCAGACCGGCGACAAAAAGACTCTACTGTCAATAGAGCTATGCCACTTATGTAGGTTGTACAAAATATACCCAACATAACACACAAAAGATTAAAGCCAGCACATACTCACTTTTAATATCTTATAGGTGTTAACAAAAGCCTACAAGGTATTAACTATGGTCATTACTGTTTCCTGCATTTTAATGATTTGGCACTTAAGGGTATATGTTATTTTCCCTCTAAGTCTGGTCTTTCTCTGATCAAATTCCCATTACTGTTTAAAATGATCATGTTCTCCTCCTCTTTCTCCTCCTCCTTGCCCTCCCTAACTCTGATTCCACTGCCTATCTGATTGGTATTAACAGGATTATCAATGCTGCTGCCATAATTAGAAGCAACGCACCACAATTACTGATATAGATCAGGGAGATTAAACTACATTATGTGGAGCTTGCCTCCAGGCAATAAATCTAATGCGTTTTGATCGCGTGGACTTTGTTGATATCTACATGTCAGTATTTATAAAACACTCTGCCACTGTTTCCACAAGACTTATAGTCACTGATAATTGTTGGCTCTCACCCTGCCTTAAGCCTGGCAGATACTCTACAATGGAGTGAATGAGTCCTCGATCATGGATGGCACGCTGACACCAAGTTGAGGTGATGCCAGAGTCTTTATTACAGTACAATATTTGGAGTGTTTGATAATGCATTTCATCTTTATTGAGCTGTATATTTAGAGGGGAGTGACAGAAGAGATGGGAAAAAGAGTGTTGTTATTGTTTGACATCACCTCCTGATGTTAAGGCATATCGTATGAACCAAAAGTCAACTGAGCTGTAGAATGCTCCCACAGTCAAACACATGATATTATGTGCTTTATTATTGTAGCTTATGTTGCATTAGTCTCCAGACTGTATTAACCTCAATCACTGGGAGGCCTGCTGTTGAAGGAGCTTTCCCATCCATGGACTCTGTATCACTGACATATATGGCGAGTAAAGAGTATGGCCGTCTGGGGGGAGCTAAATTTAGCATGTCCCTGTGCAGAAGAGGAACATCTGTCTTTATCAGTGGTGGTTAACTCGGTACAGGAAACTCAGCACATGTAATTCATGCAATATTTAGATGAGAGGGTCAGAGTGCTCCTGTGGGGATGGAGGCAGTCTCTGTTGCACAGGCAGTGTGATTGACCTGGGCCTGGTCTGCTGAGAGAGGTGCCAGCTCTGATCTCTTTAAAGGACGAGGCAGCACACGGGAATGTCATGCTTTAACTCCCCCATCTGCTGATGTTGTGCCTCTGACTGATAAAGCAATAACACACCAGGACTGCGCATTAGAGTTGAGAGGCTCAATGATAGACAGTTAGTGATGTTGCGATATGGAACAGTTGTACTTTAGATATTGACATGCATTTGGTCCAGAAGATTAAAATAACTAGTTCTGTTTTTAAGTAAACATTTTATGCACTTGTACTTTATTTTAGTGCAGGAAACTGTTTTACAGAAAACACATGACCAATTTCTAAAATGTGACGCAGTTTTATTGATTGGTCCACCCAACAGTATGTAAAGCTGTTAAAATTAGCCTCATATCAACATTAAAATGTTGCATATTTGTTAATGCTTCAAAAATAATAATGAGTGTACTAGTGTTAATGCAGGGGCCATTCTGAGAGGAGAGAACTTTTACTTTTGATACTTTAAGTATCATTTCTCTCTTTCGCTTGTTAATACTTCAGTTTAAGAAACTTTTATTTAAACAAACAAACTTTTCTCACATATTCGTGAAAACTGTCGCTATATCTTGACAGTAGTTCATGAGATGGATTAACTGTGGGGGAAAAAAGTGCTTGCTCCTAATGGCATTTGAATAAAATCAACTGCGCCTAAATGAAAACAGCCAATCAGAGCCAGGGGAGTCTCTTAACGCACTGCTTGTGCACATCAAGTGGCAACCTCTGAGGCTGAAAAATGAAGCCAATGCAGAAGTGCCATAAACTGCAGTTCATCAAAAGGCCTCTTGAGGGTGGCTCCAAAACACAGTAAATCCCAACAGACCCCTGTGTTAGAATGCCCAACTTTACAGCCTGAAACAAAAGAAAATGTTTTTGGCCTCTATAGCTAATTTCAATTTCAACATACATGTCAACTGTACAGGAGGGGATTTTTTTTTTTTTTTTTTAACTCACCCAAGATTATGCATATTTAAGGGCGTGGCCACTAGAGTGACAGTCTGTCTGCCAATAATGTCCTCCACTTCTCAGTTAGATCCACCCCTCACTCCTCAACAGCTCCAGCCTCTCGTCTATATGTGGTCATATTAAAAAACTCAAGATGATGACATCCAAAATGCTGGACTTGAGGCTTCAGAACTGCAGTTCATAAACCAATGGGTGACGCCACGGTGGCTACGTACAACATTCATACAGCACTCGCTGTGGCACCCCGCCTCTTCACTGCCCGTCCCTTCTTTGCTAACAGCACACACTGCATAGACAAAGAAACAGAAGTAGATCAATGATGAAAAGCAAGATAAATAGGAAGAACTAAACTAAACCGGGGTCTGCATCGGTTTTGAATGCTTTCAACACCTGTTGCTCTCTCTGCCTTGGAAAATCCACTCCGATGTTTACTCTTGCTTTATCTCAGGCACAGTTCAACTCTTTCTTTATAGCTTGTTTTTTGTTGTCAGCCTTCTTCCTTTTACATGTCTTTGTCTCGTATGCTTTTATTAGCAGTGCAGCATGCGCATGAAACGGCATTGACTCTGCATAAGAGATGCCCACTGGCTCTGATTGGTTGTCTCCATTAAGGCATGGTGGGTTTTTGCCATCAGGAGCACTAGGATGAGACAGAGGAACCTGATGAATGTACTACTGTCAGGATATAATCACAGTTTCCTTAAATATGACAAAAGTTATAACCTACTGAACCTTCAAGGTAGATTTTGAATACTGAACATTTTTTTGTGTCTTAGAAGAGAGAAAAGCAGAATGTGAATGGTTAACTGAAACACAAATGAATGCTAATAATGGACAAAAAAATACAGGTCAATCTAGGTCTCTTGAATCTATTATGTTTCTATGAGATGTATTGGTGGAACCTTAGGTAGATTTCTATAGCCGTCACAAACTTTGAATTGTGGGTTTGATAAGTGATCATTATTTCAGTGCTGTGGAAACATAGATGCTGTTTTATACTTGATACAAGTCTAGCTGTGTTTGATGTAAAGGTCTAGGTTTTGTTGGAGCAGATTCCTCCTTGCCTGTCTAAGGCTGAATGAATAATATAACTAAAACTAAAACACTGCAGAAACACATGTGAACAACATGTATAAAAAATAGCACATTTCAAAACCTTTCCCAGATATTTGGTGTTATTTTGCTTTTCCTAGTTTCCAGTAGTACGAGCAGCTGTTGTTGGGGAGTACAATGCAGCTCTTATTTCTTTCTTCCTATGGTTGCTCACACGCCACCTCCTCTGCCATATTAAACACTCAGTCAGTGTTCACTCAGTATTTCTTGGCAACGGACCTGTCTTTTCTTAGGGGTGTCACGCTGTAGCGTTGCTCCTACATTGCTCAAATCAAAGCCCAACAGAAGCGGAGAGAGAGAATGAGGAAGGCTGAACAGACCTGAAGTCCTCCCAGTTCCCACCTACACACATTCCCGTGCACAAATACACAATAAAGATGCACAAAAGCTGAGACTCCTATGTAAACCAGTTTGCAGCAATGACCAGTGTAAAGATCAAATAGTCCAAGAATGGAAGGGTGAGGTGGATTGGTCAAACATACACGGGACTTTCGCTGAGTTTTGAAAAAAAAAAAACAACCCAAAAAAAAAATTTATGTAAAAGGCTGAAACCGCCAGGCCATTACTGAGCATCCAAAGCAAGACACTAGAGGGATAACTAAAGTGTCATTTTTTGAAACATAGGGCCACTGACCAAGATGTCTTGCATAGCCATAGAAACATCTGGTTGAACCTGTCATAATTTCACACCACGTGAAACAAAAAAAGAAAACGTTCTTGGATGTTTGTATTTCTTTAAACCAAACACAGTTGACTTGGGCAACGCTAAATTCAGGATGCGGTGATGGTGACCTTACAAAACAGTGTTGGGAGCAACCTTACTTTGTTAGAGTACAGCCCTTGCATTAAAATGGCTAAATCTCCACAAAAGAAAATGCCACATAAAACATCTGGAGTTGTTTTAGTGTGCATACTGTTAGCTCAGAGGTTGTTGTTGTTTCATCCATTCATTCACATTGTAGCCACAGTCTACATCCTTGTGAGTCAGACTTCTCACGAAGCCGTACATGACAAGTTGGGAATGTGAATGTGTTGGGTTGCTACATGTGAGAACTCATTGCATACAGGGCATCTTTCTCCTGACTTTTAGTGCACAGACAGTATAAACATAACATTTTTCCCCAGGAGCTATGGAAGCTATACTCTAACAAGCTGATAAGTAGGCAAAATGGCTGCAGTCATTTAAATAAAACCAAACTGTTCCAATAAGCTCCCACCGGGGGAGAGAATCTCCATCTTATTAAACCAGTCATCCACTCACAGATACACAGTGATGATACTTGCATAATAACTTTAAACAAAAGAAACATTCTTATGCACGAGCTGGGCTGACCTTTTTCTTCTTCTTTCCTGCTAAGTGATCCGCCATTGTGTGACAACAGCTCCATTCAAAATGTAACATTATTTAGAAATAAAGCCAATAACCTGTTAAGATATATGAAACTCATTTGTGAAATGTTTGAGAAATGGCTGCCAGGGGGTTTATGGATTAATGCCGTCTCTGGTGCCAGAGCTGAAGATTCAAAAAGGGGAGGTAAATATTTCAAATAAGAATAATATCACCATGGAGCCATTTGCAAACTTAAAGGGCACACACTAACACACACACACACGGACACACGCGCGCGCGCACACACACACACACACGCAAACACACACAATCTCCAAGGCTTTGAAATGACATGATATAAAAATGCTGTCCTTCATGCTCTCCAACTGATGTCTGATATTTCATCCTTGTTGTTTTATTAAAGATTTAAACAAGTTTACATCTCCAACAAATACAAATTAGCCAATTTCTCTGACACCCACTCTGATTTAATGGGAAAGATATGGAGAGGAGAAAGGGATGGAAGAAGAATCTGAGATTATGATAGTATATTATATTTATGTATGTGAATTTAATACATTAAAAGAAAACACAATTATAAGTTATCATTGTGTAGGGAGGCAGCATTTTGTTTGATGTGGCTTGTCAAAATAAAAGCATACATTAATTCAGTATTAAAATTCACAAAATAACTTCCTGTCATTAGTATTGAGCTGCTAAATATAAGCATCTCCTTAAGCATTGCTTGTCTCAATATATAGTGTCCATGAACAGTCTGAATGAATAGGAGACTTCTAGTAGTTTAACCTACTACCATTATCTTATGTTTTTCCTGTAACTTTGTCGATCGACTTCTTGTGCCTCTGTTTTATCTTCCGCATTCACCACATTTAATTTCTCTGTCTCGTTCTGTCGTCGGCTCTTATGTCTCCGCATCCTCAAAGTCAATCGATTATCTCCGTGGCCGAGGTTCTTGCTCTCGTCTGACGCGTTGGGTATCTATCCTTGGCTCCCTGACCTGGGCCAACCCCCCGCCTCACCCTGTGGCTCCTTCCGAACTTTGATGGCAGCATCCATATCCATGTCACCAGTCTGACACTGTCCGTCCTGCATCAATAAACATTTGGGGAAGGCAGATTTTTTCGAAGCTGAATAATTTATAGTGCATGATTAGAAACTCTATCCTGAGTGGAGGATCTGGTTGCTTGTATGTTTGTCTTGGATCTTTACAATAAAACATGACCCAGTCTGATTAGAAAGTCCGGAGCCACGGAGCTTGTTGGCTGTGTGTGTGAGTGTGTGATTGTATGTGTGTGTGCGAGAGAAAAGACACTCAGATACATGTATGTACTGCCTTAAAAGGCGTTGAATTGATTAATCCAAAAATAAGGCCTTAATTGGTATTAAAAGGTCAATTTTTACAAGTCTTAAAAATGCAAAGACAGGGGAGGTAAGATTTTAGAATCATTTTTCTTCCGATGTTGCATTGTAAACTTTCAAAATAATAATAATAATAATAATAATAATAATAATAATAATAATAATAATAATAATAATAATAATAATAATACTTTTTAAAAATAGTTTTCCAAATGCCATTTGTTTTAATGTCACCACATCAGGGTAGGTGAACTTACAACACTCATGTTTTCTTCCTGGCAAGGATGCTCAGAGCAGAGGATCCAATGTCTGCTAGCCAGCTGTACCCTGGACAACATAGTGCAGATTCAACAAAAATTGAGTATTTAAAAAGAATTTCACAGTAAGGTAAACTAGTAAAGGCAATTCATACAAGGCTCGGCACAGCGGGTATTGAGGCAGAGTAAGAAAAAACAAAACTCACCGACAAAACTTGTCAACAAACAGCAGGTAATTCTGGTCTACCCTTGTCTCTGCCACAAGACAAAAAAGAAAAAAAAAATCAAATTTTATGTCAGAATAAACACTGGGGGCAAAACTGTCCCAAATGTAAAGTAATTACTGTCAGTTCATGTTTTCTTTTTTTGTCTTAAATTTAATTCCAAGTGACATTAATAAAAATCTTAAAAAGTCTTAAATCTAACTTGCCTTCAGCTGTAGAAACCCTGTACAGAATGAGCAGACAGTTAAGAAAAACTCTATTAAGCCTTTGCATTTTCATTAGAGCTTCACTGTGTTCTCAACTCAGAGAAACACACATGCACGTACACACACACACGCACGCACGCACGCACACACACACACACACACACAGACACAGACACAAAAAAAATGGCAGTTTTGGTTTGTTTAATGCAACATTTTTGTTGTCACACTGCTCACTGAGACATCTTAACCTTAATTATAGTTACTGGGAATTGTCAGACTGTAGAAGAGCAGTTCTGTATGATTTAATGAATCACAGACCGTCATACTGAATATTATTTCTTCAGAAAATGTGACAATTGTTCAAAGATTGTGACAGTGATCCCCAAAAAGTACAAGCCTATCAAATTTAATTGATATGTGAACTTCAGATCCGCAGTTAGTAATACATCTTTTAAATCGCTGCTGATGTGTACTCGAGTCTTTTATAGTTCAGCAGTCTTTTTGTTTAGTTTATGTCACAGTTTATTTCAACAGCTCACTAAAGTTGATCTTGCAGTAGCACACTTACTCAACAGGGTGCCGCCAGTGAAAAATAAAAACATTGCACTGACGGGGAAAATAAAAACTTTACGCCATTATCGTTATTTAAAATGTGCCTCTGTACCAGCAATTTGTGGTTATTCTTCTTATGAGTTAGACAAAGTCTGGAGCCTCAATCTTTACTATCAACATCTGAAAGAAAACTTTAAAAGTGATGCATTCTTCCCATCCCAGCATCATTTTTACAAATTGCAGAGGAATATTCTGCATGTTCAAAATCTGAAAGCTTTCAGTTGATAGAGGCAGATATGAGGCGAGCATCTGGCAGGCACTGATGTCCTTCAGTGGGGCCCTGCGTCTCTTTGTGTTTCAGAGGGACAGTAGAGCGAGCGCGCATCATGAACTTCTCATCATACAGTAGCAAGGAGTGTGTGTTTGGGGTGGGGAGGGGGTGTTATGTTCATTAGCACAGTCAAAATGCCTGGAGGCATAAGCAGAGGAGGAGTGAGGGAAAGAGAGCGGGGAGGGAGGGGGTGGCTTGTATGGAAATTGACCAGTGTGCTGTAACTGTTCATCTGGTGTAGGCCTTTGAAGTGAGCTGTTCAACACTGCAGCCGGCCTTGTTCTTGATAATTGCCTAAATGATCTCCGTGGAGCGCGGGGTTGTGTTACAACTGAACTAATCCAGGGGCAACCCGCTGATTTGACAGAGAGCTCTTCGCTATGTCAGTCTCAACCCCCCCCCCTCGCCCAAACAACAGCCTATCTTCCATTCTGTTTCGTCTGTTTATTAGACAAACACAGCAGGGGGTGTCATGGTAGTGATGTGGGTTCTGGAGTTGGGGTGCGGGCAGGGGCGGGCGGGGGGTTTGTTTGTTGTAGGGATGATGGCCTCTGTGCTCCCCAAGCTTAGCCACACGCTTAACCCGCGCTCCTTGACATCATACCCTCCGCTCGCCCCCATTGATATGTAAATGAGCAGCAGCCCCGTTTGCAAATGAGGGAGGAATAATTAGTCAGGAGCACTTAGCAACAACAACAATAACACACGCGTCTGATCCAAGCTGAGCTGCTCTATCTTTGTCATATGAGCTGCTGCTGGCAATCAGACAAGACCCCCCCCCAACTCTCTCTCTCTCTCTCTCTATCTCTCTCTCTCTCCTCTTCCCCTCCATTGCAGCACCAGAGACTCTGGTGGGTGGTGGGGCATCCACAACAAGTACAGTGTTTGGCCTTTTGGAGCCTCACCAGGGTTTAGGGAGCCAGTGGAGCATGGAGGCCAAGCAGAGCCCTAGGCCAAGAGCACCGAGTACAGAGCACAGCCTGGGTTGGAGACCTCTCTAGTATGCAGGGAGGTCAGAGCAGAGAGCGAACCAGAGAGGAAGTAATGTGGATACCCTGAGACCTGAGCTTTACAGGTCCTGGAGGAAGAAAGAGCACCGTCACACACATGTCCATGAAAAAAGGCAAGGCTTAAGTGGAAAAAAATGAAAGTTCAGTTCAATTTCCAGTGAGGAAAGTACCACGTTAATGTGTGTGTGTGTTTGTCAGAATGAGTGAGAGCAAAAGAGCAAGTAACAGAGAGAAAGTTGGTAAAAACAAAATGGCCGACGGGAGAAAAATATAAATGGTGTCCATTTCGGAAATATGACTCAGTACCTTGACTGGGAAAAATAGATCATTATGTCCAATTTACATACAGCGCCAGCGCTTCAAAGAGATGGGTGTCATGTTAGTGCTCCGGTGCCAGGCGTAATGAAGAGCCCCCCTCCCACTGTCCCAGGACAGGCCCAGTGGCAGGGTATCAGGTAGACTAAGGTCCCATATAAAAGCGGCCCCTATGAATTATAAATCATAGGCCACTGGAGCCACAGCCTGTGGGATACAGAGGGGGTAAGAGGGACTATATTCCCGGAACAAAGGACAGCTATGGGAGGGGGGGTAAGGTGGAGAGGTGGTGGGTTGCTATCATACAGGAAAAGTTAAGGATGGGCGGAGAATTTGAGTCGTTTTTTTGTCGTTCAACATCAGTAATATCAGTTCCACACAGTGTCCATATAGTGTGTTTATACTTTTATTCATTTCTAACTGTAGCAGTATTTTCCACATGTGCATTGCACCTCATGGGGAGGTGAGGAAGAGCACAGATTCTTCATATTTTCTCCACCATTTTGTGCATTGGCACACACACGAGAATCAGCAAGAATGCATGTGTTCTGCTTTACGCTCATGTTCATGTGAAAAGATTTCTGAACCAGCTGGAGTTTTGTGGTCCTCCCTAATGGTCAGTGGGTTGCAGGCCTGGTTCAGTCAGAGGTGATTGAATAGAAATATTGTTTTTTTTTCTTCTTTTTTGTGGGGGGGTGGGGGGGGCATGCTGATGAAAGGTTGATTGATATGGTGTCAGGCGCTCTGTGATGGATTAAATTGTGTGTGCAGACGTGGCCCTGGCCAGTCATGGCTGTTGCTGCCTTTTCCGCCAGCCACTGCTGCGGCAGCTTTAAGAAAATTTGATTTTCGCAGCTCAGAAACACACGGCAGCCCCTTTCTCTCCGCTGCCTGACTTCCATTTAGTTTGAGAGTGCACAAGTGATTCTTTATTGGATGAAATCTGCGCCGGATTGGATAAAGTGTTAGAGCGCTGAGCCATCTATCACTATCACCGCCCCAGCTCCAGTTTCATTTTAAAAGAAAAGAATGAAAGCAGAAAAAACAGAAAAGAAGAAGAAGAAAAACAGACAGCCATAGGATGTTGGAGATTTGAAAATTAACTGTGGCAAGGAAAAAAAAGATCTATCCTCCAACCACTAAGCCTGTTTCCTCTGGTGGAGGATACCAAGCTTTTCACTGTAGAGATGCCTCCAAGACTTACTAGTCTCTCTACTCTCATAATGTCTGCTGACCAGCTCCATTCCACACCTGTTCACATCATGCTCCATAGGTCTAGCTTTTCTTACATAGATGTTGCTTTTTCCTTCTTATATGACCCTTCATATAACTCTGACTACTTGTTACACAAGTACAAGCATGGTTAAATGTTGTGTTGTCTTCAGTCCTTGAGAAAAATGTGCCATATGGCAGGCAGGAAATGTTATGTTACTGATGTCAGTCAGAGCTTAAGGCTGCTTATGGCCACAGCAACATGACGCTGGACATGATGTAGATCAGTGGTGGAAAAAGTAGAGATCTTTTACTTGAGTAAAAGTAGTAATAACACAGTGTAGAGCTACTCTGTTACAAGTAAAAGTCCTGCATTCAAAATGTTACGTAGAGTACAAAATATACTCAACGTACAGATAGTAAAAGTATTTATTACGTACAATGGCCTCATGATATATGTTATTGGATTATAATTGTTAATATCACTTTGATGTTACAGCTGATAAAGGATGGCCTCATTTTTTATTATTGCTTTATATACTGCTGGTTAACTTAATCTATAACAATATATGAAATTTTATCTGTCGATTTTATTTCACATTTGATTAGTTGAACTTTCTTTCCCAAAGCAACAGAAATTCGCCTTTGACAAGGCTTAACATCAAACAACAATGCCAAGGTCAGGGTAAAATTTCTATTTTGTATTAATAATCTAAATCTTGGGTGACCTCCAGATCATCTGGTAAAGTCTGCATCCAAATAGGCTGACACGTTTGCAGCTGCCCAGGTTTAATTCCAACCTGCGGTCCTTTGCTGCTTCATTCCCCCTGTTTCCCACCTTTCCTATCTATCAGCTGTCTTATCAATAAAGGCAAAAATGGCCCACAACAAATCTTGAAAAAATAAAAATAAGATAATATTAATAAATAAATAAATAAAGAGTAATTAAAGCTTTCCAATAAATTTAGTGCAGTAAAAAGAAAAGTATTTCCTCAGAACTGTAGTGGAGTAGAAGCATAAAGTAACAGAAAATTAAAATACTTAAGTCGAGTACAAGTTCCTCAAAACTGTGCTTGGGTACAGTACTTGGGTAAATGCACTCAGGTACTACCACTGAAGTAGACCTTATGTGACAGAGACTATAGCATTGAAGGAGCTGCTTTTCTGAAGTTGCTCTTGCAGCGATAACAGTTTGAGATGCTGACCTGGTCTTGCAGCACTGTGATATTTTCAGATCTTTAAAGCGTTGTTTTTGGTATTTATGACATGGGTATATGTACAGTATAAAGAAAAAATACCAGGCCATATTCGTTAAAAGCACCTGTTGACGATCTAAAGTGAGTGTTTTTCTTCGGAATTTTACCTTTGCACAGCTGTGACAGAAACATATTTATTCTGGAAGTGACCGTCCAGTGAGATCAAATAAGTTGTTGAGCTATTGGTCACTTGCAGCCAAGTCAGCCTGCAGACTTCTGTGCTCGGTGACAGTGAGGAAATAACACGACCCAGACCCCACGAACCAGCACCCCAGTCACCCCAGCCTACATAAGTTTAGTCACACTCATCAGGCCTGTTTTTCTAGTCCAAAGCCCAGCTCGACACAACTCAGGCAAAACCTGTGAATTAGTGCGACTTGTTTGTTTGTGCACATCAGACCATCTCTTTTCCATCCATTTTTAAACACTATCCCTTATGTCCCCCTGTCTGTCCATTAGTGCTGTGCTCTATAAAGCAAATGGCCATGAATTTACCTCAGGGCGATGCAGACGAGAGCATCGGAAGGGAAGGAAGAGAAGAAAAAAGAGCTGGGGGAAAAAAGGCAGCAAAAATTGTGAAACTCCTATGTATTTCATTTCGTCTTACATAATTCATTTTGAAATGCATCTTGGATGATGTAAATCTGTTCAGAGGCACCCTCTATTCCGAGCCTTTACCCTTAAATGTCTCTGCGGTTGGAGTGTCCTGAGGCAGTTTGGACCCACCAGCCTTCCCCACCCCCAGCCTTAATAAATCATTATGGAGCAGAGCCGCACTTATCAAGCTGGTCAGAGACCTCTAATGAGCGCAGGGACCACGACTCCGCACAGCCCCAGAAATATTTTATTAAGAGCACATTTAAACACACACTGCTCAGGATGTATGACCACATTGGTGAGCCTCCCGTATCACATCTGCATCATGAACAGCAGGCGCAAGACCGCAGACTGTCTGTGAGATCTGCACGTTGTTTAAGCTGTGATGGAACTACCTTTGTCTTCTAGTCTGACTTGTCCAATGGCAAGTGCTGAGTGCTCTCTGTGGAGCGCTTGGATTATTTCCTGGATCCCGATGGCTCCTGTGGGGCCTTATGACCTTTGCTCTCATGCTCTGGTTATGATGGCCCTTCAGACAAGAGACCGTACTTGCAAGTCAAACTTAGGTCGTCTCCTCTGAATAATGGTCTTAAGCTTTCTTTATGTCCGTTGTGTGCTTTATGTGTGATATTGAATAGGCAGAATTATGAGAATCGACATGCTTCTTTGACAAAATCCTGAATTGTGTCTTGGCCAAGGTTTGCATCAAAGTATGAATATTTCTTTCCCTCTACATGAAACTCTGATTTCATTATTCTTTTGAACTAAATAGTATGCCAATCAAATAGCTCTCTCCTCTCTATATCTCAGGTTGAATTAATTGATTAAGTCAGACGCTGTTCTGTTTGATTGGAATGAGCCACAAGTTTAAATAGCTTTTACAGCTGTACAAGAAAAATGCTTTGCTTTGTTAACATCACTTAGCAATCCTTTTCTATATGACAGCTTTGTCAAATCAAACAGTTTTGTGATTGACAGAATTGTAGCTTGTATTGTGTGATTTAAGTCACTGTTATTGTACCTTTAAAAAAAAAAGTCTATGTGCTTCTGCTCATGTATTTTTCCTAATGAATTAATGCAATTTAAACCAGCAGGTAAGACATTTGGAGGTAGAATGAGAAATAGAAAGAGATCATGTCACAGGTTAAGGCCAGTCTCTTTGATAGAGGCAGGCTATCATTAAAGGAATGCTCAGGCTCTCAGCCATGAATCCTCCATTCAAAAATACCTGACCTGGGATAATGGCAAGTACATTGTTAATGCATCATTTTTTGAATAAGTTGGAAAATTACTTAGAGCATTGAACAAAGTCGGAATGAGCAAGGACTCACTGACAGTAATAATAAAAGGTAAGAAAGTCTTTCTTTTACATTCCTTTTAAGTTTCCAACATCCAAGACTGCAGAAAACTGGTAAGAAAAAAAATCATTACGCTGTTGTTTCATCTGAGTCTTTTCTTCCCCGGCACAGAAACACCGGGCTGATTAAAGATGACTAAAAACTAAAACCGACCAAGCTTCATACTTCTTCTCCTTCCTCCTCTCTTCAACTTTTATTTTTAATGGAAAATCGGCCCTGAGCTCGTTTACTCAGGAACAGAGGGATATAAATGTTTTAAAATTTAACCAAAAAAGAAAAAGAAAGGGAAGAAAATGGAATGGAAGGAGGAAAGGATAGGTAATATGAGAAAGATTTTAATCTTAATAATTCATAAAGCAGTCCTTCAATCCCCTTTTTTCTCTCTGCTCACTGGTGTTTGATGAAGATACTGACTTTCTCTCTGCTGGGCTCCAGCAAGGTAAATGTTGTGCGGTGCAGATAGGCCTCTGATAAGGCCAATATATGAGACACTTACCGGGGGGGAGTGGGAAAACGGCATTACCCAGGCTGAACATAGGGGAGGAGAACAGAGCTGGATGGGATCAGAAACAAGGTTAGAATGGCAGGAAGGGCCCTGAGGGAAAGCAGGAAAGACAACAAATCTGACTGCACTGTGATTGTAGCACCTGGGGTCGCAGGGTCAGTGAGTGGGTGAGACATGGACACATAAAAAATCTATGTGTGCTTATATAAAAAATCATTTGAAACCAAAATGTCAATAGCTTTGTTGGTAAGACATTACGTTTCACTGGCGTGATGTATTATGATTTGTAGGTATGTCCCAATCATGTTTTTTTGCCCCCGATCCTGATCCATGTCAATTGATATTGAGTATCTGCTGATACCAAGTCCTGATCTGATACTTGTATTTACCTGCATAATACAGCTGCACAATAAACACCACTTTAAAGTTCTTAAAATCAATCCACTGTTTATGCTTGACAGTTTAATAGCTCTGTAGTGCAATACAAGAAAAATGTCTGCATCCAGATAGTTCCTAAGAGTTTTTTTGTTTTAGTTTTTACTAAATAACAAAGTAAACAAATTAAAAATATTCTTATATGGCTTCTTATCACAATTCCACCTCCACTCATTCAAAAATGAGTTGATCAGGCCTGATACTGATCCTTCAGATGCGATGGGGACGTCCGTAATGATTTGTATTATTTTGGTGATTTACAGTTTTCCATATGGAGGTACTCTTTCACTCATATCTTGTATATTTGATGGATTTTGTCCACACATTTTATAATGTCTTTACAGAATTCACAGTAAGGTGGTTTGTAAATGTATGGGAGAAAATGGACAGGATGAGAGTGTTGGGAGAGAGCGAGAGAGATGAGGAGGAAGGAAGAGGGCTTTGCTGCTCTGAGGTACAGCCCTCTGATCTCCTTTTAAGTTGTGGCCCAGCATGCTCAGCAACATAGCCAGTCAAACCTGCAGCCCCCCAGGGTTCAAGCTCTGCTCAAAGGGTTCTCCTCTCTGAGGCTCCTCTGCGTAACCGCCAGGCCACGGCTCCTTTCCACCTCAGTGATCACACACACACTCCCCGACCAGGATTCACATGTTGACACTGTGTTTGAGGAAGCGTTCTGTGATAATGTCCCAGTATTGATCAGCTATCTGTGATGATAGCTGTTGGGAAAGCGACCTGAATTCAATCTGGAATGATTTTTAATGCCGGCGACTGGATAGGTGGCTCAGCCTACGGTCTGCCATAGTGGGGGCGTGGGTGTTGAGGGGGTCCTCGGGTTCACCAAAGGTTAGGGGCCCTCCTACCCATCTGTAGTCCTGGGAGTCAAGTTCAGCCAGAGGGTCTATGGGGGACTTGAGGTCTGGACGCCATGTCCATCTGGATCAATCTGCATACAGAGGCCAGCTGACTGAGACAGCCCCCCCCCCCCTCCTTCCTGGTTGGTGACAGGAGAAGATGGCTGAAGGGGACGGTTGATTTTGGGAAATGTGATTTTTCTAAGCAGTAGAGAGCTGAACTGCTAGCCTTTATATTTGCTTATTGCAATGCAAATTGATTTTTAACATCACCATCACTGCTTATATCTGACTGCTTCATGTTTATTTGAATTACTGTATGTATGTAATGGAAGGACGCGGTCAATAATAACTTTATTAAAAAAAAAAGAAAAAAAAAAGAAAAGAAATGACACTAAAATAAAGTGACAGTGAACTTGTAACTTGGGAGCTTTAACACATAAAAAATTAAAAACATTTTTACAGAGCACATTTTGATATATATTTTACATTTTTTTTCCTCTTAGGGCTGATGCTGACAATTGTTTTATTTGCAAGTAGATGCTATGCATTTGTGAGTGTGTGTGTGTTTAAGGCATTCATGAGATTAGTGTGAACCTTGTCCTCCCTGAAGGTGCAGAGGCCAGGCACACTGCCGCCGCTCATATGCATCTCTTTTATTGTCTATTGTGTGTAATCACAGTCCTCCTGCTTCTCGGTGCCAGACTTTTGACCTTTTTTATTTTGCTGTCCATTTTCAGCTGCCCCGCAACCTAACAGGCATTAGACTACTGAACAGATGTGCAGGGGGGCAGCTACTGAATCTTAATGAGGGCTTCTCAAACACCAAATCCTTTTTATGGTCTGCACAACAGAATAACAAAAAGTAGTTTTAAGCATGCTGAGTCCAGTTTTAGTGAAATGATTGATTTATTTTTAAAAAAGCTTTAATTATAGCTAAAACTCATAAGTCACTGTGTGAGTCACAGGCCTCGTTTGTGTTTGTGTGTGTCCGTCCAAGTTGGTGTGTGCACGCATCTGTGCGCGTGTCTAACATGCAAGTGTGTGCATGTGCGTCGTGGCCATTCGTGCGTCTGTGTATGTGTGTCCCCAGGCTAGACAAAGCATGCTACTCCTTGGCAGTTCCCCCCTGTCACTGCAGAGGCCTCAGTGTGTGAGTGCGAGTGTGTGATCAATCTCACGTGGACCAGTCATGGTGTCAGGGCAGCAGTGGATCTGACTCTCTCCCCCTCTCTCTCTCTCTCTCTCCCTCTCTCTTCTCTCCTCGTCTCCCATTTCTCTTCCTCTTTTCTCTCTTGCTCCTCTCCATCCATCCTTTCCTTTGACTGTGGGACAGTAGGAGTGCCGGGTCAGGAGCGAGCCTATAGAGCGCCCATCTTTCTGGAGGATAATTAATGCATACCAAGCTGGAGGGCTGATCCCGCCATCCGACTGCTCCAGACAGGTACTTGTGTCTTCCTTTTCTGTGGCGCTGCCCTGCTCTGTTTCACTTTGTCAACTGAGCTTTGCTGACTGACTGATTTGCTGACCAGCACTCACTCATGCTTTCACTTTTTCACACTGTGTGTCTCTCCCTCCCCTCTCTCGCTCTCTCTCTCTCTCTCTCTCTCTCTCTCTCTCTCTCTCTGACACACACACTTACACACACACACACACACACACACACACACACACACACACACACACACACTTACTGTACACAAGACAGTACTTGTGTGCATGTACAGCCATTACTGAGTAACTTTTAATAGTGTTTGCTGGAGTGAGAATAGCTCAGTTTCCCTCTTGATCTACATTGTGTGGGTTTACAGGTTTACAGGTGTAGAGTTAGAGAGACATGTTTTATGCTCTGAGGTGGCAAATGTCATGTTTTTCAAGTTGAAGTGGGTTGTCTTTACTGCTCTGGGCTGTACTAGGTGCTTCTACACCTCTGATCGCCTCTGATCGACTTTCTCAAAGGTTACAGCTTTTCTCTTTTCTGTGATTTTGTGTATTTGATGTGTTATTCCTCGCTGAGATGAAAACCAAAATATGTGGCAAACTGTGATGATTCTGAAGCAGTTAAAACTGTTTGACTGCTGTACAACAATGTTACTTTTTACCTGAAGTGGGTACTGAAGTGTTGCATAAAACCATTGCGAATAAGATAGAAATATGAAGATATTAAATTGCTAAGAGGCAGTAAACTCGAATTCAGCAAAATTCTCAAGAAAAATTATTTCCTACTTTTATAATTCCTGTTTAGCCTTTTATATCAATACATGGCAATTATTAACATCATGGAGCATTCTTTGATAGGGAGACACACGAGTTTTCTACATGATTGTTGGTTCATACAATCATATATCAGGCATTCCTCATACTCGCATAACTAATTAAAAGAATATAAAATTCACAGCACATGGAAGCTTTAGTTTTAGTTTCTACGTCACTCCAAAGTGACTTGTCTCTTCGCTTAGTTTCCTCTTCACCCATTAGTTTGGATTGACACACTGGATTAACTTTCAGAGTCCTGTAGGCAAGCAGCTACTTTGCAGATTTAAGGAAAGAGGAAAAGGTGTTTCCTGTAAATGTCACTTTCATTTTTAGGTGAGGAGATATTTTTCTAAGGGGTCAGCACAAGAATTCAGGTGCAGCTCTGGAAGTTTTGTGAGGGGGTTAATTTGGAGAGCACATGACGGTCTTTCAGAAATCTCAACCTTCTTTTTTTTCCCCACCTGTCAAGTGTGTTTAAGCTGCCATCGTGTATGGTGTTGTATTGTAATATAGCTTTAAATACGTTAGCATTCCATTTTTATTAGATGAGGCTATTTAGAAGTTGTTTTAAACTTAATTTACACGTACATACACACCGATCCAAAAGGTTAATGGCTGACAAATTAACCCCTGCAGCATTATCTTACAAATGGCCCGCAGCATATGATAACCTATAATCAATATCACCAATTATGTGTCAGACAGAGGCTATTGGCCGTGACCTGTCTCTCATGAAGAGACTTTCTGAGGAAACAGGATCTCTTCCACTATGCAGATGCAGGATCTCTCCCATCCTGATGTCATTACAGACACCTGGGACCACCTATCATCCACCGACTGTGTCTCTCCATCTGATTCTGTTGCTTCATAACCTTCTCCTCTTCTTCCTCATCTCTGTATCATCTGCACCTTCATCCTCATTTTATCTTCCTTTTTCTCTCTGTCTCCTTTTTAAGTCAGATTTGTCTGTTTAGTTGAAAAAAGAGATAAAAGGTTTTTATGTCCTTTAAGTAAACAGTACAGCAGTTTTTAATCTCACACGTTTCCACAATTTAGCTTTAAATGTTATGATCAGTTAAAAAAAATTTCTCCTTTAAAATATCCAAAACACATTTTTTTAATTAGTTCAAATTAAATTGTTATAACCTTAGATATTATCCTTGATATATTTCCAATAGCTGAAATGATTTGCATCATTATTGTATTCGGAGGAAAATAGATTTCTGATATATTTTTGCTCATAATATACGCATACTTCAGAAAAAAAGTTCAGTGATGAAAGTCAGAGAATCTGCATGTCCATTTCTTCTCTAAAATGACATCAACATCTCATGTACAAATCATCACAGGAATATTTTTTTGCAAAAATCAAGCTTCCAGTTGCTTCATTTGATTGTGCTCATTCCTAAAAACAGAAGCACCTTGCACATAATGACAGTGAACAGGCCATCTCACAACTGCAAGTTTCACAATACAATTACATAATAAATTGGCAAGGAACAAATATTTACACATTATGTATGTATATAGATACACACAAACAAGTATTTACTGATAATTATTTTAAAATAAGGCATCTTTACTGAACATTGTTTATAAGGCTTTGTACATTTTACATGCTGTTAATTAAGTCGAGCTTTACCTGGAAATTGCAATCAGTGTTAATAATCACCACACTGTTATAGCCTGTACAATTTTTATTTGAAACAAAAATGGTGTTATTAACAAAAAAGAGGGGGTGTGGCTGAAGCTTTTCAATGCTTAAAGTAACGACAACATTTATCCAATGAGGGCCCTCAGCACGCAGCCTCCGATTTAACAGTGTAACTTTTCAGCTTTCACAATTAGAAGTTATTGATTTTGATGTTCTGCGAATTTTTAAAATAATTAAATGGCAGATTTGAAAAAAGCAAATTTCAACTGAGGCACATATGAGCCATTCGTACATATTTATGAAATATGTGACTAGGCTTTCTAAACAACATGATTGAAAAGCAAATTAAATTTTAGGTTATTGCTTTACGTTAAAGCTTAAATCGACGCGTTTCATTTTATTTCTGACAGGTGTTTACTGTCGTTAAATTCTCGGTAATGGGGAGTATTAATAGATCCGTTTCAACTAAATTTCAACAATGTCTGCATGGCACCTTAAAAAAACCGCATTACTCATTTTAAATAATAATTTAGATTAATAATAATAATAATAATAACAATAATAATATAAGGGCAGTATAATAATAATGACAAAGGGATTTTTATAATTCTATTAGTTTTTTACTGGATTGCTTTGGACTGACAGAGAGACATCCAGACAGCAGGCTGCGGTCTGTGTCCTCCCGGCTCTGTTAATGGTCACTGGCTGCAGAGACCTTGAACTTCACCGGGGCTGTTGGGGTTTCATGCGCGGGGGCAGCTGAGAGCCATATGCCTCCATGTAAACGCTGTGACACCCAGCGCAGAGTGAGTGACGCTCACCCGGCTCTTATGAGGACAAGCAGCCTACCCACTGACTCTCTGGCTCCTCAATATTTTCTTCTCGGAATTAGTTTTTTCTATTTGTGCACATTTGTTCTTTAACAAAAAAAAAAACAACATAAATATGCCGCAAGTAGGAATTTGCTGTGCTCCTCTGATCCATGGTCTGCATGTCATTGGCTGCATTAATGTAACAGAAAAACAAACAAACAAACTACAGATTCATTAAGAATTTAAAACTAAAATGTGACAAGAAAATAAGAAACAAGGAATTCGGTAAGGCTTTGTTTTTTAAAATTTCGCAAAAAAAAAAAAGGCGGATATTTACATTAGAGTCAGCCTGCAGATGGTTTCAGCTGTTGGGGCCTATAAAGCATTCTGCTTAGAATAAGGTATAAGTGGTGTGTAGTGTGCGAATCAAAAAGGGGGGTTACCTTAGGGTGGGTTTACCCCCCACTAGCCTACATCCACCCTAACCCTCATCCAGACTCTCCTGCTGTCCAGACCTGCTCCACATCCAGGCCCTTGTTTGCCCTTCATGGATAGAATGGCACAGAGAGGAGGAGGGGGGTAATAGCTTACTGTAACCAATATAAATAGAAACATGCAGGCAGTTAATTATTTCTTTTGCTCTTTTCTAAATGTCGTGGTGATGCTTTCACAATCCGTTTTTTTCCCCAAACACGGAACTATTTAGTTTCACAAATGTTAATTGATTAATGATCAAACATTCTCGCGAGTAGATACATTTACATCCTGCATTGATGTTTCAGGTTTCTATTTTAGTTGCACATCAATTTTGGGCTATGTAAGACTACAGGCCCTATCCTCTGCGCGATATGTCAGTTTCTTGCAGTAACTATGATGTCATGTTTGAAATCCCTTTGGTCTCGGAATGACTGAAGGTAACTCTTAATAATGAGGACTAAATAAACACTATTATTTGTTTTTTAAGAGGAGAGAGAGGGAGTTGAGACTAAGGTGAGGGATAAATAAATGATGTTTCGAGATGAGACTTGAAAACAAACTCAGGTGGGTGAAACGTCTGATTGTGGCAGGTTCCAATATGATTTGTTTGGGGAAAAAATTCATGCGTAATAGTCAAATGAAACCAGATTGCTTTATTCATTTTCCTGATTTGCTGTTGCTGTTTCGAGCTTGATAAAATGATAGAAAAAAATATATACTTTTTTTTTTAATTTCATTTTGAGGGTGACAGGACGGTAAGCCCTGCGAGGAATAAACGGAGGGCCTATAGCTTACATTAGTGCTGCATGATGATGTGTTTGACAATGCCTTTTTACGAAAATAAAATCATGCAATTAGTTTCAGATAAAAGTAATAATAAAATGCCGCATTTCCGCTATTTCTGCAGGAAAGCATTATATTTTAAAGATTTAAGATTCAGTTTTTGTCGTTTTATTTTGTATCTGCATACATAAAAAGACAAAATGCTGTTATCGTAGCCCACAGCAGTGCAGCAGAAAATTACAAAATATATGTTAAAACAACTGTGAATCTAAAAATGCAATGTTAAAAACAGCGCTACTAAAACAGATCTAAAAAAAAAAAACTTAAGTTCAAGATTTTTAAAACGTCTTTTTTCCCCAATATTAAATACACTATAATATATAGTTCTGGGGAGCAGGCTGACAATATAACATGCAGGCCTACCATGTTGCTCGCAAGGTTGGGCCTAATTGTTGTATTCATGCAAACAAGTGTCCTATTAGAATATAATGAATATTAAATAGACGGAATAAACTTGTCAGATTCAATTGGATCACTCGCCAAATTCCTTAACAGTTGGCCCGCGAGGCAATTAATACAAGCTATTACCCCGCGATAAAGCCTAATTAGCCCCGATTAGTCGAAAAAAAGGGGAGGGGGTGGTGGCGCTAATTGAAAAATCCTTCAGAAAAGGAGGTTGTGTATTGCAGACGCGGGGTCGTTATAAGCAGCTCTCAGTGGTAAATACCATTCACATTCAAATGAGAGTGACAAAGTTTGGCACAGAAACAAGCACACGTCCGCCTCCCGGCCTCCCAGTCTGCGTTTTTTTTTTAAGCGCTCCGCCTTTTGTTAACCTGACACGTGTTTAGAGGAGCGTTATTTGGTTAATTCTGGAGGATGGCACTGTGCCCGACTGCTTGAAAAAGAAACCCAGCCCCAAACACAAAAAAGGGCCTTAATTAAAACGATATCCTATGATTTTTTCCCCCCTATCTTTGTCTTTTATCTGACATTAAAATATAATCTAACGCCCACAAACGCACATGCACACACCCAAAGCGCGCGCACGAGCCAACAAAAGCACCAAGAATAATCTCACTGAAATAAAGAGGGGGCGCGTGCGTTAAGAATGGACTTTAAATGCATTTAAGCTACAGTATAGAGGGCAGAGCCTTGCACCTGTCTCCCTCTCGCTGGAGATTTGCACCCCTCCTACTGCCGGCATTGAGGAGTCGCTCTTTCTGTGTGTGTGTGTGTGTGTGTGTGTGTGTGTGTGTGTGTGTGTGTGTGTGTGACTGTGTGACTGGCCATGCATGTCATATTTTTCGACCGAGACACACACGCGAACGACGCCTTTCCTGCGGCATTTGTCTCTTTCTTGTGCATTACAGTGAATATGTGACCTAAATAACCATTTTAGTGTCTGTTCCTCCTTTTCGACTTCTCATAAGAATAATCTGTAATTTTGCACGTTTTGTTGTATCTCCCCCCTCCTCCCTCTCCGTGATGTAGTCGTCTTTGATGAGTGTAATATTAACATGATAAGGAGATGTCAATGAAAAGCTCTCTATACCTGACTGAGCAGACGGCTCTGTGATGCTGGGTCTAATGTAATATTAATGCATGCAGGGCTTGTTTCTTATCGGGAAAGATCTCTCCAAAATTGTCCTCCACAGGGACCCACTTAGAGTGAAGCACACATAATAGAAATGATCACTCTTTTTAGCCTGCATCTGAAAGATATCACTCCACTTTATACAGTAACTGACAAGAATTTGGAAAAACCTAATTCCTAACCTAGCGTATATTTTTGGGGCTAATGTGAGCATATTTTATAAATTTACAAATTATTTTGAAGCTTCTAATAAACAACAATTTGTAATTAAAAACCAAAGCCTGTCCAACTTGCACAAATTTAAAAAAAAACCTAAATTAATTAATTAAATCAAATTTTCACATTTAGGCTTTGACTAAACATACTTATAAATTAAATTTTACCATAAAGAATATGGAAAAATTCAAAACCACTCACAGGCAGTGCCCCGGTAATCAGTAATTAAAGTTATTTGGATTTTTAATTAAATACCACAACATTCTTCAAAGAATAATTTTAAGCTTTTACTTTTGTCGCTGTAATTTAGTTTGGAATTAATTCTATATTGTTGTGTTAATTATCGGTTATTTTACATTGCTCGATATTCAAACATATATTTTAATTATGTATAATATCTTAAAGGATAAAGCAAAAGGGGAAAAAAATGCAAATCATAATGAAATTATGAATATCCAGGTAAAATTTGACAACAAATCATTTTCTATTCAGGGCAGTTAAGATGTATTTAAATTAATAATGTTGTCAGTTGGAGGTATTGATTGTAGGATTGCGAAGATGTAAGTAAAATGGAGCGTTGATGCGTCTGCTCAGGGCTGTGCCCTGTGAACAGAGAGGACCTGAGGATAATGAGGCATAATGCTGCCTGAGACAGGGCCTCCTGCCGAATAAATCCCAAATTATACCCCAAACCAAGTGAACATTCTCCTGGGGGCCACAAGGTCAAGTCCACGACCCCTGACCCCAGAGAGTCTGGGTCTGGTGAGGAGGTGATGCAGGAGGCTGAACATGGCCGCTGCCACTGCTGCTGCTGCTGCTGCTGCTGCCGATGATGATGATGATGGTGATGGTGAGGGAAATGCCTGGGACCTGGTTGTTGTCTGTCTCTGCAGCCTGCTGTCCTCAGCCCTGCTCCTCCCTGCGTGATTTTAGCCAACACTCCATCTATTATTTAGCAGACTTATTAAAAGTTATTTCAGAGCCATCGGGTCCTGCCAGATGACCTGAGAATGGGGGCCTCCTGAGTGGCCAGACAGACTGGAAAATCCAAATGGACACAGTGGAACTGCTAAAACACACAGGCTCAAAACAAACAGAAAACACTGCCTGCATTATTAAGAGGTGCATCCACTATAGGAGAAATAAGAGCTCTTCAATATTTCACAAGCACAATCTCAGATGAATGTTTAATTAAAGCCAACTTTTGCACTGTATGTAAAAACAAAATAAAAGCACTGAACAGTAAACATTTTAGCAAGGTAATAAAACAAATAAAAATACTTTAAGTACTTTTACTTATTATATAAGCAAAAGCATTTGTTATAACAAATTATGCAGAAAGCTTTATTTAAAAAAACTTTAAGATTTTATGAAAATAAAGCCGAAATCTGCAATTCCTGCAGAAATTAATAGTATTGCATAAAAATACTGCTCTAAGATGTACAATATTTTAGACTTAAAATAAGAATATTTATATAGTCAAATAAATGTTATTTTAAAAACATCTGTAAATATCTAATTATTTGAGGGTTTTAATAGCCCACTACAAGAATAAACCAGGAGACTAAGAGTATTTTATTTTTATTTTTTTAATACTGTTTTAATTTGACAACCACTAAAAGCAGCATTCAATTCAAATGTATTGACTTATCCTTAGGAGACTGACTTAACCTATGTCTTGACACAGGTTTAACTTGGTCTGCGCCAAGTTTTGAATATTCATATCTCTGTTGAAGAAGCGTGACATAACCTTTTCCCCCTTAATGTGATGTGTGCACATGCACTTCCCAGCTGTGTCCAGAGAGGGCGGGGCTTTTGTGGGCAGTTGAGGGGGGTGAATGGCGCATGGAGCAGTAGCTGGCCGAGGCGGAAAGGTCAGGGGAGGCAGGAGACAGGCGGGCTGGCCGACTGCTAAAGCTTTGAACCTAACAGATGGTGAAGGTTAGGTGACGTCCCCTCGCCTGGCCTTTCCCCAGTAATTGAGGATAATTTGAGCACCAAAGAGAGCAGGCCTGTCCACTGTCAGGCCCAGAGAGGAGAGACGAGGTTAATATGAAAATGATTTTGCATTACGGTTGGCTTTGTGAGGCTGGCTGCAATCCTAATCCTGGCCTGAGGCAGCGGGAATGAAGAAGTGTCACCCTGGGTCCAGGCGCCACGCCACGCACATGAATACATCTCCAACCCATGGCCCTGTGCCCCCCATTAACCAGCACTCTGCCAGGACCGATTACACACTCCCACTCAGGAGCCAGGCAGGCTTTGGGGGCATTTTAGGGAGGCTCTGGAGTGAACTGACATCACCCTTTATCCCATAAGAACAAAAAAGGGTGCAGAAAGGCCATGTGATATCACCGGGGGTTTTTCACCTCTCCTCACAGCTACTGTGTCTGAGCACATCACTCCCTCTTTGCAACTAAACTTGGGTCACTTTTCGGAAGTTGTTAAAATCTTCTTTTTGTATTTATGCTTTAAAAAAAAAAAACTATGCAAATGATGTGAAATTTTACAGCCAGTTGGATCATGTATATCCCCTTGCGCTGGTACATTTTTGGAGAAACACTATATTTGTAACATGACTATATTGACTGGACTTCCCCACAGCACATGCCTGTCAAGTTGCAACTGTGGGACCAATTCTGTCCAGAAAGTTGCCTCTTTGGTGTGATGAAGTCATTTACAACTATTGATCTAATAGTCAAACTGGGCATGTTAACCTGAAGAGCCTTGGAGGGAGTTTCTGGGAAAATGGAGGTACCCCAGGGACCCTCTCATAAGCTCAAGCAAGACACAATAGACAGAGATGTAATTTAAAATGTTAGCAGTGGCCTGGGCCCTCTTATATTGTGCTGCAGTCCTGCCAGAGCTTCCTGCATCTATTCGAATAGTAAAAGTTTCACAGCAAAAACCATGGCAGCTTTTGTTGGCTTGAAATATGTGATTAATTAAAACAAACTTTCTCTGTGCAAGAAGTCCTTGAATGTGCAGGGAAATAAAATGGTAAAAGTAAACAGCACTTTTTATATAGGCAGATAAATTAAGAATAGCATTTTAAGAGAACTGCTGGAAGCATTTGTCTCACAATAAAAAGCCAAAAATTGATGCCGAAAAGGCACAAAATGGTGCATAAACATTTGTCAGAATGCAGGAGATTAAATTGTTTAAGTTCAAAATTATCTGGCAGAGGACTCTCAAGACCCTGTTTCATATGTGCCCCCCCATGTTGAAGGAAAACCTACACACACACACACACACACACACACACACACACACACACACACACGTCCTAGTGAAAGTAGAGACAGCAAAATCTTAGCTACTATTATTAATTGTATAAATAATTGTAGAATATTAATTCTAAACCAGTCATTTGTTGTTCATTCTCAGACTCATGTTTTAATCAGTAAAATATACAAGATGTCGGTATTTCGCGACCAATGAGCGTAGTAAAGATGAAAGTTTTATTTATCATAAATATACGTAGTGTATCAAAAGAAACCACATAAAATGTTATCATATATATTCTTCATGTGTGCAGTTTGTTTATTAAATACTCACCAGCTTTTTCTGCTGTTTCTGCTTGTTTTAATTTACGCTTCAGTTTTATTATGTGAAAAGTGCCGGAAATTCTCTTCACACACTGTTGTAGACACATTTACAACTCCTAGTGCTGTGTGTGTGTGTGTGTGTGTGTGTGTGTGTGTGTGTGTGTGTGTGTGTGTGTGTGTGTGTGTGTGTGTGTGAGAGTGTGAGTGTGTGTGCGTGCGATGAAGCCTCTGTGCTGTGCTGTCGAGCTGGGTGGCCCGTGGGCTCCCCCAGGTGTAGTCCAGATGAAGGGGTCTTTACCGGGGCGTCCCTGCTGCTGTGCCCTCTGCTTGTCCGTCTTGTTCCCCAGGAGCAGCGAGCTTTATACTCGCTCCGCAGCCTGTGACCTCCTCCTGCAGCATGGCCTGTCTGAGCAGGAGAGGAACCCTCCCAGCCCTGGAGGATAGTCTCTGGCTAACTAAAGTCTCCGTCCCTCTCCACCTCTTTCTTGGCCTTCCTTTTGCATGCAGGGAGCCCTTGTTTAAGTTTTAGTAAACTGAAACATTCAAGTTCATGTACAGAATGGAGATTAATGATGATTTATTGGCTCAGCTCATACCACAGATTTTGTTAGAAGAGAATAATTGTCAAAGATGACAGAGTTTGGTTCAGTAGGCCAGGCAGAGGGGTGCTCATCCTCTCATCTCCTCCCATCTTTCTCTCCCCTGCCCCCTCCACCACCACCCCGTGCTTCATGGGGATTGGTCAGCTGTCAGGTCAGTTGTTCTCTCTGAGAAAGAAGGGGTGAATAAAAATTGCTTCCCTAAACAATAAGAGAAACAGCTGTTTTACGCAGCTTATAGGCCATTTTCTTTTGTGGAACGCGGAGATGAACGGACACACGCACATACTCGAGGAATGAGAATGATTGCAGTGCATTTTTAAAATTCAAATCAAAATGTTCAGGCAGTTCAAATTTTATTTGCTTGCTCTCACCAGGGGCGAATTTCTTCTACTTTTTTTGTTATAGTTGGAGATGTTATCTTGCATGTGTTTTCTATTTTACATGTGCAAGTTGGAGACCTGGGAAGAACCAGTGGCGCAACAGGGCTTTCCATATGATTGTCTTCTGATTATTTCACTTTTTTTTCCCCTTCGCTCCAATTGGAAAAATAACATTCATCGTTCCTTTGACCTACAAGATCATGGCAGAAACTATGTCTTTGAAAAGTAAAACAAAAAAATCCACTTTTAAATAAGATCAATTGTAAACAAACCCAGGGCAACCCTTTGAAAGGCCCCGCCAAGAGATTTACCTTGCCCTGTGGCAAATAATATTTCTTGAACTGGGTTTAAATTTCAAGTGTCTTGGGTTTATAAAAACCTGGAACAAAAGAAAGCCAGTCTCTGAACAGCAAATATTATCTGCTGGTTGGGCAAGATGTCAAGATTGCCTTTTTGTTGTCTCAAATACAGGGCCAGATCTAGTGTCTGGCAAATCCCAGAATAAACCTCCGAATATATCCCTATTTACTTGAATTTAGTAGGATCACTATAAAACCACATCTGCATGCACAGTTTGAGACGCACCTTATCTCTATGTTAAATTCTCACAAGCTACACCTTTTCAATATTTCTTTGAATATAGCTTTTAACAATGTAAAGCCCCTGCCCCTGTTTCTTAAAAAGTTTACAACATCTTATACAATATCGGCAACATGTTTCCTGTTTTGCAAGAATTGTTCAAACCTGGGTACTTTTATGTACTGCCTGTTTTTATGCTCAGAATATTATTGTGCATCTTTAGAAACCCATTCTTAACAGTTTCCACTTATGCACCATAATTTGATGACTAATTATAGAAAGAAAAAGAAGAGATTGTGCTAGCTTGCTCTGTAATAGCTATGTTTCAGAATGATAACCATGGCAATAACTATTTACTGTTTCTTGGTAATAACAGTACCAGGAAACCAAGTAATGACTGTTCCCTTGATCAGTCCCATATCGAGCTATGATGAAAGCATATGGGAATTTGTTATAGGGGCCTGGTGTGACATCCATTACTCCTTAATATCCTGCAATCTTTTCCACTCTCCTCTCTCCTTTGCCCCTCCAAAATCCACAACTCTGAGAATATAAAACCCCACCTCAGCACGCATGTTCCCACCTCCTCATTCTGCGTGCTGCGACACATTTTGTCTTTTGTTTGTTGATGTTGTTTAAAAAAGAGAACACATCAGAGAGGGCTAAGTAATCATAAAAGAAAGCTGCTGCTGCACCTATGAGTCACTTTCTTTTAATTGGATGCAGCTTTTAAGTGAACTTCAGTGGCTGGATAGAGGGAGGAACAGTACTGTCTATAATTTGGTTTTCCTTTGTAGTGAGCCCTTGTCAGAGCCAAATAAACCCAGTGTAGCTCACCGACCGGGCAACCTTTCCCTGCAAAACCATTGCACCCCAGCAAGAGAGCCTTCTCTGTCATCTGATGTTCCACTCTACTTAAAACAGAGCAGGGGGGTTGAGTGTGGGGTGTAGCGAAAAAAAGGAGAGAAAAGCCACGGCCCCGCTATCATCATTTTATTTTGATTTTTCCCCCCATCCCATTCTTTAATCCCTCTGATGAAGTCTGGACAGGCAGAGGCATGCTCTCGCAGACAGCAATTTCACTGCACCATATGCGCCTCACACATCGGATGGCAGGGAGGAGAGTGGTCTGTCGGGAGCACAGCCAGGAGAAAGGAGAGAGGAAGAAAATACACGACATGAAATCCAGAATGGGCTGCTGTCGGGGCACACTGATACCCCGTGATGTTTTGTCTGCAGCATCCGCTTATGCTCCTTTAGCAACGCGCCCATCACACATTTACCGCTACCAAAACGCAACTGAATGAAGCCTGTCACAAATAACACTCGACCTGTGCTGAAATATTAACACTTATGCAGGTAAACAAATGAGCCAGGTACTCACACAAAAGGAGCCAGGTACCCCACACAAAATGGTGGTAAGCTGTGCGCTGCTTGGCCCCTCCCTGCGCTGAGGATGTGGTGCCGACACCCTGATCATGTGATTAGAGAGGATGGAAAATAGCTGCGCGTCTACTGTGGTTGCCTTCAGACTTCCCCTGGTTTATCCGTCCGCCCAGAGGAGATGCCTTTAATTTAGTGGAGACGAGCATCGGTGCAAGACAGAAGGACAAATACAGGGACAATTAATGTTTAATCAGACGTAGTTTGTCAAAAATGCAATTACATATTTGATTTTGGGACCAAAAAACAGAATTTGTCCCAAATATATAAATGTATATAATGTCTTTAGCACTATAAACAAACAAAAATCATCAGAATTTGCATAGTAATAGATCTTTGGGAGTGAAGTAGGCATTTGCATGTGCAGATATTTAGAAGTACACTGACAGAAAGACACGCGTGTCACTGTACAGGGGACAGAAAGGGGAAAGTGAATGGGTGGAGGCTAAAATAATTAGATTTGGGTCAATAGACCTTGCCCAGTTAAATGCAAGGGGAGATCCATAACCCTGCTTGTTCCTTGATCTGCTTGCATTTTCAGCATACTCCGTGCTGACCAAGCAGGTTGCTCCTTAAATTTCGCACTTGCTTCCTATATACATAATATATCCATCTCATATCCTCGAGAGCTGTTTACTCCCCCGGTGAAATATGTGTAGACCTCAGGAGGGACGTGCTGCATTCGTTCTTCTCCCTGAGAGGGAGAGAGAGTGGGAAGGGATGGGTGGGTGGGGGGCAGAAGGTTACACTTAAGCTCTGATTGGGTGGTATGTAATTAAGGCTGCATTTGGCAGCTTTCAATTTTAGGTGAGAATTGAAGGGGAATTAGAGTGACTGTGTCTATTACTAAGCTCACCTGAGAGCTCAGGAGCATGTATCAGTTCTCCGAAGCTCAGTCCTGTCTCATAGATTACTCCACAATGGGCTGCGCAGGCTCGCTGACACTGAGATGCTGTTAAGATGGGCTGGCATCGTTCGAGTAAATTCAGCGTTTCTCGGGAACGAAAACAAACTCCAATTCATTTACTTATTTTTGATGAAGATGCTCCGTTTGAAATGACTTTTGCACACTCACAGAAACAAAAAACAAAAAGGAGCACAAAGGTTCCCAGCTGTTTCCAACCACACCACCGCTGTGAAACATCCTTCACAGCAACGCATCAGTATCATTGCATTCATGCCGGGTTGGACAGTGGCTCCAGTGAATCGTTTTAAATGTATTTTAAATGGCAATAATAAGGCCTGCTGAGTGATTGATGCTGTCAGTGTTCGGCGTATACCTATGCAACCCTGGGCCCAGCAGGTGTAGATCAGCAGCACATTAGACAGACCGGGGGAAATGTGGCACGCATGTGGCGATGTCTGGGAGAAGAGACATACATCAGCTGTCCCTCCGTAGCGTCGTTACAGTACATACTGTAGCTCCTGTAAGTGTGGTAAAGGCTCTGCCCAAGAGGATCTGTGTAATGCTCTTCATTTGCTGCAGGGAAAACTGAGACATCCCAGGGTATTGATCCAACTATTGACATCATTTGACGGTTCCTTTCAAGCGTATTGTTAGGCTGCCAAGGAAAGTGAGTGAAAGTGTATAGGGGTGAACTCTCTGTCATCAGGGTGGTGTGTGTGTAATGTAGTACTTGCATATTCAAAGGTTTAGGCTTGTTCAAAAAGAGAACGGCGCCCTGACCCTGAGCAGCTGGCCTCAGCCTCTTTAAACCTCTCTGAACCTGTGAAGCCTGCGGCTCAAACCTCATCACCCCGGTCCTTTTTTTTTCCATCACTGAGGGCCACCATCCTACATTTCTGTTTGTCTTGAATTTTTAACGAGTAATTTTTGGAGACAAATTGCTGTTTGTTTTCAAAATTCTGACTTTAAAATGAAAGTCAGCAGTGGGGCAGGACAAAGAATTTGCACTCTTTTTTGCTCCTGATGAAAATACACACTTCATTGAGCAATCTGTCGGTTTCCCTTGCACTGCGAGAGACTGTTGCTGTGTCCAGTCAGCATTTGGGCTGTGAAGGCTGCCCTTGACTTTGAGCCATTCCCAGGCTCTTGGGGGGCTGCGAGGGGCTCCGGGGGGACAGCTTTGTGTGACGCACGGAGAGCAGATGTTCTTCTGCATTTGTTGTGGCCGGTTTGGGATGCCGTCTCTGTCCAGACTTTGACCTCTAACCCTTTAGGTTGATTAGCATGCTCCTGCAGTAGGAGGTCAAACAACATACTCCACATGCTCAGTGTGGAGTCAAGATGGAGAAAAATCTGTTTTCTGTGAATAATGTCTTTTCAATTTCATGTGCTCGACATAACGTGTCAACTGATAGCATCTTATATGAGTTTTATCTGAAAATTAGTTTAGTGTGATTTTTCTGATGTCATTAAACCTAATTTCATTTTTTATAGTTTGCTAAACTTAGCGATTGATCAAATAAATTCACAAAATAATGCTTTATTTTTTTATCATACATAATATAATTTTTGTTAAGAAATTATATATTTTGTTTCCTGTTTGAAATTATCTTTAAAAAAAAAGATTTGTAATATATTGTATCTTGGCCTGATTCCTCTAAATTTAATATGATGATTTTCTATTAAAAATAGGATATTATTAAAGGATATTATTTTATTAGTTTTTCATCTGTCTATTTATTTATTTCTTTTTCAATAACAGTAAACTAATATACTTGACTATTGATGGAATAAGACTCATTTCACAAGTTCACCTTCAGCTTTCAGTGGTACAACAGATTGTTTTGACATGAGGCTGTGTCTGTGTGCACCGCTCTTACAGCTTGCATGGTTTTTGAGTACTCATAAATGCCATGATGGAGTATAAGCAACGGATCCTGGCTGAACTTGGAATATATTACACCGGTCTTAAATAGTCAGGTCATAAATTTGTAGTGGCACCTCTATCTCTGAAATGGGGGTCCTCTCCTCTGCTGTTCCTTCCTCTCACCGTGTATCGTACAGTAGTGAGATGTTGTGAAGCTGCTCCCCACTGACCACCTTCAGGCCCCGGGGCTTTCTGTGGGGGAATGAGCTACTTGCTGACCACTTCAATAAAATTCAATCACAGGTATCATTTGCAATTCTTGTAACTATGTTCAGACTTTATAATGTGACAAGCTCTGTCAAAATCTAGATTATTGGAATAGAAGTTAAACCAAAAAAATTTCCTCCAATGGATCATTTGTGAGGGGGACTAATACTGTTACTGAGGGGTGTGCTGAAAGGATGGAAAGTCTTTCAGAATATTGATTCCTGTTAAATCAGGAAAGTTAACTTTCCTTCAGTTTATCAAAATAAATGCTGTGTGAAACAATATACAGTCAGTGTGACTGACAGTATGATGTAGGCATTACTTACCTGGAGGATTGATGCTTACAAATGAACAGAGATCGGCAAACTGATCTTTTTGAGTTCTTGCACGTCTTTTACATTTATAAGTTATTTCACATAAAAAACAGTCAGGTATCATGTCTTAAATAATACGAATTCTTTACATTTTAATCTTAAATGATTATTTGTGAACTGAAACTAGGGTGGGGCAATATAGAGAATTTCAAATATCACAGTATTTTTGACTGATATTGCGACAATATTGTGGGGTGCCTTCACAAAAGGTTTGAAAAATTAGATTTTTAAAAAACAATAATTAGTAATGTGGATATAATGAATGAAATAATAGAACAACTCGAACAGTTTGGTAAGTTCAGTAAATTGCATCACTTGCAATGTAGCCTTAAAACCAATAAAAGACAACTATTACAATATTACAATTTCCAATACAATATGTAGTCTCATATCCTGATATTGATAATATATATATATATTGCCCAGCCCTAAGTGAATCATTTAAAAGCATACTCATTGACTGGAATTTTAAGGGGTCTGTCTATTTTATGTTTGTCTGTCTATTTTTTTAAATCATTACTGTGCTGCAAAAGAAATGTCTTCTGTTCGTCTTTATTATACTTACCAATTAAATTCAATAATAAACTCTTTGAAACATCCGAAAACCTCATATGAGTCAGTTCCACTTGCTAAAAGGACTAAATCCTGATTGATTTACTGACTTTTTAAAGTCTTGACTGGGTAAAAATGACAAAAAGCCATGGCAGTTTGGTATTGTCCCTCCCCTCAGAGACATGCTGTACAGACTCTGGTTGATTTGACCTCAGCCACATTGTTGACTCTCTCAAGGTAATGGGAAGCATCTTATTGTGTTGTCTGAGATACGGTGATTACTGCGCTCCCTATGAAAGTTTCTCCAGGATCAAAGACTCTCTCATGCATTAATAAAGGGTGTTTTGTGAGAGTCTTATTAGCTGTAATGTGCCTGTCTGGTAATTCATGTCTGATGGCAGCAAGCGTCAGTTGTAGGCGGAAGAATGAAAGAGCACAGACAGTGTTGTATTTCAATATTGCTGCCTTTTATGGGTACCGGGGGCTAAATTTATATTGATCTGAATTTGATAATGATTCTATTAGCTCTATTAAATTTGTATATATTCAAGGGCTCAGTTACACACCGAAACAGAAAAAGAGCCAAAGAAAACAAATTAGTGTGTAAGGGTGGATTGTGTTGCATGTAATATAAGAGGGGACCATTGGTGGGGATCATCAGGAACTGTCAGTGAAGTTAGAAAGGAGAGCAAGAGGCCTTGTTTTTATGCATGTGTGAATGCATAAATATCTGTATCTAAAGTGCTTCTGACTGATTGTAATTGATGCAGACTTTAATTATTTATATTGTGTGTGTGTGTGTGTGTGTGTGTGTGTGTGTGTGTGTGTGTGTGTGTGTGTGTGTGTGTGTGTGTGCGCGCGTGCATGCACTGGGTCTGTGTATGTATTTTGAAATATCAAAGTCTATTATACAAATCAATTGTTTCTGATTTATCTTCCACTCTGCCTTTGTTTTGATGTCCAGGCCCTGATGAGTGTTAGAAAGTTCGACTGGTAAATGCTTTTTTACCAATTCTGTGTCCACAATTTTTTTGGGCAGGCTTAAAATCCTGATTGCCACAATTATATAAACACAAGCAGCTAATAAGAGTCATTCTAAACTTAGTCTATTCCCCACTTTGCAAAAATGGAGAGCATGCCGCTGTGAAGAGACAGACTCTTGTTAGCAGCTAACCAAGTAGCACAAAGTACACACGTCCCCTGAGCTGAAGAGCGACAGTGATAGACTCTTGTTAGCAGCTTGTGTTTATATAGGTGTGGCATTTAACTGAATTGTTCATTTGTGTATTTATTAGACTGAAAGAGCTAAATGGGCTTGTAGGAGTTAACAAACTCAGTTAGTCCAGTCACACACAGGGGGTGATCAGACGACATTAATACATATTAACGGCCAGTGTTTCCCATTAATTCGGTCATGGCCCAAAAGTGGGTAATGGGTCCATTCTGAATTTCTGGCACAGAGCTTTTATTTTGAAGTGCTGTTTCCTGCTCTAGAGTGAGAGATTTTTTTTTTGTTTTTGTTTTTTTTCAAGTACAGTTACTATTTTATTTGCCTGTTCTTGGTATTATTTGGGCTGTTTAACATGCTGTGCAAGAATGACATGCTGTCATTCTTGCAACATGTTTGATTTCATTGTGTTTAAAATACACACGTTTACATTTTGTGAAATACAATTTATTATGTAGTTTTTCTCCTATGTGGACCTTGAACTTTGACTAAGGAGAAATCTGGACACTGTGGCTGGACCAATTGGGAACCACTGTTATAGGCTAATGCTATGAGCTCTAGCGTTAGTAGTGACAGTTATGTAGTTTCATCTCCTTCAGCGGACATTCACAGGTGTCTCTGAGCAGAGAATACTGCTTTCCTGAATTTAAAATCTACTTTTACATACTTGGTAAATTTTTAATCATTCAAATTTGGCTGGGTGGTTAATAACACATTTTTCTGAGTCATTGCACATATTTATTTTTGCTTTACCTAGACTTTCAAAGGTGAAGACACTCACCTTCACATTGAGCCTCTCACAAAGAGGCTGGTCAGTTTGCGGAGGCCACAGGTTACTTGTTATTAACACATGGACCAATTATTGGCACCTCACTGACACTGGTCAGCAGGCCTGCCAATACCTGTCTCCTACTATCATGGCCAGACAGAGGTCATTATCAGAGATCTGGGCCCCAGTGGGGACCTAAGGGACTCCACTATTCACTGTCTCAACAGGCCTATAGCCGAGACAGGTCAGGTCAATACGAGCCCCCACCCTCCCACCCCAAACTCTCTCTCTCTGTCCTTCCCTTCTGCCTCTCTCTGTTTCTGTATCATCATCTTGTTTTTCTCTTAACGTGCGCTGAAGCTTCTATGAAAGAGTTTACTGGCACACCTCGATATTTTCTTAGTTTCTGGGGATGTTTTCTATCAGCAGATTTACAGCCTTGTAGGTTATCAACACTGAGCACCTCCAAGCTTTGCCTGTGGCCCCTGCAGTTACAGCTGATACGGAGGAATCTCAGTGTTTTCATTTCAGTTGGCAGCATGAGGCTGATAAATCTTTGGGAAAACACTCATTTAGACGCCATGCATATGGATTCGTCCCTCGAAAGTAATGGGTATTGTATACTTAGGGGAATTAACATAAGACATTTTACACAGTTGAAGAAAAATATAATTCATGCATAATTGATTGGTGGCATGATTGCCTGAGTTTACTGTCATTTTTCTGTGGTGAGACAAAGTCTTTCCTCGGGCTGTTTAGCCTAATGGACTTTGGGGATATTTAATTTCGGGCTGTCCAGGAGCAGAAATGGAGCTCCAGAACTCTCACTCTCTTTTATATAACATGTATGGCTCCCACCACTTAAATGACTCCCATTTAGCATGCAAAGCCATGGTCAGAGCCGGTCTAATTGCCTGTCATTTTGATGAACTCTATCAACTTATTTAAATTTGTTGTGCCTCACATCTCAGTTTGAGGTTCAGGTGAGGAGAGGGGTACTATTGGCATCCTTTCATTTTATATTTGATGTGGTAGATGGAATATTTGGTTAGATGTGTGTTTCATCACATGCTTTCAGTTCAAAACGACTAACGTAAGTGCCTTTTGGCGACATGGTTAATGGAACAGAGATGTGACATCAAAAGCTTAATGTACTGCAAGAGTATATTGTATTAGGAAGTATACTGGACATTAGTGAAAAGAACATTTGCGACCAAACCAAACTTCCTCCTTTCTTACTGTTGTTGTCATGACACAGAATCGTAAAATTAGTTTCAAAGCATCAACAGTGAGCTGAGAGCAAACGTTCTTTGGGAAATGTGATATAAAATTTGATAAGCATGTGCAAAAAGCACACATTGTGTTAAATAGTACCACAAAGATGTGTTGTGTTTAGTTTTGTCATTATACTGGAATTTCTAACTTCAATGCAATACTTTTCAAAATATCAATTATGCAATATCATTTGTGATACCACGGGGGAAAATTGAAACTGAGGGTATACACTTTTAAATTTTTATTGAAAAATGAATATACCAATGACAACAACGATTTGTCTTTTCTTGCTAAGTAGTAGAGAACAGCAGAATGACTGCAGTAAACATTAACAATAAGAGAGAGCAAGAAGTGCAGCAGGCACTGGTGTATTGATACTACGTCACATGAGTCCTGAAAGTGTTTTAAATATTTAGAAACGATATGTGTTGATAAATCAGTATTTTCGCCAACACTAGTTGTGATATATTTAGAGCAACGGTGATTCTAAATTATATATACAGCCATGAGAAATCTGAATAACAGAGATTTTATTATAAACGTGTCTTTACTATTGTATTTTTAATAGTTTCTGCTTAAACTGCATATCTAGTATTCTGTGTATGTGTCTATTCTGTCTACAGTAATAAGGCTATTCATTTTTGGCATATTTTGGTTCTTTACAGCATGGGTTGTTTGAATCTCTTCGCCATAATAAATACTTGCAGTTTGGCAGAGGCAGGTGATAGAAACTGTCTTTGGTTGATGATGTTGCTGCATGCTTTGAACTAACTAGTTTGTATGTGCTGTGGTTTAAATACGTTGGACAGGTTGTTTTAGTGATTCAGACTTTTTCTGTACCGGATAAACTCAGGTTTGGGTTGGCAGAGCCTCTGTCATAAAGAGGAGGTGGTATTAGAATGGTAGAAAGATCTTTTCCTCAGAGGTATTCATAGTGAGCAGTTGAACCGTCCAACATGGTGCTGACTGAAGAATGAAAAGATGAAAGTCATAGAGGACTAGAAACCTCGTCCATTTTCACTCCTAAGCACTTTCCAAGCAGCACTTCAGTCGGAGCATACAGCGGGCCTTATGATGGTTCAGAACGAGGGCGGACAAATAGCCGTGTTCGGCAGCGGGCCCTTTCACAGCGGGGTGGACAGGGTGAACAGAAAGTGGCCAAGCCCCTGGTCGCCGCTTCATTATCCCTCTGTAACCATCCACATCAGCAGACACCTCCGCTCCAGCCTGCTGGGCCCTGCCGGGCCCGCCGCTATACCGGCCACTCGCCCGAGACGAAAGGCAATGAACTCCAAAACATGCCGTTCATCTTCCAGATGGAGTGATTTACTGATTTAGCATGGGCTCTGTCCCCCAAGAGCCACCGCACCCATACACCAGCATTTCCCACTCTGCTGAATAAACATTTATATTCTTTAACTTGATGTTCTGATATTATGAAAATAGAAATCAAGCAGTCAAAATGCATTTGGAACATTCTGTGCATAACCGGCCGATGGAGAAAATAGAGAAAAATTACACTGGGGGAGTAAGAGAGGAAAAATGAATATATCTGACTGGACTGCGGTGCTCAGAGGGAATTTGAAATCGTACTGGGGACTGATGGGAGTGGGGGTTTCTCCTTTTTCCTGCTGAGCTGTACCAAATAGGGGATGGGGCGCCGTTATTTTTATTTCCCTTTTTTTTATTACCTTCCATGAAGGAGAGTTTTTTAGAAGCTGGATTTTACTTTCGTAATTTTCTCATCACTCAGACGCAGCCACCTGTCTCTTCCCAAGATCCCCTTCCTTTGTCTCTTAAATAATAAGCCTACATCCGCATACGGAATGGGGGGGTAAGGAAAATGACCAGGGAGGGGAAGTAGAGGGTAGCGATGGAGGCAAGAGATGAAAAAGAGGGGAGAGAGAAATGATAATAATACAAAAAAAAAAAAAAAGCACCCGCAATAAAAGACAGGGGTGGGGGTACTGAAAGATGAGAGAGGTGACCTTTTTCTCCCTGGCTTGTGTCTGGCCATCAGTAAGCAGCCATGTTTGAGAGGGAAGCCATTTTCTTGCCCCGCTCATTACTGTGTTTTATATTCAGCTGTGTTGGGAGGCGCTGGTCACTGTTCAACCCCGCAGTCATGTCAGGCGTCAGTTGAAGGGTGTGTATTATGTCTGTCGGCTTGTGTGTGTGTGTGAGAGAGAGAGAGAGAGAGAGAGAGAGCGAAGGGGAGCCAGGGGCACTCAGGATTAGACGGAAAGACCCCTGGGTTGGAGGCCAGAGCTCAAGTTCATCACTGCAGACAATGGAAAGCTCTTCAGAAAGCAATTGGGCTCTCAGTGATATTGGCCTCTGTGGCGTGGACAGCGCTACAGACTTCTCCTCTCATCCACCGCCATCACAGCTGCACCTTCGTCTGTCTTCTCCCAATCTAACACAAGTCCCCTCATGCTGCTTTTAATTATAAACCATAAGCTATATGACCAAATGTGTTTTTATTTGTGCTGTTTTTGCATATATGAAAGACAGAGTTGCTGTTTATCTGGGCATGCGCACAGGGCCAGACTGAGCTCTGAGTACAATACACAATGACAGTGCAACAGACACAAAGTCACAGACACACACACACACACACACACACACACACACACACACACACACACACCACCAGTCCTCCTCGCTCCTGTCCTTCTCCCAACCCAGCCTCCTCCCTCTTTACACCCCTTCACTAGGACATCTGCTCCCCCAGCGTAGCTGCCATTGTGATGCTCCACACTAACAGGGGTTTTAGCCACTGGTGGTGTGAAATTAAACAGCCACCTCGTCCCTTGATGATAAGTGGCGTCCTGTCTTCATGCTGCGGCTATCTCCTGTCACACAGCACAAGGTCACGCTTTCAAGGGTGAATTAGAGTTCACTATTGTATAAAAAAAATGAAGAGTGAACATCAGAGAGATAGTTTCATGTTTGGACCTATTTTGATTTTTATTTTGAGCTGGTTTTTTTCTGCTGTTGACTAACCTCCATCTGATACCGTATTGGACATGAATTTTACACTGCATCACCTCTGCCACACTGTACCCATGTCTCCTTTTATGCCCTGAAAGTGAACATCCACAGGGCTGTCTCATAATGGAAAAAAGAATTTTCAATGTATTTAATGCACAGGTGAAAATTCAGTACATGATAATTGCACGTTATTCAAAGACCCACAATCAGAGAGGTACACTTCAAAAAGGAAAGAGAGAAGTAATGAAAAGACTTTTTTTTTATTCCTGGGCAAACGATCTTTTTGAAATTAATAGTTAATATTTTAGTATTGCTATATATTTTTAATTCACCCTTTGCATTTTTGCAAATATAATGTATCCTTCCACATTCATTTCACCGTACAGCCTTGATGAGTACTTCAAATGTGAATTAAAGCACTCCATTTTAAGAGGAAAATGAGTAATAATTTAGAGATATTAATAATACATAATAATGCTATTCGGGAAAATTGCAAGTTTAAAAACAGAGGGTAGGAGAGAGGAAACATTAAATCTTGTATTGTTTGGAGGTGTTTCATGGTTATACACAGAGAGGCTATGAGAACACATGGAGGGCAGGTATACATGTCATTGGTCGGATGGGACGTTGAGGTTAAAGAGGGCACGGGGTAAGACTGGACCACTCATTAATATTAATTGTCCTCCTTGTTTATTCTTTAAACACACATCTCTTGTGAGTTGTAAGATGGTGAAGCTGGCAGGGCACAGAGATGTTGCAGACAGACGGAGGTGTGTGTTATAGTGTAAGGGCTGGTGGTGAGGGAAGTGGAGGAGGGGGTGGGCAGGCGGAAGGGGTTAGAGGTGACTCTTTCACTTTCTTTCCCTGTCTCATAAGATATCACTTTCTCCTCCATTCACTTACTTTCTCTCAATTTAAGATGGTTAAGCAAAGGAAATGAAATTCCCTTTTTTTACCAAGGCTTTTAAAAATAATATTAGAAAGTCTCATGATTATGATAGTATTAAAATGATTGAGGATGACTGTTAATGCCAATGGAGTAATTTTCCAGTTCTGCTTAAGCCCTAATAGCGGTGATAGAATGGCCTGGCTGGGCCCTGGGCCACATCATTTCCTTTTCGCAGGTACAGAAGATGGGCATCCTGTGGCTGAGGACCAGGCTGTTAACAGGCCCTGCTAGGGGCAGATGGCTGGAGACTGAATTAAACTTCTTTATAATAAAGTGTGGCACAGTGGGCGACACGTGGATGCTCACGGATTGTCTAAACAATTAACTTTGAATGTTTTTGTAGATTTTAAATTGAGTGACTGTGTTCATTAGTTGTTGAGGGAGATTTAACGTATGCAGTTTGACTGTGTTATGGAGAAAAACACAATAAGATATTCAGCCGAGGCCGGCTGCCTTCATATGGATGATTTTGCTGGATGGTTGTGTTTCTGTTGTGTTGGTCTGTTTCTCCTGCTGCGGGAGAGAGGCAAGACTGATAGTGCTGACAGAGTCTTGGGGGTCCACTCTGCAGTCATGACTCCTGCCTGGCTGGTTGCCCCCATGGGTGCACATTGCGGCTGCCTGTTGACCAGCGTAGCAACTCCAGTTTACACAGTCACTTCCAGCCTTCCTCCCTTCTCTGAGTCCAGCCATCATCTTACCGACCTTTGGCCATTCCCATTATCTTTCTATAGGGTTTTAAAAGAGTTGTGATCTCACTCATTGTTTAGTGATTTATTATTCAACTTCTTTTATATCATAACAGCCACTACAATTAGAAATAAAGGGAAAGATGAAAAGCCTGTCTTGTATTTTAGTTAGTTTTGTATAATCATTTTTGTCTAGTTAAATGGGGTGACTTGAGTAAAGGACATTTTAAAAGTTGGGTTTTTGACACACAGGTGTGTCACAGACTTGGGCTTAACTTAAGTGTGTAAGGCCCATATGTTTCATTGTTTTAATGAAATCTTACACCACTAGTATATACTGTATGCATTTATCACATCTTTTAATAGTTTTTTCTTCCAATTTAAACAGATTGCCAAAAGCGCCAAGGTTATATCAGGGATTTGTTTTAATCCTCTTAAATATCTGTAAATGTTTGATCAAATATAAAAGCAGGTGTTATTGCTTTAATATTTCAAAATTTCAATATTTCTTTAAGTGAGTGTCAGGATGTTGTTATGAACTGATCAAGTTACTTCATTGTCTGAAGTTTGGCTCCTTCAGATGTTTAATCATACACTAATTAATTATAACAATAACAAAGGTTTAGAAATAATTAATGACACATCATTCTTCCTACTGAATAAAAGTGCCTTGTAATTTACATAAAAAATAATTAAGGGGACTAATTGATTACATGTAAAAGAAATTATGTTTATTTGAAAAAGTCAAATCACACGTTAATTACTTTTTTAATTACTTTAACAGAAATGGATGTAGCATTTTAACTGTAAAATTATAAACAACCATTTACCCACTTTTCAAAAATGTCTGATATAATTAGTAGATAATTAACTTTTCAATTTACTAAGAACAGTGTTTTATAAATTTTGGCCTCATTGAATTTTATGAATGTAATATATACTTAATAGATCAAATTCTCTGGTAATTTATCAATAGTAGAAAATAATGTTTTTAAAAGTAAGCCGCATTTTTGCACCTCAAATCTTAGTTGTGTATTGTTACACTTTTTACAATTGTCTACCTCACTCTCACTTCATCTTCCCTTTTTTTCTGTCACTTTGTCCAACACACACACACACACACACACACACACACACACACACACACACAAGGCAATAAATCTAAGCCATTTCTGATGAAAAAATGAGTGGCAGTGTGATTTGGGACAGCTTGGAGAAGCCAGCAGTGATGTCATTAAGCAGCACCCTGGATGATAAGGCAATCCCAGTCACTGAATAAATAAATAAATTAAAATCATATCTTATGTATTCTTTTCACCTCCCTTCAGACCCCCGCTATCCCAAATCCTGACCCCTCATCTCTGCCCCCCCACCACCACCACCACCCCTGCCTCCCCCAAACACACACATCACAAATAACACCCCTTCGCTGCTGATGTAGCCACCACCGCTGCTCCCTTCCCCCTCGTGTCCACCGGCATATCAGAAGAAAAAAAAATGAATGCAGCTTTGCAATAAATAATGCATTTTACTAATACGCATTCAGGTGGAGTCAGTCTTTGGCCCCCATCTCATGCACATCCAGAGAGAGGAGAAATATAGAATCCAAGAAGGGAAGGCTTTCCTCCTGGACTGAAAGCGGTGACGGCTCGGTAATAGGCTAAAACAACGAGTATGAGAGCGAAAGAGTGAGAGAGAGAGAGTAAGAGAGTGAGAATGAGAGAGAGGGAACAGAGGAAGAGGGGGGGCAAGAGAGAGGTAGAGAGTGGCAAGCATATTATAACTCATCCATGTGGATCACCCTAGTAGATTGGGAGCAATCCCTTGTTGAAATTGTCTTCTAAACACTTAGAGAGAAGGAGACAGAACGGAGCAGCCAGCCCATCTCACAGTGCCTGTGTGTGTATCCTCACACTGCCTGCTATCCCAGCCAAGGTAGAGAGACCTCTGACAGACCGCCTGCATGTGTGTGTATTTCACTTTGCTCGTGTGCATGGGTGTGCGTGCGTGTTTGTGCCGTTGCCTGTCTTGCGAGCCAGCCAGCTAGTGAGTGTGTGCATGTGTGTGTTTGAGCGAGAGGAAGAGAGAGAGAGAGAGAGATGGTGTGTGTGTGTGTGTATGTGTGTGTGTGTGTGTGTGTGTGTGTGTGTGTAAGGAAGAGGGGGTATTATGCACCCTGGATGTTGCCTCGTGCTTTAAACAGCTGCCTACAAGCCCAGGTAGTGCGCGCCGGCTTCTAAATAAGCAGCACATTCACCGTCCCCTTCAGGACAAGAGGCTAGGCTGCAGAGTGTGAAATCAGACTAATACAGTGGCGTAGGGCTGAGCAGGAGCAGGAAGCAGCTCCTGCATGACTTACTTAGACTAGAGGTTTAGAGGACAAGAAGCAGCAGCAGAAAAAAAAAGGGGATTGGACGTGAGAGAGAAAGGGGAGGAAAAAAAGACAGTAAGGTCAGTAAATCCTTTTTTAATTTCTGCTCTGTGGATTCTTTCTTTCAGTCTACAGTACTTTGAGTACAGTTAGAGTGAAGCTGGGACTGAGGCTGAGGCGGTGACTGCTGTGTTTTGCTGGAGAAAGTATTGATTCTTTGTAAGTTTGTGGGAAGTGTGCTCTTTTTGATCCTGCCAGGTGAGAGCAGATGGAAACACTGGATGTGGGGGGGCTGGCTTAGAGCGGCCCAACTCTTTACTTTGTGTGTGTGTGTGTGTGTGTGTGTGTGTGTGTGTGTGTGTGTGTGTGTGTGTGTGTGCGCGAGTGAGAGAGAGGGAGCAAGAGAGAGAGAGTGTGTGTGTGTGTGTAAAGGTGTTTAGTGTTCTTGTGTTTACATAACTTTATGCATAGGTGTATAGATGTTGCATACAGTTCCATGTGTACAGCCTATTTATAAAAGCAAATCTGTTTTATTTTTGGAATTTGGGAATTGTACAGTAACAGTCAAGTCAAGTGTGTGGGCTTTTTCTTGTGTGTGTGTGTGTGTGTGCTGAGATGCTGTGTCTTAAAAAATGGGGTGACAGTGCATTTAGGGCAGAAGCAGAATCGCCACCCAGCAGCACTGGAGTGGGCCAGATAACAGGACTTGGAGTAAAACATGTTGTGAAAAAAAAAAGAGAGGAAAATACTTTGGCTCGGACAGCTTTAAGAGTAGACGTCACTGACTGACAGATAGACAGACAGACAGACAAGGGATGCTCCAAACACACCCAACAGTCATATGGTGACGTATTACCCAACGTGAGGGTCAGTGCATACAGGTGCAAAAAGCACGTGACCAAAGTGCACACACACAAGATGGTGTCCACTGTTTCAGTGCAGAAAGTTGTACTCACATTTGTGTTACACTTTTGGAAAGTCATTCAAAAAAAAAAAATTCTTTGATTTAAATTTGCAAACATTGAATTGGGTGTATGTTTCATTATTAGCAAAATCAAATGTTCAGAATTTTTTTGTACATTTAACTTCTGAATTTATAATATTAAGCTTTTATGTGGGAAAAAACAGGAAAATAATCTGGTAAAAAGAACATTTTGAGCAGGTGAAAAATACTGTGTGTAGGTATGGGTATGTGCCAGCATTTAGATGTGTTTAGCCACACGCAAGCACAGGAAAAGTGGAAAAGCCAGGACTACCAAATTGTCAGCAATACTAAAGACATCAACACAAAAATTTCAGCCATCCATCACAGCTGTCGGCTTGTTTCTGTGGCGACAGTGATTTATTCTAGGGCTGAAATCCATTTGGACTCTCTTTCTCTCTTTCTCTCCCTCTCTCTCTCTGTCTAACTAACTTACTCCCTCACACTCACTAACACACACATAAACCCAAACACCATGCACAGCAACTCTCCCAGTGTGTTAATAACTGGTGATTTTTTTCAGTTGCAATTATTTGGAGTCGACAAGTGTTGATTGGAGAATTATCTGTCTACTCACAGAGCTGACATGGCTGTGGGGCAGGTGTTTAAAATATCAAAAATATTTTCCTCTGGTGAGTGAGGACTTTTAGCACAGTTAAAGTCTGCATTTCCAGACTAATATTAACCCTGATAGTTTGGATTTGTACGATCACAAATAATCAGAAGAATCACTTTGTTTGCTTACAGACATTTAAAGCACCATTTGGGGATTTTATGGAAGCATATTCATAAGAAATACAAATGTAATCTACCCCTATTCATATAAGTGGGATTGTAAAAACATTAGAAACACCTCTCAGTATTATACAATACAATTCAACATCAACACAAACTTTACTTTAATGTCTCTTTAACTAACTCTCAAAAACATTTTCAATAGAAGCTAAAGATTTCAACTTTCTTAATGGAAAGATTTTTTGCAGGACAGGTGTATTAGTGTATTTTATCAAGCTAGGTGTACTTAATAACCTGGCAAGTAAGTGTACAAGCAATTACAGGACTTGTGTATACTGTAACTTTTCACATTAAAAGAAACAAAAGCTTTTTCTTATTTCATGCCCCAAATTAAAGGTGCATCATACTACAGTGTTGTGACACATCATAACAAAAACTAGCCATCGAGCCCTCTGCTTCCAAATTGAGAATAAAAGTCACAAAAATAAAAGACAGCACTCAGTTTTACATTTTTCCTCATCTCAGCAAGACTGCCATTATAATTAAAGTTTAAATCAAAATATCGTGCATTTTTTAATAACTATCAGTAGGTGTCTTTTTATTCTTTGCAATACAGTAAACAATATACATAAATTAAGAGTGTCACACAGTGATGATCCAGTTTCTAAGCTCCATAAATTCCACACAGGAAGTAGCAGGTATTCTTACAAGCGTACAAGCCTATTTTTGACACGTGTATTAGCCACACAGTGTTTTAGCTACTGTTGTGCTCATGACACAAGCAGAATAAATGTAGAAACATGAATGAAATCTGATATGTAGATTGAGCTGGCTGTGTGTGTGTGTTTCTGTGTGTGTGTGTGTGTGTGTGTGTGTTCTTGTGTGTGTGTGTGTTTGCGCGCTTCCACAATACAGTGTGTTTGTGGGTGTGAGGATGAGGAGCACAACAGATGCCTGCTACAATGCTCCTTCATCCCCCCTCTCATTTAATTTCCTCTCGTTTCTCCACAGCTTCTGTGGTATTTTTTCATATGTCAGATGAAAGCTCAGGTTCCTACACTGTGCAGGAAGATTTATCAGTCAACACACTGCCCCTAATATCCCCCATCTGCCAACAAGCACACCCAGACCCCTAAGCCTGTGCTCTAGCCCTAAGCCTTGGCCCAAGCCCTATGACTGCACCCTAAGATTTGTGTGTGTGTGCGTGCGTGTGCGTGTGTGTACGTTTGTTTGTGCACACCACGTGACTGTGTGCTTGCTGCCATCATATTGGCTGTTGGGTATTTGTGCCACTGTTAAAACATGATGATGCTACTTTTGCAGATGCTTGGTCAGGAGCTGTCAGCTTTTAATATGTTTGTCTGTCTGCACAGCTATCTTAGATGTTGATCTGAGCTGGCCTGTGTGTATCTGGAGCAGAGCGGAGCAGAGGAGGCTCTGCTGCGTGCTCTGCTCTGGTCTGGCCTGTGTGTCTGGAGGGGCGAGGCTGACGCTGAAGCTGAGGCTGGCCAGAGAGGTCACTCAGACTCTGTGAGAACTGATATTCTGAGCAAGCTTTGCTAGAATGCTTCATGTAATATTACAGATTGGTGTCAGATTGAGTAAAATGTATATCCTGACTGGTGATTACAATAATCCATTTTAGTGTCTTTTTTTTTTTTTTTTACATCAAGATACACTAAAATGACTTGTAAATCAAGTGGAAAGTGAAACAGATGACTTAAAAACTTGAGGATTTTAAATTATTGTTTTTTGAGCATGCCTTATATTTCCGTCTAATTGCAGTGCTAGTCATGTCTTAGTCCTGTGTGACTGTCAGTGCTTCTGCATAGTGATTGAACTCGGATAAGGTCTGGGCCTTGCCATGATAACATGCCAAACTTAGCTCTGCTCCTAAAATCCTGGATTAATGCCTGCTTTAAGAGCTTAACATGGTCAGCCATTCAAACATGCACTGGATTGAGTGGGCTCCCTCGGTTGCCTGTTATCTCCTTAACAAGCATGGTTTTAGCACCATCGCTGCCTGTGTTTCTCTGTCCTGCACACTAGGCCATAAACACTTTTGACATGGACACAACTTGAGCTTAATGTATATCAGTACTGGTATGGTGTCCTTATGGAAATGCTTTTGTTCTAATTAAATTTTTTTGTAATGAAATTACATTCTTCTAAAAACTTTGATTATACATAATGTACACTGTAATTTAATGTAATACAAAAATATATTTGTCTTTCCCCCCCCAGATTTCATTTCATCTCATTTTCATTTAGATCCATGAATATTTAAAGCTAATAGAGTCAATTACAAGTGGGAGCAAAAACTACAGTAATTTTTTACTCCCAACTTTTTACAGTTGAATTGATTTGTCAAGTTTGCAATAAAATGTTTAATGTGTGAAAGATTTTGAAGTTTACCAGAAATAAGTTAATTTCCTCTCTGCAAAAATACGTACATATACATAAATAAACGTATAATAAAAAAAAATTCTTGAAAACCACCAAGGGCATAGGTTAAAATTGGGAGGGACACAGATATGAAACAGTAGGTTTGGAATTATTTACCATGTAATTTTGAGCATCAAACACTTTATTTTCTGCATTATAGTAAATTCATATTAATTATATCTCTATATCTCTCTATCTCTCTCTCTATGTATATAATATACATAACTCTGTTCTTCTTTCCTCTCTTGCATAGAGGTGCATTATGTAAATACAGGCAGGCACACAGGCACAGACAGCATTTGTTTTTTGACATCCTGGCTCCACAGGGTTTCTCTCTCTTTTGAGACAATATTGCAAACGTCCACTCTTTCCCTTTTTCTTCTGTGTGAAGCATAGTGTGTACTGCAATACCATAGAGCAGTACAAAATTCAGTTTTTCAGATGAGTTATTTATATTCACTGATTTGATTGTGAGGCTTTTGTTAGCATGTGGATGCTGGCATGGTAGTAAGTGTCTGTGCTTTATGCCCTCAAAGATACAAACTCCTCAATTGGCTGTTCGCAGTGAATGGCATCTGCTTTCCTCCTGTAAGATGTCCACCTCAGTGCTGTCAGTGTGTTGTAGAGCAGCTCGGATTGGATGCTACCCTCAAGTGTTTTCTGACACTGGAAAGAGCTTAATACCTGTCACTGCTGCTTTGAACACAATTTGTCTGTCTGACTGAAACAGGTGCATCTGTAAGCCTGATTAACATTAAATCATGTGGACACTTTGATGGTCAGAATTCCTGAAATATGTGCAATGGGAATTATGAAAAATTGCACAGCCTCCAGAAGTTATGAAATCACGTCAAGCAGATACAGAAGCTGATGCCTGCAAGGGATTAGTTTAATTACATTAATGTCCCTGATTTCTGCAATTCTCCATGACATCCTTGTTGCCCCATTTGTCGTTGTTTCCATATTTGTTTGCATGTTAGGCTCGAGGTTCTTTTGCCTCAAATCTCTGTTGCATAAAAATACAATGTAATCATGTTGACCTGCCTTGCACAATGTCTGGAGTAAATATGTATGGTCATTCCATATCTTATTACAGCTTATTACTGCAGTCATGTGCATAATCACTTTATGCTTTTCTCATGTGTGAGTAACTTTTCCACCCTCATCTGCAAGCCCGACCATAGACTGTGCTTTTTCAGCCATGCTGTTATATCCAGTCTGTCACCCATGTCTACAGGAGGATATCTAATTGTTAGTTTTGTTATGATGACTTCTCAAGGATAAAAATAAGAGCATTGACAGTTAACGGAAAAAGCCTAATCATTCTTTGGCCTTCACAAGCAAAACTGCTATCTTTTGTACAGTATTTTATTTTAAACTGCTTATGGCCTTACTTTTTTGCACATGCTGTGATTTTAATGGCACTATTGAATATCATAAATATAATTTTGGTTGCCTAATGAAAAGCAGTTAAAACATAGTATGGTGTTGGGTGGTTTCACTTGTGCAGTTTCACAGTTTCAAAAACTGACCTTCTGAATTTTCCACAGCAGAATTTCTCATTGTGATGTACGGGCGCAGAAGAGACCGGAGCAATGCTATGTTGTTTTGCGGTGCGCTGTGTGCAAGAGTAATGATGTTGGGGTTTGGTGCTATGTTGATTCCATCTTGGTGGTTCTGCAATAATTCAGGAGAGGAGGAGGGGCGGGATGGTGGGGAGGCACCATTTTACTCCTCCAATCCCCCTTCGCCACCACTGGAATATAATCCGCTGTCTCCTGACCTTCAAATCATGCAGCGCTGCAGTCATTTCAATTGGCCCGGCCGCCATTAGCGTGAAATGTCCTCTAGCCACTCTGCTTCTGCACATGGAAGATTTCCTTTCTCCCAGCATGGTTTCCCCCTTCTTCTTTGCTCCTTCCCTCCATCTCGCATTCTCTCCACCATGCCCCCCGAAGCCTGGCTGCGATGGAGGGTAGGAACCTCTTGCACTAAGGAAATGAGCCACCACAGGAGATGCTGTTGGTCAAAAGACAGGATGAAAAACACTCACTCCATTAGACTCTGATATGTTTGTGTTTCACTGTGTTCCTTTTGAAAAAGAAAATATATTACTACATACGTACCTCACATGATAGATATTTGGATTTACAGTAGCTGTCATTTCAAAATGCCTAAGTGCATAGTATGACCTTAACAAATGAACATGTTTTAGTCGGGCAGGATGCTAACATGCTCACGTACTTTAAATATAAGACACTTTGCTACAGTTGCTAATTTGCTAGTGTTATTTTGACACAAAGATAAAGAGAAATTTTAATAACAGTGAATACAAGGACAGAATTTTTAGTCCTAGTCATTTTCTTGCGAGGTGCACGACTGGTGCATCTTTATCTCTGATTTTGAGCCTGGACACAACAAATACAGCTTTACAGAATTATCAGTATCACGGGCCGAGAGGGTGGTCGCAGGGTTCGCCGGAGCATGCCCGGGATAGTTCCCTTGGCCAAGTGCATCACACCTCGGGAGCAAGTGGAGCTCTCCCTATCATACTGAATAGAGGGAAGAAGATATACTGACTGGGGCATAGAAATCACATGCCAAAGCTCAGCATGTGTTATGTTGTGAGTAGATAGATAGATCAATTATTGAAAGAGGACATATTTGATATGATCTGAATATTAAAAATATATCAGAGGGCAAACAACATTCATGGCTGTCTTCAGATCTGTGCTGAGAGATGTGTGTCAAATCTCCAGAGAGATGCTTTATTCAGAAGGGTCAAGGGGTTCTCTGAATGTTTGATAAGATGCAAGAATATTTATTTTACTTCATTTTTGTTCATTTATAAAAAATAGCAAAAAAAAAAAAAATGTCAGCAGCACCTCTCAAAATTATGTTTATTATCAGCATCCCTCATAAATTATTATTCCTCCATATTCATAACTACAGCTAAATATCCTGTGACCTAGAATTCATCTCATGATAAAACATCATTACACTATCACACATATCTCAGTGTATTCGCTTTTTTCTTGTTTCCACAAAGATGTTGTTTTCCTGGTTGTGCACTGAGTGAATCTGGCTCACCCTGTCACTGCTTATTATGTTTCTAGGGCAATCACAATTGGAAATGTGTACCTCTGTATACATATAGGTGATTGTGTGCCAGCTTTGGGAAAGCACTGACCCAGGTGCAGTGGGTGAACTGATGAGATTTGTTTACACAGACAGCCATTGTGTCCCCTGGTCTTACACCAGTCCTCATCTGAAACCTTCCCTGAAGTCTGTTTCTCCCTACCAGTTGTTATTACATACAGTGTACATATTTATGATTAATGACCCCACTGGGGTATATCCATAATGCTATGACCTCAAGGTAAAATTGAAATGCATGCACTGGATGTAGAGCATTCTTATATTATTGCCCAATATACTTAGCAGCCATTACATTTGTTGGCACTGGTGAAAATAAAACAGGGCTATGAGGTTTCAAATCAACACGGCCACTCTAAGAAATGGACTTATTGGAATTGCATTAAGTTGATTAGACTGAGAAATGAATACTATTTACAATGGAGCAGTGTTAAACACTCTTGTTTCTCCCAGCTATAGGAGTGCATTGACAGTCAGTCAGCATCAATTAAATCTCCTGATCTGTATATCCTGAGAGGCCGGACTTGTTGTCTTCTAATAAAGCCGGTCTGTGGCAGCAGAATGTTTCATTTCCTCTTGGAGATTGCCCTCAGTAATGCAGAGTGCTTATCATTGTCCTGGAAAAGGACTGCAACAACACAACGTTCTGATGCTTGATACCCAGATCAACCTGAGGCCAATGCTCATAGCACTTCTAAGCAGCACTTGGACCTATGTTGCACTGAACCACGGCCATTTAGACTTAGAGAACCTCTTGCTTCTTACATTACTGTACATTGTTGAGATAATTGTCATTTTAAAAATACAAGTGGATATGATTGTTTTGTAAGAGAATACATGTTTTTTCGGGGGAATATTATGAGTGGTTATGTGTGTCTGTTTGTACAGATGGAAATGAAAAATGGGGTCTGCGAAGGACAGGGTTGTGAGGGGGCCAAGCTGTCCCTGGCCATTCATTCTCTCTGGCCCCCCTGTCTAATTAATGGGCCACGTTCATACACGTTATTGCACCAGAGGGTCTGTCACTCATTAATCATGTGACCTTCTGTGGCACAGTTAATGACCTTGGAGGAGTAGATCAGCTGGAGATGGCTGAAGCTGTGGAATTAAATTGTTTCTGGAAGTGGTCATGGTCACATCAGGCACTTTAACAGCCACTCTGCTCAGGCCCTCTGCTGTTACACCTCAGTCTGTGTCTCACCCATAGGTCCTTGCAGGCTCTGCCATGGGGATGGGGATGGGGATGGGGGAATTTCAGACACTTGGGCTCAGGATTAGAGTAGGCAGGGGATGGAACCAATGTCGAACTCAAATCACTCAGTTATGACTTTATTGGCTGATTTCCTGCATGACCACTGCCTGTCACTCTTCAAATCAGTTGTGAAAGAACCAACTTGCGCCAACTTATTAAAAAACTTCTCTCTTCCAAGTACTGTGTTACAACTCAATATTCAGTTTTTCTTTGGAGTTGCGTAACTGCATGCTTAAACTTTAACTTTTTTTAATGCTTTAATGAAACTCCTACATGTCATTAGACTTTGATTATTCAATTAATTCAGAGTAGACAAGCACAAAATCAATTTACAGCAAATGGGATAATCTACTTTAAGTCTTTAATTAAACAAGAAAATAGTTCAGTCAACAAGAATCAGAGGGTGAAGTATTTATGACAATTCCAAAACAAAGATACAAATAGGAATAATGCCAAACCTCAACTAAAAGCACATGCGAGTCACATTTTTAATTGAGTTTTAAAGATGCCACTGAAGTGGCTTACTTAATTTCCTCAGACATGAAAGGAGCCATTATGAAGAAAGCACAGTTGTCCTTGGCATCTGGATATTGGAGCCATCAAGACATAAGTAATGCCTTTGTCGCTGTTTGATTCTGGCTTCAGCTTTCTGTGTCAATTTCAGTCTTAATCACAATTTTGGTAAAGGAAAAAGTGCAATGAATGGAAGTAATCAAGCCAACATATTGTGAAAGCATGTATGACTGTGTCCTGGTTCAGTCAAATATTTTAAATTACGTGCCACAGCAAGAAACCATACCGTTTATTTGTTTTTACATGTATCCACTCTTGGTTTATTATCAAAGATAATACTTTTCCTACTGTATTAGAGAGGTCCAATATAATTCTAAAAACAGATTTATCTGAGGTTGATTATGAGACATTTTGTTTAATCCAGTTTTTAATAAAGTATTGATATTAACTGTCTTGTTATAGAATGTTAGTAGGATCAGTGAATAGGTAAGGCCGAGTGTCATCAGCATAATGGTGAATACTGATGTTGTCTCAGTGAATGATACACTTCAGTAAAAAGATTAAATGGAAAACATCAGTGGGCTAAAAACAGCACCCTGGGGTGCGCCGCAGTTCTCCAAGATGACTAAGTATAAGTTAAACAATAATTAAGTACTGACTTATTGTTTCAAACAATAGTTTTAATCTTAGCTGTACATTTATACTGTCACGCTATCTACGCGATCACAGTGTCAATTACTGTATGTTTTCAAAAACGATTTTAATGTTCAGCCTTACAAGTTTCATTTAATTTACTTTTCAGAATTTTTACACTTCTTTTTCTGTAAATTCCAAAAACTGAACCACAGAATTGGACACAGTTTTTTTTTTTTTTAATAATGTAATTATTAATGTCAGAAGAACTCTAAAATTGCTCCACCTGAAGGAAAGGCAAATTTGGAACCAGTGAGAAAGAGAGATTATTTTACTGTCTCATGGCTGAAGCAAACACAGCAATTATATTTCTGTTGCCACCATGTTTATAATTAACTATTTTGAGAAAAATAATATTTCACTGTGTCCAAAGTTTAAACGATGATCACGTTATGGCTGCCACCTTCTTTTCACAATCGCAGCATTAAAATGTTAGCTTTCTTCTCAGTGACATTGAAATGGAGGGATTTTGTTTATCCCCGTCTTTGTTTATTTAACATTTTGCTCAGCAGGGGAGTTTCAGATAGATTGTTTTCAAGACAGTCCCTGCAGACAGCGAGCAAACACTCTACAGCTTCATCAAACAGAACAATCTTCAACTTTCCCCTTCCGCAGTGTGCAGGGAAATGTGACTGAGAGAAACATCATAATGGAATATGATTGAAAACGATCGTCATAATTTTTCAGTCTGTAACAATATGCAAGCACTGGTTTTTAGAGGATTTATTTAGAACCATGTGCAAGTGTACCATTACACAGAAAAAAAAACACATTGATGGATGAAAACATTTCATTTTCATGTGGCAAACATTTGCGAGTTTTGTTATTAATGAATTCACTCTTGTGTGATGGATTCTAGACTTTTTTTCCTCACTAAGAAAGCATCAACAGACATTTGGGCACATGAAATTCAACCTGAAATACAGAGAGGGTGCTAAAACAAATCTTTTTGAGCTGAAAAGTGAGTTCACCCCTGTATGAAATGAGTTCTGAATTGAGCTCATTCCACATTTGTGACTCCTCTTTGTGCAAATGTGAGCCAGATGAGTTTTGATGGGGGCATTTTTTTTTTTTTTTTTACATTTAAAAATATTTTTGACAAAGGAGTCGAAAATCCACTGTCAAAAATTCGATGTTGGATGTCAGCATACAGATGTCCAAAGCTCTGTGTGGATAGTCATGAACGTCCACTAAAACAAACAAAAAATCAAATACACTTACAGAAACACATACAGAGATGGTGCCATTATCCTATTTACCTTTCCTAACACCCCGTCTCTCTCATTGCCTTCCATCTTCATCTTCCTTCTATCTCTCCTTCCACCATCCTTCTCCATGTTGCAAGTGCAGGCTTGATTAATATTTTCCACTGTTCCGTAACCATGGCAATAAGGTCACTGCATATGATACTTAATTGAATCTTCCCAGTGCTTTTGTGTGCATCCCTGTGTCCGGACAATAAAAATCTTCCGCTGATGACTCCAACCCCCTTCCTTTACTCCACTCCCCTCCATCTTTCTTTTCATTTTGTGCCCCATGAATTTATTCATTTGTTTCCTCTGCTACCTCTTTCTTGTACTCCCTTTCTTTTCTAGCTGCTCTCTGACCCAGTCTTCCTTGTCCTGTTATAGCGCTTTACTCTTTTTTTTCCCACAAACATTGTTCTCTTGCATGCCTTGTCCTTCAGGATGAGCAGGAGGGTGTCATTGTTATGGTGTAGAGCCAAATTCACTTTTTTGTCTTTTGTTTACAGCCACCTGCTGGAACACCACTTGATGACTTATTGCTCTTTAATGTCAGAGTAATGCTCAGTACCCAGCTTCTCTTTCCTTGGCCCTTTTTTGCCCCTCTCTCATCTCCTTTCTCTGTATGTTGCTTACTTCTTTTCTCCGTGTGCGGCATTTGCATACTCAAATCAGTCTCAGGCACAATCGTTAAATTGATTTCAAACAACACTGATGACTCAAGTGGTGAAACAAAAAGCCCTGCAGCCAGGAAACCATTGGGACACAAAGTGAGCCACTGACACAGGGTGCTCTCTGAGCAGGTGTTCTGATTAATGCCTAACAAATTGGGGTCCTCTAAGATCCGGACATAAGTGGGAGACACATCCCCTCTTCACTCAACACATGGACCAACACATAAACACACACTGACTGAGTCTTTGTTCGCCCAAGTATGGAGGCTAATCCAGGACAAGAGGGGATACAGGTTCACAGGGAGAAACACTGGAGTGGATAAAGAGTAGAAGGGTGATGAAGAGGTGGTGGTCTGTTTGGGTAGCTGGCTTTTATAAACAGCATGGTGGACATAGAAGCTAAAAATGTTCTTTGGCAATATTTGATTGCTGAGCTTCAATAACTTTTCATTTTTGTATTTAATCACCTTTTTATACGTAGGATGCATCTTTTCTTTACAGCATAATGCCGTGAATATTATGCCTCTATTACCATGAACAATGCAAACAAATAAATCATATCAAAATTAATTTTTGCTATCAATAAAATATCATTCAAAGAAAAAAAACATATTTCTGCCATGGTACGTGGCAGGTCATTTTCCTGAAGGATTAATTTTGTTTAAGTTATTATTACATAGTGAGGGAATCCTGTTTGTTCCAATAAAGTGTGACCATAATCCTGAAGCAATCATTAGACACAAATGAAAAAGGTAGGGTGAGGAAAAATGTACACATCAGATTTGACATACGCATCATAAAATAACCATTAGCAGTTACCTACAATCTGAAGTGACAGTCTATCAATAATGTCACTCTGAAAATGGGACAGGTTTGTTGCAGTGTTTAAATCACCGGAGACTCCATGTAGCAGAAAAGCATGCAGATATAGAAAATGCATTAAGGCGCGGTGTTAATGGGAGTGGTGGGAGCAGTGGGACACCCAGGGGCGCAGGACGACATCGCTTGCCTCTCACTGGGTCACTGGCTTGAGACACCCGCCTCATCTGAGGCTCAGTGCTGGTTAAACTCAGCTGTTGACGTTATTCAGTAGGTCTGTTACTTACATTCTATTTTGATAAAGACTTGCAGCTCAAATGTGATTTCATCTCCAAATTTAGAAATGTATTATATAACACATTTTTCATAGTCATAGTCCTTTCTGTTTTCTTCTGATTGTTATATAATATATTATGATTAAATATGTGAAATTCTTGCATCCTGTATAATCTTAAAAAGATTGATATGTATGTATATATATATGTATATGTATGTATATGCAATTTATGTATGTATGTGTATTCATATACACTAACCAGCAGTGAAGTAATCTCTGTTAAATTCTATAAAATAGTATTAAAATGTCTCTACCATTCAGTCTAAAGTATACAACCTCTGGCCCAAACTGAAGTCAACCCTATACAATCCCTTTCAGCATACACAAAGCAAACTCTGTCACTTTCAAAGATATGCAAACATGCATGCAAACAAGCACAAGCAACTGCAGTTTCAGAAACAGACACACACAATGACTTGCATTCACTAACTCCTTCCGCCCTAATGGGGCATTTGTGTACAATCAAACTTCATGTTGCATATGAATGGACCTATTAATGAATGGGACATGCACGCAGTGTCTGTCAGCTTTGACAGCCGAGAGCCAAGCACACTTCTTTTCTATTACCATGTTTAATTTGGAAGCACGTGGAGGCTATAGTGTGCCCATCTGTTCCCCACACACGCCCCACAGTCGCCCCATTTCTACCATGTGCTGGCGTAACAGGCAGGCATTGTAGCAACAAGTGTCTGCACATTACCACGCTTGCCAGCTCCCCTCACTTGGCAGCGAGCCTGCTAAGCTGCCCGCCCCCTTATGAGAAAAAGACTTGATTGTGCCAGGGGAGAGAGCTTAGGGGGTAGGCTGGGAAGAGGGGCGAGGAGGGGGATTTGATTTACATACTGCAGTTTAGGCAACACTCATCTGATTTTAAACGGCTCCAAAGCAATTAAGGGTCATTAGTCCTTTTGTTTTCTTGTGGCACAATGTAGCAGTGGCGGCATCTGAGGCGCAGTGCCCCCTGTGGGGGCTGCCTGTGGGAATGTCAGCACTAACAGGGTCTCTCTCCCACCCTTCCTCCCCATTCATGTCGCCTACTCTGCCATTGACACAGCTTTCCTCTGTGTGTAAACAAACACTCAGCACCAGCCTGGCACTGCAAGGGAAGCCACTTTGGCAAAGACCCAGCTCTGGAGTATGCAGCTGGTGATGGTACGGGCTAAGGAGGCGCAGGCTGCTTATCCTAATTGTACTGATCATGGCAGCAATTTCTCTCATATGATGTAATTTTGCAAATTTACAGCAGTCAATTAAATTTGTTTCTGGCAACTGAAGATATTTTCAGTGGCACAGTGTGAATGACAATGTCTCCTTTTGAATTTTAGCTCTTAGTTGTGCTTGCTACAGCGTGATGGTTGTACCTTCAATCCAGTTGATGTAAATGTAACTTCTAAAAGCAAATACACAACAGCAGGGTTCCCACGGATCCTTGAAAAAATCTTAAAAGGCAAAATATCTTTAATTAATCTAGCAAAAGTCTTATAAGTGCTCAGGCATGGGAAGTGGGAATTTAGGATTTTTTTTGTTTGATATAAAATGTGAAAATAATTGAGAACTTCTATTTTTGATAAGCAATTTACTGAATGCCTTTTGATCATCATGCAGATTAGGATAGTTAAACAACACAGGGAAGTGCAAATTCAATTATCTGTCTAGTCTAAATTTTGCGGCATGCCTGAAAGATATACGTGGCTTGGCTTGGTGTAATTTATGCAAAATGTTTTGCAAACTCAGCATAATGGGAAACAAAGCAGTGGAATCTCATATGCAGAATGAGAAAAACTTACGCTAACAAATGCCATATATTTCCCACTTTTTTTCTGCTGTTGTCTTCTGCACATTATAAAAAAGTTAACTTATAAGACCAACTGTCCTTAGCCTTTAGAAATTGGCATCAGTTCATGTTTTTGTTTTCTTCAAAAAGTTGGTCTTAAATTTAATTTTGAGTGGCATTAAAAAAAAGTCTTAAAAACTCTTCAATCTAACTCGCCTTCAGCTGTAGGAACCCTGCTACACTATTTAATACAAATTATGATTTTGTTTCTCCACACAGGTGCAGCAGTCATCTCTATTTTGATTGCTTTCAATATGCTGACTCCAACCAGCAAGTGGGAATGAAATAAATTAAAAACACCTCCTTGAATATAATAGCGTTTTAAAGAGCGGATGTGATCAAGCAGGTATTTTAAATAAGATATAATACAGAAGAATAACATTGCCTCAAGGTCAACCGCGCAACTGTAATGAAGGCTGGGATGTATCCTTCAGTATGTTTATGTCTGTATCTTCCATTACTCACCTAGCAGGCAGCGGTGTGTTAAGCACCCCTGCTACTGTGAAAAGGCATCAAAGGCAGCAAAAAGACAGGTATGGTATCGCATGTGAATGCTCACATGTCCATTTGTGTGGCTGTAAGACCCTCCTCAGTTGGTATAGAAAAACACTTACTGCTAATGTAAATAGCAAGGCAGCATAAATCAGCAGCCACGCACAGCCCGGGAGAATATCGTGTAATAGTTATTGCGAAATGAAGTGGCATTGGGATCAATATCCCACTATATCTCACTCTGGCGTAATGGCGCAGAGGGAAGCTGGAGGCCAAGGGAGTCCGGTCCCTCCACCCCACCATGGGCCTATAAATCTGCCTGACCTGCAGCCCGCTTATTAAAGTGCATACACAATCAGCAGCAGCCATCCAAAAATACAAGCTTACTTACTGACCTGGAGTCGGGGGAATGGATGCCTTTACCTTGTCTGAGGGCAGGGGTTAAAGGCTGATTGAGGCTGTAGCATCTTCATACCTTTCTGTACAGAGAAACAGGGAAGTGTTGGATTTAGCTCAGCATTAATAATACTAACAATTCCAGATGTAGCCTGAATGTCCGAACTGCAGGGAATACTGTAGGTTAATTTCTGTTCCTGTTATGGTAAACCCAGTATGTTATGTGAAGATCTTCATATTCTTTTTGTTACTTACTTAATTAATTAATTAATTTGTTTATTCATAGCAGCTTGAGTAAAACTTCATCTTCTTCTTCAGTGTGAAGCTAGCAATTATGCTAAGCTGTGGTTTATTCACCAAAATTAATCTGCATTTTTTTCTTCACTGAGAAATCTGCAAAGCTGTCAGAAATTATTTCATAAGAATACAAGGTGAAAGGAAATTATTTTCAGTGTTGTGATTTCAAGGTCGAGATTTTGCCACTTGAAAATGGATTTTTATTTTTACTTTAAGTTTGAATTTTATGACCACACGGCCCCAACTAGTTTGCTTTTGCTATATGGTGATTAGTTTTGTATTGTATGTATTATATGTTTTGACACCGGGGCATGCAACATAGTCACACTTTTACACATGATAGGAAAAACAGAATAAGAAAAGCATATCGACGCATTTTACAAATACAATGTCCATCGTAGCAGAGGGGAAAGGCAGTTTTTGAAACAGTTTGAGTGGGCAGTATTTTGTAGCACTTTATAGTAGGCAGTATACACTATATAATCATGGTGACAAGAGTCAGTCATTGCTTGAGGTGCATTGACTGGAGTAGACCGAACATTTTGGATGACTGTAGAACAATGCGCTGGACTCTGTTTGTGTTTTTGTCTGAGCTGCTTCACAAAAGTGTGTTGAATGACATTAGAATGCAATAGATGTATGAAAGAGGAGTAGTTTTTGATTTACATATACAAAATGCAATGCTTTTATGTATTTTATGCATAATAAGTCTGTGCAGTGTCCTTTTCTTATCCTCAGGTTGTAATATAACTTCATAACAAACAGCACAAAGCCTGCAGACAGAAATGAGTACAAAATAACAATATGATGATAATGGCTGTCTGTGATTTGCCAGATTATTCAGGTTTTATCCATTCATACATAAGATCTTGTTGCAAGCTTAGTACAGCCTTGGGGCAGGTATTATTGGTCAGTAAGATGAATGTTGGTGAAAGGTTATGAATTGTAATTGTAATAAAGCAACATGAACAGTGAGACCTGTGGTTTACTTTTGTTTTCTTGGAGACAGTTTTTTGAAGGATGTACAGTATGACTGAATCCTGTGGACAATGATGCATTTCTCTCATGTTTTGCAGGACTGTGAGGGAAGCTTTCCTCTGCTTCACAGTTGGTAAGTGTTTCCTTGAAACTTTTTTTTCTCCCTTTGTTGTTTCACCACATGTATGAGACTATAGGGGGAAGACTTTCTTTGAGTAAAGTTTGTATTTTATGGATTTAATCTCCAAACAAACTCCTTTAGAACTTTACTAGAGAGAAAAAGAATCAACTAAAGGGTTAGAGTTTAAATATAAGACAATGTGCAGAAAGTCTTCACTGATATATTATTACATGCACATAAACCATTATTTTTATACCCTATTGTCAAAACAAGACCTTGTCGGGGTTCTTATGGGCAACAGTATTGGAATGAGCCCTGTCCTTAGTCTGAATAAGTCACAGCTTGAAACACATCATGTCTGTGTATAATTTTATTTTAATGTCTCTAACTAATTTTATTATGTAATGGGGTTGAATAGATAAGCATGATGATGACTGAAAGAAAAGAGAGGTGCGATTCCTTTATTTTTCCCCTCTTAATTACGTTGTTTCCCTTAAATTGCCAGTGGTAGCGGAGTGTTTTATAATCCATTAAATCTTATAATCCATTAAAATGTGATTAATGTTTTAGAATTATTCCTGAAAACAAACAAATAAATAATTTTATTATTATTCCCAAAGTGGATTAGGTGAAAGAGATAGTCAAAAAGTCTTTAGTTTTTGACATAATCACAGTTATTAGTAGCATATTCATCCTTTCTGTTTCTCTTTTTAGAAACAACATAACACATAAAAAAAGACATGAAATGAGTCAGTAGAAGCAGTGCTTTTTACAGCATTTGTATCCCCAATATTTTATTTTTAATATTTTAAATATTTCACAAGCACTATTCAAATCTCAGTCACTTGAGGAATATAATATAATTAAATAATAAAATAGGAATTTATCAGGAATTAAACATCAGAGGAGGATGTATTATCAGTGAAGTGTGCAATGATCTAAATCTTAAGAAAATAAGAAATCAAATTAAGCCAGCAGCTTGCCCTCACAGGCTATCTCATGTGCACTGATGGTTGATTAAATTGTTATATCTTACTGAAGACTCGTTTATTGACATCTTAGATACACATTCAGCATTTTAAGTTTCTTATGTCAGAGCCGGACTGGATTTAAGGCGAGCCGATAATTATATAAATACGAGTCGTTCTTAGGAGATAATTTTATGATGTTTTAACGTAACTGACAATTCGAGCAATCCTTTCTAATTAGCTGTCTGCATTGAGCAGATGCACTAATCAGCACCAGTGAAATGGTGTTTTATTTTGCTTAATTCAATAAACCACTCAAGTGTAGTTTTATGGCTGTGAAGTACACTTATTGCACGTACATGATCATTTGTTTGATTGCACACGGGCCCAGTGCTTCTTTATGGAAGTCATAGAGTCATTTTGTAGTCAACATACTGGCATACTGTACTTTGTACTTGAACTAACTTGACCTAACAAAAGCTTTCTCACACACAATCACCTCTTCTTCAACCTGTCACTGCCCTGACCTTGAACCCAAAAGGATAAGCAGTTCATAAGGCCAAAGATGAGGACAGTCTGGTATTGTAGATTATAACAGCAGCTGATTTTTAAATGGGATGTGAAGAGAAAGCATGCAGGGTTGCAATGGGCTCGGGTGAGACCAGAATGCATTACAAAGCTGTAGGTGATACTCTTAACAAGATCTGATGTGTGGAAATCACATGTAAATGTGCACGGCAGACTGACCTTTGCCCTCCTTGTGTGAGGATCTGTGACCAGTGGCTGACCTGTAATCCTCTCCTAAATGGTTTGACAATAGAGAGACGTATTGATCTGGTCAGTCTCCTGGCAAAAGGGTCAAGGGCCTGACACACAGTCCGAGTCTGCTCTATGTCTGCAGGTAGAGTGGCGTTGCCATTTCACCCTCCCTAAACCCCCCCACCACCTGTAGTCCCATGCTAGGGTATGTGTGAACAGACAGACAGACAGACAGTCTTCGTACGTCTGTTTCCACGTCACTGGCTACATTATTGAGAATTACAATGAGGCTATCTGTAAAAAAAAAAAAAAAGAAAAAATAACACATTAGAGGTTGTATGACAGGCTCAGGAAATAGCTTCCTTTTCTATTTAAGACAGCACAAATTGCTTAAAGTAAAGCTTATGTCTGAAAGCTTTGGTAACCTACACCATCTAAACTCCCCCACCCCACCACCACCAAAAAATAACACATGTCTGCAAGCTCCCTCTCAGAGCCCCCAGCTTTCCCCACTGCGCCTGGGCGGCTGCTCTCCTCTGGGCTCACCCAGAGAGGGCTGGCCAGCTCCCACATCTGGCCAGACAGAAGAACAGAGAAAACACTAGGAAATTCTCCTGCCGACCACTAGTTCTCCCTCTTGCATACATAAACCGTCTCCCTTTCTCTCTCTCTCTCTCTCTCTCGGATTCTTTTGGAGTGACCGGTGATAGAGCAACATCTGGAAGGAGCAGCAGTTTTCTTTCCTTGTGTTTTTTTGGGGAGATCTAGGCCCCCGATAATCCGTCTCCCTACTCATTAAAGGAGCTGAATAAACACAGGCCTCTTCCAGTTGTTCCTATGAATTTCCTCACCAGGCGTCAGGAGACCCAAGCAGGGGCTACCGGATCAAAGCTGCCGGCAGCCCCATGTGTGCCGAGAGTGAGAGTGCGTTCCGGGGTTGGGCCCATTACCTTTCTCCCTGGGAGCCTCGGAGGCCCCTAGGTCACTGGCTGTCAGCTCTTTGGCCCGAACTCAGCAGAGGAAGAGGAGGAGGAAAAGGGAAAGGAAGGAAAAGATAGGAAAGGAAAAGATAGGAAGGGAAAGCTGACCAGAGGAGGTGCACATACTGTACTGAGAGAAGATGTCAAGACAGAACATGAGAGGACAAGAAAAAAGTGGATGGAAACAGGCATGAAAGAACGCTGTGAAGTTTTAGAGGGTACTCTTTAGGTACACGTTTGACTTGAATGACCTTACATTCGACTCCTTTTTTAAAGTTTTAGGGAAAAGCTTCTGGTTCTGTTTTACACAGATATTTGTGTAGCGACCACTTGTAACTATCTGTGCTAGGCAGTTGGACTAATATGATGTGAGTTAGTTATAATGCAGAACATTGTGCAAAAAACAAAATGTTATTTATGTGTTAACACCTAGTCACAGGTAGCACATTGTACTAGTTTGTGTGTGCGCCACTCTAATGCACTGACCCTGGTGTGACATTAATTTTCTAATTCCCTGCACTTCCTGGCAATCAACTTAGAGGGGCAGTGGTTCGCTGGAAAAGTTTGCAGCGGAGGCAATTAAAGGCAGAAATCTGAGCAGTAGCAGCAACAACAGCAGCGGCAAAATAAACGCAGGCAGAAGAGGATGATGCCTTGCGCTCTAATTGTTACTCGCTTACTCAGAAAGATGATAAAATGAGTCAAATCGCGTCACTTGTACACAGAGGGAGGAAAAAAATCACCACCAATATTAAATGGTCAGTGTACTTAACTTACCTGGCTGCCAGCTGCATGATGCAGCGTGCAGATGTGGCTGGAAATGACCATAGTATTTGTCTTTTTGTGTGTGTGTGTGTGTGTGTGTGTGTGTGTGTGTGTGTGTGTGTGTGTCTCTGTGTGTGTGTGTTTGTGTGCAAGCCTGCCTGCCTGCCTCTGTGTGTGTGTGTGTGTGTGTGTGTGTGTGTGTGTGTGTGTGTGTGTGTGTGTGTGTGTGTGTGTGTGTGTGTGTGTGTGTGTGTACAAATGGCCCTGTGGTCGTCATCAGGCTCCCATCAGCCCCTCCATTAGTTACTGAGCTGTGGGTCCGTGCTGGAGCCTACCTGCCCTGAATACAGATTAGGAGAGGAGAGTATGGGCAGCAAGCACAATGAAGACAAGCACACATGCGCGCACACAGTCACAAAAGGTAGCATTAACATATTATCTACTTTGACGTACAGTGACATATTTTGACACACACTCATAATCAAAGTAATTGCATTTTACACACCTAAAAGAGTGAGATGTTGCATCATATGCACAGAATAATATTCCAATCATTAAAAACCTTTCTGTATATTTCCCCCGGCTGATAAAAGCACACATGTCTGATTACTGCCTATCACTGGACTCTGACACACCGACGCCTGTGGAGAGCACTTCATCTGGCGCAGGCAGATCATAGCTTACACATTCTGAAATAACGTCACACACGGCAGAGTACACACACTGGCAGCCCAGCACAAAGGCAAATATGGTTGCATACTTCTCTTCTCCTTCTGGAGCCGCAGACTCACGTGCTCGTGACAGGAAATCTGCAGGCAGTCATTACACTGAGCCGAGCAAACACGCAGCCGCCGTGCTCACTGATAATGTTTTCACATGTGCCGCTGCTATGTTGGAGGCATAGGCACACGCGTGTATGTGTGCACAGATACACAAACACAGCTTGAAAATGTAGTGATAAAATTTATGTTGCAGACTGTCCATGTAAAGGGATAGTTTGGAATAAAGCCATGTCAGCATTGGGGTTTTTTTTTTACCCATTTTATTTAGTGAGAAACACTGTAATTTAGATGCATTTTAGTTTGTCTTGCTGAAAGAAATTTTTATAACAATTAATTCTGGTTTTGCATGACTCACTCAGTATTTTAAAACTGCAAAGAAAATGTCTTAAGATAGTAACAAACCTAAGTGAGATAAAATATTAAAACAGAGTTTGAACACAGTTTTTCAGACGTTCTCACCTGTGAAGTTAGGACACAGGAAGACGCTTCAGAAACCTCATCAGCATTGACACTAATGTTTAAAGCCATGTCAGGAAAAAGAAGTGGGTGTCCAGGTTGAGTTCAAGGCTGAAGACCAGACCACTGCCTTGGAGTTCAAGCAGGAGCTGTGGGGCACGAGGGCTGGGGGAAGGGGAGAGGGTGTGTGATGGCTTCTGTGTGTCCCTCCGGCAGTGCAATGGGACCCTTGGGAGACCTGGGTCAGGAGGCCTCCCTCCAGCCCCCCCGCATTACTGTGCCATTTAAAGCCACCCAGCATCTATTTCCTCCAATAAAAACTAATAACCTTTTCTGTCGGAAATCACGGCAGCTCTTGACTGCTGGAGCAGAGGCCTGGCTGGATGGCCTGTAATTGCGGTCCAGAAGTCCCCCTTAAGTTTATTTTTTGCAGTGTTTTGGATTTGATTTTTTTCCCCCAGTCCTCTTGGTCCTCTGCGCTTTGCGGCTGATTGCCTGCGCAGCTCGCCCCACACTCAGTAATCAGACAGGAGCTGGAGAGGGGGCAAAACAGCAACTCAAGGACCTTTTATAATTGGGAGGGATTTGGAGGGCAGTTGGACTTTACATTTGGTGTCAGAATAGGTTGTGATGGTGACTGTGCTGGCTGAATAACAGAGGTGGCAAAGCCCCCACTGCAGTCAAGTAGTTCATTGTAAGGCAGCTATGAATAGTCGACATGTACTGTATGTCTGCTCTGTTACTGTCCACTTGCCGTTGGGAGTGTTGTGGTATGATTTTTTAAACCGGCTAAAAAAAGTAATCCACCACGCTTCAAAAAAACAAGAGATTCCTTGAAGTCTTTACACACATTGTGGCCTGGGCTTGAATACTATTTCAGCAAAGTCCCAGATCTTGCTTAATCATATTGAGAGACTACCATTTCAGAGAAGAAGAAACCCGCTTATTTTGACTTTTATAATTATTTCTAGCAGTTATTTATGGTTGTTTGGAGTTTACATAGCAAATTGTAATGAACATAGGTTAAGATACAGCTCTGTATCTCACAGAATATATACTCCATTTCTAAATTTGTATCACAGTGTTGCAGATGTTTCTTTTTCTATAACATTATGTCCTTTTGTGTGGTTTTTAAAATATATATATAATGGCTTTGAACGTTATAGCAAAATCCTCAAACCAGCAAATAATCTGTACTGTGACACTCTGTAGAGGGTAAACACACATATTATTGTCACGAAACCTTTTACACAAACAAAATTTGCTTTCACAACAATTAACTCTGGACCTTAATAAATTTAATTCTTTCTTGGCATGGTCTCAGCACGAGATTGTCAACCACTCGTGTGTTTAAGTGACTCTGCTATTTTGTGTCTAAATTCTAGTATAATTTGGCACACCCGGCCAGTGTTGGCTACCTCTGGGCTACCAGTAGGATTGAGGTGAATTCAGATTCAGCTCTTTTCAGGATGCCCCGGGGCTTAGAGCCCAGCTCGTCCAGGACTACAAAAGATCTTGAGTGTAGCCCTGAGCAAACTGCAGAGTGAAAAGAATTGTAGTTGTATGCTTCTCCATCTGTCTCTGGATAATTATAGTCTGGTTTATCCAAATGAAGCGCTAAAGGTTTGCATTTATGTTTATAAAAACACAAATACAGCTGCTTAATTGTTATTCATTACATCATATATTTTATTGATAAATACAGCATATACTGTCCAAGATGAAGTTCTCTTTCTCCGCTTCTCTGTATATCTCACATGAAGGAAATAGAAAGTCACTATCAATCAACAACCTAGCAGTATTAACTATTTGCTGAAAACACAAAATAGTTTTCTCTTAAATATTTTGGAGGGAAAGGACAGCACAACTAGGGGGTTGTACAAGTGGAATAAAAACCTCTGGGGGGCTGTAAAATTGGTCAGTTTTTAATTGCGTGAGGAGGAGTGTGTGTTTGGGGAGGCACTGCTGTATACTAATTGAAGAGAGCCGTGAGCACCCTTAGGGTCACAGCTTCTGCTTTTGTGTCTTCCCATGTAGTGCACAGACATACAGACAGCATGCCCCCTCCACCGCAGAGAGCCACTGCCCTACAGGGCATACAGGACGCAGCCTGGCCTTGCTCTATGACAGTACAAACAAATATCTGTAGTCCAACAGAACGGACCTTCTTGTTTCCACAATGCACAGAGCTGGGTGGGCATATCTTCTCAGTGTAGGAGGGCAGCACTGCTCTTTTTTGTCTTCCTCTGTCCTTTTGGTGTTTTAATGTCGAAGTAAAGTTTTTTTTTTTTCCATTAAGACACAGGACACTGCCACAGACATGGCTAAACTTTTGCTATGTTTTGGTCCATCAGGTTAAACAGTATAAGTGGGGCCTTCTAAAGCAAAAATAAATTCATAAACTCAATTTAATGCAAGAGCTAACAACCACAAGTTTAGGTTTACTTCTGTTTGGATTAGTTTTAGTATATGCAGAGTCGGAGGCATGGCAAGACCTTACTTTCAGCATGTAAGAAAAGTTTCCCATCTTTAAAGGGGTTGCTTATATAGATTTTATAGAACTCCTTTAAAGGCTCAATCCTTGAAACCTTTTTTCTGTAGAACAAGATAATGAAATTATGCTGCATGAAAAATATTTGATTAAATCCCCAAAAGGTAAAAATATCATAATTGGCTTCACAGCATCAAAATGCCACTGAAATACTTTTACTCTATGAGTACTCGCTGCTCACAGTTTGTGTGTGTGTGTGTGTGTGTGTGTGTGTGTGTGTGTGTGTGTGTGTGTGTGTGTGTGTGTGTGTGTGTGTGTGTGTGTGTGTGAACTTTACAAACATGTGGACAAAAAACATATTTTTGGTAACAAAGGACAAAATAGAAAAGGTAAAAAAAAAAAAAAAGATAAAAAATAAACCTTTGATGACTGTGAAGAAAAAAAAACATTTAAAATAATTTCCATCAGTTACACTATGACTGTGTGAGTGTTAGAAAATAAATGCGAGTGCTTTCATTGTCATTTATGTACTATATCTAATAGTGACTCATAGGCAGATTAGGTCAGATGAGATAAATGTGTTGCTAGACATCTCAGTTTAGGTCCTGTCACTTGCATGGCAATGAACTTAACTTGAGGCTTCAATTGGGGAATAATACAGCATAATGAGTAGATCAATATGGGGCCTTCATGTCTGACTAAAGATAGCACTGTGTGTGTACCATACTATCGCTTAATGCTTTAAGCACAGTTATTTCCATAATTGTGCTGATGCATTCATGTAAGTGTGTATGTGAGAGAGTGAGTAATGCAGTTGTGCGTGCTGAGAGCATGAAGTCTAACCATAGACTGTATATAGAAATAGAACACACGACAGCTCCCCAAAAATGAAGCCAAAACATCCCAAGTCATAAACTCCACCCCCTCCATGTTAGCAGATGGGACGTGGAACGAAATGATTAACATACGTGTCAAATAAATTCTCTCCAAAGATGGTTTATGCCATTTTAGGTAGTTCTTATCACAATACTAATGAGTTTGGTTTTAATTAGTTATTTGCTGCTATAAAAAGGGGGTTTGATGACATAATTGACAGCTGTGTGTGCCAATCAGTGTGTTTGGGTTTGGCGTATGTAATTACGTCACTAGTGCAACATTGTGGCCTCCATATCTGGGATATTTTTGTTTCATTTTTTGTAGAGTGGAAATAAGTGGTGATGCGTTTTCTTTATATATGGTCATTGAGTCTAAACTTCAGTGTTGTCTTATGAAAAAAAAAGTAGCTCCTATAGTATTAGACTGTTTAACTGCCATGGAGTGGGCAGCATCTAGTCTTCTCACACTGCTCGGCTGTGGCCGAGTTCAGCTGTAGTTGTCCCACAAAATATTGAAAGTATTGAGGAGCTGAGGCTACCACACAAAGTAAGAGAAACAAGTGGCGAAATTTCCCAAGCAGTTCCCCAGCCTGTCTAAATAGGCACTATAAAAAGTACTTTGCCATGAAGACTCAAATTAAATTTCTCTACAACCAGAATAAGAAGGGATGGGTGAAAGTTACCCACAAATAACAAGGCATCGGCACATGCAAAATTACCCTACAACTAGCAGCTATTCACTTCTCAAATTGGTTTAAGTGTGCAGTGTTGTAATAAAGCCTTGCTTGGTTTTAGCTGTTCATTTAGTGCTTGTAATCTTGTACTGTATGTCAGAGGCTTTAAGTGTTGGAGCATGACTGTAACAGTGAAAATAACCTGCGTGTGTGTGACCAAAGAGCTGTCACTGCATCTTTAGAGTTAGAGGCGAGCTGTGTCTGTTTGCATGTCTGCTTCACAGTGAGTGCTGTCTATTACATCAAACTATTTTTCAGCACAGCAAAATTAATTACAGCTTTATGACGTGATTCTGCTCCCAACTACAGTACATACTTGTTCTACTGTTATTCTTTATTAAGTTAATTGGGAAGCATTTCTCAAAAGTGGCAAGGTGGCATGGTCAGTGATTCACCTGTCATGTTTTCCAGAATAATAACTTAAGTTTGGAAACTTTGCAGCTATTCTAGAACTGTTAGAACTTGGTCTTAGTGTGTCCACTTAAACCAGACAGCTATCACGTTATAAATTAATTCTTGGCAATAAATAGAAAATAAAAAAACTCAATGTTGATATTGCCACAGTATTGTAGGGGGTGACTTATAGAGTGGGTATAATTAAGGATGTATCTCCTGTGACATTACACATTGGTTTGTGTACTCCCATTTTGAAACCTTGAGTTCTGCATTTCAGCCTTCGCCATCGTGGGTTTTTTTTTTTTTTTTGAGCCAGAATTGACAAAATTTTTGTAAGAGGGTGGATCTGATCAGCAGACTGAGATGATGCATGGGGAAAGCCTGTCAGTCAAATTGTATTTATTTATTTATTCACTACCATTTTCTAACCTTTCCACATAAATTATAATAAAAACTAAAAATAATAAAAATCTAACAGTGTAAAACAGCAGTGAATTTACAGTTACGACCATGTTATGATGGGGGAAATGATTAAAATTGGGCTAACATGAGTATCTGGGTGATATAAGTGGCCATTCAAGGAACTGCAGTTTTTGGCACTTTTTCAATCATGGAGGTTGCTGCTTGGGTTGGACAATTTGTGCTTTCACAAAATATTAACACAATGACATTTATTTTTAATAAGAAATTATTTGCATTGTGGATGTAATGAGTGGATTAAGGTGAATAAAAAAAGAAAACAGTTAGAGCAGTCTAAGTTCAGAAACGAATATAACTTAACTATAATGCAGCCTATAAAACCAGGTCAAAACAACACATCCGATACTACGATATGCAGAATCTGAGGTGATGTTTGCACTCATATCACATAATATAGATAAACATATTGCCCAGCCCTAGTGTAAATGTAAAAAACACTGATCATAGCGCATGACTGACATCATGAAAGTCAAAGCAAGTATAAGTATTCATATTCAAGCTTAATTTAGCTAATTTAGGGTTATACACTCAGAAATTAATTGTGTTTTTATCTGTATACAAAACATTGTGCAGTATTATAATTAAATTAATTTAATTTATAAGATAGAAAGCGGTTTGTTAGCCTTTTAAAATCCTTAACACAGTCTAGTGTGGCAATGAAACCTGTGCTATAGATACTATCACATATGATGAAGGCAAGCTAAAAGCTTCCATTCTTTGATAAAATATCATTTTCTGCTTGCCTTTTTATCTGTGTCCTTTCTATGTGTTCCTGTTTTTGTGTTTCAGAGTATTACTGCATGTTTGTGTGCACGCTTCCTTAATTGCATTAAGAGGATGACGCACTTTCTTACTCTGTTTAAGCTCACTTTAATTGCCTCTGAATGGTGCGCTAGGGAAGCAGGGACTGACGGCACAATGTGGACATGCAATTAGCTATCTTTCATAAGACGCTCCGGGGAAAAAGAGAGGGCTCCAATTCATAAAGGAATTTCACACACAAGGCAACAAATGCTATTTTGTGTCACTGCTGTGGTGGCATCTTGATGGAATGGCATTTCATTCATTAAAGAATCAGACGTTCGGGAGAAGGCAAGACAGAGAGATTCAGTCAAAGAGAAAGAAGAGGGACTGTGATGAAAAGGGGGGAAAATGCACCATGAGACACCAAGATATAGGTGAGGTGCAAATAAAAAATGAGAGGAGAGATAGGAGAAGGGGTGAGGAGAGAGTGATCGAGGTAGATGGCAGTGGAGACATGTGTGCCCTGGTGAATTCTCACTTCAGTTTGGATAGAGTGCACCAGTGATGGCGCAATGACAGGATGACTCCAGAAACTGCCGGGCCTTTGCTGTAGTTTGAAATTACACACACATTTTACATATTTTCATCCAATCTGACATATTAAATGGAATGAGAGGGAGGTGCCAAACATTTTTAAAGCATAGGAGGAGGAAGAACTTCAGGATGCTGACAAAATGTAACAATATTTTTTAGGGGAAGTCTGCAGCTGCTTCCATGTTTTGCTCCATAGGTAATCAAATCAAAGGAGTAATAATGTGACCCCTTTGTTTTATTCTAACATAAACATGTCACATGTCTTCACTGATCATTATTATGGGTCTGGGCTCTGTAAAACCCTTCTACTTTATAAATATTAATTTCTTCATATAATTTTGTAGGTATGTCTGATGTGGATTGACAATAATATTGTAAGTAGCTCTTAAAACGTGGTATTAGTTTAGGATCCTTTATCTAGATTGGGACAGGCTGCACATGCATTTTTCATGTGTATAAATTTATAAGTGTAAGGCATCAAGTTAATGACGTCATGCATTAGGTTAATGGTATTGTTGCGACACGTATCGAAAGCTTTTAATGCCGTACAATGCAATAGGTAGCTCAAACAGCACTACCGATGCTCTCTATCTCCTCCCGCTGCCCCTCCCTTTTCTTCTCCCTCTCCCCGTACTCATTTTTTTATGCTTTTTCCCCCCTTTTTCATTTTTCTGTGCCCCCACCCACCCTCGCCACCCCACCCCAGCTACCCCTTCCCCCATCTTGGACAATCTCTCTCTGTCTCTTGCTGTCTCTCCCCTTCTTCCCCTCTCTCTCTCATCCCAACTCCATTCTCCCAATCCCTCCCTCCACTCTTCTTCATTTAATAGTGGACCTCAGAGTGGTTGCCATGTCGACCAGCCGGCATATTACTATGGCAACCAGCCTGAGCGAGACGTGGCTGCTGATTAGGGAGAGATGTCTAGTGTAGCCTGGCCAGCGGAGGGTGGAGAGGAAAAAGGGGAAATGGTGTTGGGGTGCTAGAGGGGGGTTGTATATTATAGGTCTGAACATTTTGTGTGTGTGTGTGTGTGTGTGTGTGTGTGTGTGTGTGTGTGTGTGTGTGTGTGTGTGTGTGTGTGTGTGTGTGTGTGTGTGTAGTACATGTGCATCTCAACAAAGAATTTGTAGAGGCTGGTCAGTTCTCTAATAGTAAGCCAAAGGACATTTTACTTAAGATTTCAGATCACTCTGCTACCTGCAGCAATGCACTGTCTAGATGTGTCTGATTCTTTAAAAGAAATATGATTCTCTCAGTCTCTCACTGTGCTCACCATCATTACTTTGGCTTTTTATGTACTGCATCACATTTTCGTAGCTGGAGCGCACCTATGGAACATTTCTCCTAAATAGATAACTGATGAAAAAGAGTGCATTTCCATTGGTGTTACACAGGAACTGCGTTAACGTGTCCCTCAAGGCCCACACTGTTGAGCTACTTTGTTTCTGTGGTATATAGGCAAACCTGATCCATTCTGGAAGTGCTGCTCTTATTGTATTTGGGCAGAATCATATCTAGTGTTATGACATGTGAGGGACGGAGCAGGCAGAGCTTTTAAAAAGCTGCACCCTCCTCCAAGAACACTAATGAACGCTGTAGAGGATGCCTCAGACCTCCCAGATCCATCAGAGAAACTAATTACAAGATCCAATTAAAGAGAGAGAGGGAGAAGAAGGGGAGGAAGAGAGAGAGTATATGGGGGGGTAGGTCTCCCTTTACCATTGACCCAGCCAAGCCGTTGGCTCATTCAAGACAGTAATTATAGCTTATTTATTATTCATCCTTGAGCTAAATAAGAGCGTGACATTTCAATAACAATAATAAGGGCAGAAAAAAGGCAGCACAAACTACAGACTTACTAATTGCAGTGCTCAGAGATTAAACGACTGGAAAAATGTTGTTATTTACTTATTCATAACATCGAGAGCAGCCATAAGAGCATAGCAATGCACTTTGCTGAAAATGAGTCTAAGGGGCTCTCTCATGAGATCTCCTTGGTGGACATAATCCTCGACAAAACCAGGATGCCATGCTTCCCTTAACAAGTGTTTTGGGGGTCTGTATCTCTGAGCAAGGACTTAATGACTTTCTCTCGCTGTTTTATTGTGACCATGTCTCATTAGGATGAGCGGTGCAATCTGCTGTGTGGTCTTAAATTTTCAACAGATTTTAAAGGGGACCTATTATGCTCATTTTCAGATTCATACTTGTATTTTGGCTTTCCACCATGCTTACATGCTTTAATGTAAAAAAAAAACACAACTTTATTTTTCTCATACTGTCTGTGTTGGAACACCTGTGTTCACCAACTGGCAACCTCCAAGGCCAAAAATTGCAGTTCCTCTGATGGCCACTTGAGGCCAGAGTAAATCCCCATAGACCTCCATGTTAAAATGCTTAACATTACAGTAGAAATACAACCGTTTATAGCCTGGCACAAAAAAAAGTTTTTTTGTATCTGTAGCTACTTTCAACATTCATGAAATGGGAGGGGATGAATTTTCATAATGGCAGTCCACAAACTAATAAGTGATGTCACAGTAGATACTCCTATTAGTTATAAAATCTATTGTATTCAGAGAGAATGACTGTAGCGGAGTGTTGCGGTACTTTCTACTTCAGAATTGAACAAGTTCCAGCAGAAATATTGTCCAAAATTTGGGAGAAATTAACATCAGCAACCAAAATTACATGTTTCCCTGATGTTAGAATGAAGCTACGTAATAAAAATTCTTGCAGTAACACGCCCGGAGCAGATGACCATATAAAGAAATCTTTCTCAAGCTGACGTCAGTTTGTCTTAAATGTAGAAAAAACATTGGAAATGAAGTATTCGGAACAGTCTGAAGCCTGAGGGTTTACTCATAGTGCTTTCATATACGTTGATGTCGTTATTTGAAACTTTGGCCATGTTTAATATGACATTTTAACACTATCTAAATGACAGAAAATAAGAAAAAGCATTATTAGTCCCCTTTAAAAAACTTGAAGCACACTATACTCAGTCTTTGTTTATTGAGGTTATACTCAACAAAAACAAAACATAATCAAGATTAAATGTGTTTTCTCAATATTGTCATTATCACTTTATCCAGCTTACATGAGGCCTACACCCCTTGTCCTCTCATCCTCCTTTTCTTTTCATGCACCCATCTTCCCATCTCTCCTTCCCCTAAGCTGAACTCTGAGGCGCCTCATTAAGACTTGCCAGCTCTTGGCCTCATTGGCTATGGCAGAGGTGAAGAATATCACATAATCATGAAGTGGAGATGGCATTACACTCATCACAAATTATAGATGAGTTTTACTGTGTGGCGGCCGGCCTAGCAGACTAGTGTTTAACTTAAGTGACTGTTACAGGGGTCTGCAGCTGCCCTCATCCCCTCTGAAACAGTCCACATCCCTCCAATTGGAAGAAACATTTATTGAGACTATTTCAACTAACACTGGATATTTGTGTATTATATCACACATTGCTGTTTTGTTTTTGTTTTTTTCTGGAAGCCGACCCTTCCTGCCGAACCATACAGGGGCTCAGTTAGATCTGAAGACAGCAGGGGAGCAGTGCATAACTACGAAGACTTTGTTTTTATCAAAATCAGATCATAAGTCGGGCACTTTCTGCTTATTAAACATTGATATTGATATGTTAAAATGCAGTCGGATGGTCAGGCTCAAGCCAGTGGAAGTCCACAAACAAAAACTCATGACAGGTGTAATTGATTGGTACCTATATCTGCCTTTGACTGTATTTGATCAAACAGAGACGCCTTTGTTGTCTTCTGTCATTTACCTGCCAGACACTAAGAATAACTGTTTTTGATCATGAGATACTTATGTTAGGCCTCATGAGCCTTCCATTATGGCGCTAAGATGAGAAACAAAAAATAGGGGAAAAAAAGTTGAAGACAAACAGCAATCTGTGATTTTCCTTTGATTTAATCTATCTGCATTTAAATGTTCCTCCAAGCCACTCAACATACGCCTCACCATATGTCTCATTGCTATTGGGCAACAATACACTGTTCTGTACCTTGCTTCCTTTTCCTCTTAATGCCTTTGCCCTTGAATCTCAAAGGAGCCTTGTTAATATACTTCTATTAGGCGAATCAAGCAGCAACAGACTGCAGACAGCGTAAATGAATAGTCAATATTTGGAGATATGGTAAAGGCATGTTAAGAGACAAGTTTATTTGTGTAAATTGGTGTTTTTCTCCCCAGGATATTTCATCTCATGAAATACATGTGTGCATCTAGGCTGTGTTCCTTTTCCTTTTTTTTACACAGATGCAGTCGCACACATGCTCACACTAACAGGCCGAAACCTTGACCTTGCAGAACTGAAAGAAGGGAAAAGCAACCCAGTGACCAATGGAGGGTGGGAGGGTTTCATCAGAGGGCTGAAAAGCTTCTCCCTCTTCTCCTGATTTGCCTCCTCTTCCATTTCTTACCGTGCAGACTCTCCCTGTGTCTGACTAGAACAAGAGGGGGGAGGTTATACCACTTATCAGCTGATGCGGGACATGTCCTCAGACAGACCCATTGATTTTATTGATTGATTCATTTGTGGTTTTCCCATACGGTTGCCTGCTTGTAGTTTTTTCAGGGGGGCTGAGCTTATACACAGAGTTGTGGAATTTGGTTAAGGTGCTTGGTAGGACCGGGTAGGGCTTTTGTTGTGATTATGGTTCAGAATTTTTTTTTTCTGAAAACCTGGTATCACATTTATGATATTTTCAATTCCTAAAGTCTATTAAAAAGAAAATATATAAAACAGGAGTTGTGCACAGACACGAAAAAGACATCCTTCTACACCATCAGCTTCCCTTTTACCGCTTTCTCATGCAAATGGTGTGGAAACCGTCCACATGATTGCACACACTATACCATACTTACAGGCTCACAAGTGATACACAGACAAACACATCGCCCCATTGCTCTCTCGCCACACTCTTACAAACACACACACACTGACCAGATCACACCCCCTCGGGGCTGTGGGGCAGTGCTTGAGCGATGTCTCCCCAGGGGGCTGATATTTTATAGTTTGTGTCCATCAGTGGCGTAGCCCGGGGCGCCAGGGTTGACAGTAAGTGCTCTCAACACCGATGACACTGATTCATCTGAGCTATGACACAGATGAGAGAGAAGGGGGAGGAGGGACGGCCAGAAAAGAAGGATAAAACACCTAGAGACCAGGTTATGCTTGTGTGTTTTGTTTCTGTCACCAGGCCCTTATGCTCTGTGTTTAAAATGAGCACAAAGTATATATTGTATACCCTCCAGCACATTATAATGTTAGTGAACGCCAACCTGTGTTCTCTTCACAAATGTTCACCACAGCGCACACGGCTGTACTATGATATGGTGGTCTAATATGGGTTAGACTGGGCTAGACCAGAGAGATTGGCTTGAGGAAGGGACTCCAATCTAACATGGCATTTCAATTTCTCATTCCCCCTCATGGCTGTGCTGTGCACTGCTGCACCTCTTCTACATATATATAGGGAGGACGCCGCTGAACCCCAGCCCTCTGGATGCGCATACTAAGCAATCAATGTGTCACCTCTTCCTGACAATCCTATTTTTTTCATATGGGGGCCACGCTCATTTTTTTCTTGTCAGCAGAAGGTAATTTGCTGTATTGTGATTCAGTCCTAAAACTTGGTGACGAGGTGTCTCATAAGTCGCTACCTCCCCTTCTGTCTCCCCCGCTCCCTCCCTCGCAGCGCCCCCCCACATCACCCACAGTATGGAAAAACCGAAAGAAGCACCCCAACCCCCATCCTATCTACACCCAACGGCACCCCCACACCCCTGTCCCTTCTTTCCACACCAAGCCCAACATAGTTGTATCTGAGGCGGGCTGCTAAATTAGATAAGCGGGGCTGTGGCGCAGCGCCCCTGATTAATAAAAGATGCAGTGCTCCCTGGGGATGGCCCCTCTGAGGGCCGAGCAGAACCTACCCACAGACAATGGAGTTTGCTGGCACACAATGAACAGGAAATGGAGAGAAAGAAGCAATCATGGAAATATAACATTTAAAGCAGAACTGTCCTGTGACCCTCTGTAGCATTATGCATGCATCATAATAGATAATAACTAATGTTGGAAGTGGAAAAAGAACAAAAAATATTAATATATTCATTTATTTAGGAAGCATATCCTGCTATTGACATATGTTGGATAGAATGGCTGATTTCCTGCTGTTTTATGACATTTGCAAGTCCTTCAGCAGAACTACTGCAAATTCATGGTCCATTTTATTCTCGCCCCAAACAGTGCGCATTTAACATATTGTTTAATATTCATTCTGCCATCGTTAGGGCAGCTAAAACTACCAAAATATTTTTACTGGTATTGGTGTACTGATAATATTGCCCTGAGAAAAAAATAGTGAAAGACTTCATCTCATGATTTTATAGTCAAACCTGAAACAAAATATTTATTTTCTGTATCTGTATCTGTATAGGTGGAGTTTAAGGCGGAAGTTAGTGAGACTTGACAGTTGTTATTTTAAGCCTGACAAATGATATAGTTTGATCAGAAGCTGTTGTGTTTATTATTTATGAGAAAATGATTAACAGAACAATCTCAGAATTGAGTTTCCGATCATTTTGATCACAAGAGTAAGACATTGTTCACAGCTGCCCAAATGAAGGTTTTCCTTCATCACGAGTACGGGTCTTAGAAAATTTTACTTACGTACGGTACGTGTACTTTTAAAAAGTACATTATCTGTACTGGATACTTGTTTTATGAGTATTCATCTCAGTCTTATGAGTTACCACCTCTAAGAGAGACCAAGAGCAATATATTCTGTAGTTGTTGTCATACTTACTAATCAGATTCACTGGAACTGTCAACATGGACAGTTTGCCTGCCACAGAATTTACAGGATTGCCAGCTAAGCTTGTGTTAAAATTAATTTAATTTGATTATTTCATGCTCATATTTAACCAGTAGGTGAATAATTGTAATAATGAAAAGGGATATGCCAAAGGACAAAAATGTCAACTACTGAAAGCCTGTTTTTGACAAAGCTGCGATGAGTATTGCTGATTCTGTGGTAGTAAAAAACATCTGTTAAACTGCTTCGAGAAAGATTCATTGTGAATGTTCTGACTAAAATCTGACCATATAATAACCCATCAAAGCCTCTTGAGTTTCACGTTTGAATATATTGTTGATCCTGAAAAGTATTACTTAGACTGGCATGTGAAAGAGAAAAAATGATTTCCGAAACCAAGAGGTGATCTCAAGTATATTTTTCATATGCGCGTGTGGCTCGTATGAGTGCTGTGAGCCCACCTCTGTGGGAGACTGTGCAAAAAGGCTAACAGATGCTCAGCTGGTTTTCACACCCACAGCATCACAGTGTCGTGTCATTTCAGTCCTACATCAACTCTATTCACATTTGTCACCTAATGACTTTGTTAGCAGGAGGATATTATGCCTCTCACTACTCATGTTTATAAAATCCCAGCAGTGATCCAGTTGCCTAAGGAGACCTCTAAAATCAAGTCTGCATAATCATCTTGCTTCCCTTTCAAAATTTGTGCTGTAAATAGTGCATTAAAGCTGTTCATTTTACTACTCACATAATAACACTAAAGCATTCACAGAAACCTGCTTGCCCAACACTGACAGATAGGTTTACTAGGCAAACGCAGAACTACATCACCTCCAAACAATCAGCATAAATCCATTTACACTCGGCCTTACATGTGCGCATGTGCGCTCATGCAGCTACACGGCGTTAGCAGACATGTTTCCCCTCTGCTCTGTGTTGGTGGTGTGTGATTGCCGCATGTATCATGAAGACTAGAGCATTTATCTTTAAATAACCTCCACCCCCTGTCGCTACTGAACAATAGCGAGACGCTTCTAATTTTCTGCAAGATAATGGTAGTCATATTGAGATGAAAAAGGTCAAGGGTTGGCTTGCAGGGTTTTGATTGGTTCGGAGCACCACGCTGCCCTCAGAGATAAAATGGAAAGTGATATTTCATTTATAGCACCACCCTTCCAGACTACATAGCAATTTTAGGTGATAGTTCCATGAGGAGGCCCAGTTCTGAAATGATTAGACTGCATCCACCAGTCAAACACTAAACTATACACAAAAATGGCTACTCTGATGTCTTGCATCAGCAGTTTTTTTTTTTGCTGTTTTTTTATGATCAAAGCTGATCATGTGCTGTATAGTTTCCCACATGCTGTTTTTAATATGTACTTTTTCAAATGTTCCCCCACCCCCTCCAACCAGCCAAGATTGATGGCTTTTGTTTATGAATATGTATAAGATGTGCATATGCAGTTGAACCTGCCTTTGACCTTCATCTGCTCACATGGATTCAGCGAGCTACTGCCGCAACACCCTGCATTGTGTTTTAAAAAGGAAAAATATTTCTTGTTGAAGTAGATACTGTAAGTTATAACACTTCACGCATTGACACTCCTCAGTTCTCAAGCCTCCGTATATTTTTATTCAAAAAGTTCTTTCTTTTGTACGTGCTTCAATGGAGATGTGGGGGGATGTCGCGAAGGTGGAGTGGATGATTGTTTTCCAGCAGCCCTCTGTACAGCCTGCTGTTGTTTATTGAATTAAATATTTAATTCATGCTTTGACCACAGTGGTTAGAAAATCACCACTAGCAGGTATGTGAATATATTGAGGACGTAACTGTAGTTGACACGTTAGATCGACCATAGAACCTGGTGTTTGAGTGCACACCAGAGGATGCATATAAACAAATAACCAAAGCGCTCCACGTTGCTGAAACCATTAAACCAACAAATAATAAATCTCTAATCCCACAACTTCTGTCTATTATTAGAGATGTTTCTGATCTACAACAAAATTATGATGTAACTTGAACATTCTCATCATGTGTTTTATGTCAGTTCCCAAAAGCGTTATGAAACAACAACAGTATAAACTAGCATTTGGCTGACATTTTTTTTTGTTTCACCCTTCTTGGCAGCTTTTGCATAATCTCTTTGGCCTGGTTTCTATGTTGTGTTTTTTCTATATTTTCCTTTTTTTATTCCAGCCTTAGGGTGCATCACTCATTATGCAGTGACCCAAACTGCATTTCCCAAAGAGCAATCCAGCCAGTGGGAGTGGCCTGAGCTTGTTGAGGAAGCTGCCCTTTAAGGTCATTACAATGGTCATGTGATAGGCCAGCAGAGCCCCCTGGGCCATATGACAAACCGAGCTGCCAGACCGAGGTGTGTGTCAGGGGTGTTTTTCCACAAAGCATTCTATAAAAGTGTAACTGGGCTGTATTTGCCCTTTCCTCCTGCTATGCGTTCAGCCAACAGGCCCCTGAAGATCTCTTAAAAAGTGCTGATCCACAGAGCTGGACTGGTGCTCTTGTAATCCTTCTAGCTGCGCTCCACCTCCCTCCCCACCCACGATCCCCACCCTCTGCACCTCCTGCTTCCTCTCTCACATTCCCTCACTGTCTCCTGCTGATGCATTGCGCTGATGTGAGCGACAAGGTGATGGGATGAAGGGGCTTGTTTGGGCCCCAAGCTAATTACCACACATTAGAGCATGACTAAATAAATCTTAAGTGCCGCTAATTGCTTGGCAGTGAAAACAATAACTGTGGTACTTGCCCAGAGGCTCTGGGGTAGTGAGGGGCTGGGGCACTGGGGACCAGGGGCCCTGGCACCAGGCCAGCAGAAGACACCAGCACCATCAGTCAACTCCCTCACCCCCTCTGCCTTCATGTTAAAGTCACACACCACTTGGCACTGTCACTACATGCACCATATGCCCCACACCCACCACATCACCCACCAGCCCTCACCGGCAAAGAATAAGCCATACATGACAGGCACAGACAAGCTCAGTCTGTGTGTGGAGCCTTCATACATCACTGCATTAATAAACATGAATTAGTAATGGCACAATTAGATGGGGTTGTTCTGACATTTACTGGTACAATAATGGTGTTCTCCTCTTTACAACCCCCTTTGGCCTGTACTGGAGCGCCATCAGATCCCAGACCTCAAGATGTGAGGGCGGGTAGGGGGAGAGATGTTTTGCTCAGTGTGTATTTTTGTCACAATAAGAAAAACTACATCTAAGTGATTCATATGAAGATTGTTTGTTTCTCTGTTACATTTATTTGAAAAAAAAAATAGGACTGTAAAACAATTGATATTTTTAAAAATCACAACTGCAGAATTTCAATAGTTAATTGTGATTCATCACATTTTTAATCACGTTTTCAATTCTATTATTTTGTATTTCAAACTGAAGCAATTCTTACCAGATTGTCCTGATTAGGAATCAAATGACAACCAAAAAAATGCATGGGACTAGCATAAAGTGGGCACGTCTTTAAAGGGGATACTCATGAGTACCACAGTACCCATTTTAATTCAGATATCTTGAGGTCAGAGGTCAAGGGACCCCTATGAAATGGCCATGTCATTTCTACATCACCAAAAATTAGCTTAACTTGGGAGCATTATTTTGCCCCCTTCTCTTTGGTAGCAAGACATGACTGGTACCTCTGAATTCCTTAAGTCTTCTAGTTTAATATGATGCCAGTGTCATCAGTTTCAAAACATAGCCCGCTATGTCTCTTAAAGACAGGATTATGTATGGACCCTAACACATAAACGCTGACAGTCCTAGAAAAAAACCCCATATTTTTCAGGTCCTAACTATCAGTGATAGGCTAAAAAAGCACTCTGTATCTAGGTAAGTGTGTGTCTGTAATGTGTGTGTTTATTTCCCTCTTAGGTTGCATTCTGTTATGTGTGAAGAAGACGTTTGATCAGCCTGTGCTGCCTACCAGATCTCCTGTGGCCCAAAGGTATGTTCAGCACAGACGTCCCAGCAGCCCTGCCTTACTGAATGGGGCATCACAAAGCCTTTTACTCTGCCGCAGCACTCTCCAAAGATGAGTGCCATAAACTGCAGATGACATTATGTGACAGCATTTTCAACGAGTCCTCATTCAGAGTTGGTAAATGTGAATTTCTATCCTACACAAAGAGAATCAGGCAGTACAGTCACTGAAAACCATCATATTCTGTCTGATATGCAGAAACATAATATATAGGAATATAAAATTTAAATTTTATTCCATATTGTAATAATCAGGTTGTTTTCTTTCTGCAGTATCTGGTTTGATACCGCTCCATCAGATAAGCTAAACAATCAGTTTAGGGTTTATGAGTGATGTGCCCAGTGTTTATTTAGTTTGCAACAGTCCCAGCAGATGCTTTAACAAAATATGAGCTATCATCAGAGGAATAATGCACCTTTCAATCAAAGCTTATTAGCATAAAAAGATTGGTCACAAACATTAACCTGAAAACAGTAAACCCATTTAAAATGCAAATTGATCAAAGCTCTTATCATTTCTTTTGTTTTGCCCTTTTCTTTTTTTTTCATCTTCTAATTATTTCTTGTAACATGAAGTTTCATTTCCCAAAAACTGACAGGGGTGAATAGTGATGTGATCTTGGAGTCACGTTTCTCCTCTTCCACTCTCTGATCCTCCCTTTTCTCTCCTGAACCAGTGGCTTCTCATTTGCACTGTCACTCTTCTGCAGTATTTTACTGCTTTCCCAAGGGACTCGTGCGCTTTTGTTAGCTTTTCTGTGAACACACACGGCCTAATTGGTTGATTAGTTCAGGTTGACTGGCCTGTTAATTGAATAGTAATTTAGATTTGATGTGTCTAATGAAGATCCTAATTTATGGCTTGGCACTCATCCAAGGGTTTGTTTTTGAGAGTAGGAATCAAACAAAAACGATGAAAGGAAACAAGGAAATGATTCAGTGTCTCAGTGCTGCTTTGATAGCACATGAATTAAATCTTTGTGTAAGGTGATAGCACTTAAAAGTGATTATCTCCTTGAAATTAAACCGATAGAGACAATAATAAGGCACCAATACCCGTAAAAACCATTGAGAGTTTAGTGTCTAAAACTATGCAGCCTTTTGGTTATTTGTCCTATTAACAAAAACTGGTCTTTTTCGCCATACCTTTGAATATGACCACATATACTGGCTGAAAATAATACACAAAAACATCAGATATTACACTCAATTCAAGATATCAATATACCAGCTGAAGACAAATATGAGTTGGCTTACACTGTGAGCCATTGGCTTGAATTTCTCAAGACTTCATATGGGTTCACTAATGGCACAAAATAGTTCAGGGTGTTACAGGTTGTGCACAGTTCATGAGCATTGTTTATTCTGCGACTAGAATAAATTAACAGATTAAGTCCGTCCTTTCTCAGTAGAGACACATTTTCAGCCAAGTAGGTCGTTCACTAAGAAGCATGCACATTTGTTAATTGTAACCTACATCTGATGAGGTGTTTTATGAATATGGATCTGATATCAGACCTGTGGCCATTGGCTCTATCATATTTTTCTCTTGTCTATGCAACTCTGTTTATCCTTGATGTGAAAAAAGAGCCTCTGCAACTGATAAACTCAACATAGTTCACCAGTCAACAATAAAAACAGTCCAGTAGCCAGAATAAAATGTTGGCATGTTATGCTTCTTCAAACCATGGATATGTAACATTTGTACATTTCAAACACATCATGTCAACATTTCTTAGGCGATGTAGTCGTAGGCAAGATGGCTGCCAAGTAGCAGACCACTGTTCAAGACAAACAAACAACAACGGTGGAAATTTCTATCAAGCTGGGACATTTCTAGCCATGTTTGCTGTGACAAATTTAAATTTAGAATTTTTATTTATCACACATTTCCAACTGGTTATTCTGAGCCAACTTGTATGTTTTTTTTAGCCCTGACCAAAGGGTTTTTTGTGCTTAAACCTAACCACAACTTGTCCAAATATAGAATTTTAAAAAAATGAAATGTAGAGTGTTACACATCCGCTACATATGATTTATACAAATGTTACATATCCCTGGTTTTCAGAAATGTACAATGCCAACACTTAATCTGCTGTTGGGAAAATAACTGTTTACTGTTGCTGCTCTAAAGTCAGAATCAGTTTGTTATCTGCATTGATCAACTTTAATGGAGGAAAGCTTGAACTGAGATGATTGTCTTCAACTCTTCACTTTAACACCAATTGAGTCTCCCTGGTTACCATTATTTGTACTGAACTACATGTGTTTTATGAGTTAAGCTCAGGTAAAGTACAAAAACATATCTTTCAGTTCAGACTTGTGTCCCAATTCCACAATATAGTAATATCAAGTTTAGGATGTTTACATTGAAAAAGTGATGAACTATGCTAAAAGAGCATACATTCATGCATTAAACATTCTAAATTTGCCAGATTTTTTTTTTGAGTGTGGTCTGTGGACTGTGGTGACAAAGAAAAAAAAGAGAGAGAATAAATCAATAGTTATTTAATCTTTGGAAAACATTTGTGCTTTCTTGTTGTTTTTCTTCTAATTTGAAAATGGCAGTTAGGTTCCAAAATCAGTTCAACTGAAGTCTGTTGGCGATCATCTTGTATCATTTCCTGTCATTAATTTCTTGTACACCGACTGTCACAACAGTATACTGCTAAACATACACAGTGCATTCTTATAAGATTAGTATGCCGTGTGGAACTGGGACAAAGCCAATGATACTGTATGTACTGCCACAGACACTTAGAGCCAGTCGCATTATGTAACACACAATAGTATTTAATTTGTTTGACAGTTTATTTTACAAAACTGTATGTAGTTGCTTCTGGTCCTTGGTACAGGATGTTCATTGTTTTAATTCAGCTGCATGTTCACAGGCGATTGAACCTGCAGACTGTAGGCCTTTTTCTCTGAGTGTTCCCACAACAGAGCTCCAGTGCATTAAGGGTTCGCCTTTATAATATGGAGGAATATATCTTCCCTCAGATCCACAATTATGCACAAAGAAGTCACATTTAAAATCAATCAATAGAAACTTGATTTCCCTTTAGCATTGGGGGGACGATCCCAGACGCCTTTTGACTCCTCCTCCTCCAGTGCAACACAGCTTGGGGCCTTGAACCGAACATTCACTGCTGTTGTTGAGCGGTCCAGTCAGTCGTCTGCATGGTAAAATTCCAGCAAAAATTAAAAATATAAAGTTAAATCCAATCCAATGTATTGTCAAAAATCATCCCAAAGCTAGCTTTATCCACACCAGTTCAAACATCTGTTATTTGTCAAAGTTTACATCACCATGTTGCAGCCGTTTTCATCTTTAAGCTTGAAATCAGTGTTGGATTGTACATCCAACTTTTTCTTGATCAGAAACGTTCCTGTTACTTCTTCCATGGATCTTTGTATCCCGGATGCAGGCTATTTTCGCAGGAATTTCCAGTTATAAGCGCAGTATGTGCTGGGCCTTCTCTGTCCCATGTTGTCACCAAGGCAAACTGCAGGTCTTTGACACTCCAGCTGCTTCTGTCTGGAGAGGGTTGTTTTTCTAGACAAAACAAAAAAATATATCAAAATATGATCAGTGATACATAAAGCAGGATAATTGCTTTTTTTTTCCTCTGCAGAGCATCGAAATTGCCCACCATCTGCATCCCCCACCGTCCCTTTGAACCTCATGCAATCATGCACAGTTATGCACATGCAACAATGTACCTGACAGTGCTACATAGTAGGCCAAACTAGTGCAGGCATTAGCAACCTTAGGTGTGGGGAATCAGCCCCTTTCTTGCACACATACACAGTTCTTCGCACTGTTTCTCAGTCTGTCACTTACCCGCATACTTAAAGCAGTAGTCATTAGTCGCCCTCACCCTCCCTCCCTTAATGAGAAAGCAATTACCATAGGGTTCTCCCCAATCCCAGTGGCCTGGCAGCGTTGTCCGAAACCTGCCTCCCCACCTGCCTTCAGCTCTGCGTCTGCTTCTCTTTCAGATTCGCTTCTCTTCCCTTGTACCTCTTCTCCCTTTCACTGTGGCTGCAGACTCTCTCTCTTTCTCCATCCTCTCTGCAGCCTCTCTCTTTCGCTCCTCCCATCTCTGAGCTCTAGGCTGCTCTGGGTTTTAGACGGATCACTCTCACAATGGTTGATCAATACAAGTATTGATCCACTGGCAAAATGTTTATAAAATCATTCTGGGCAGCTGCAGTGCAGTGGGGAGGGGAGGCGGGGCGACGAGAGGGCCAGCATACCATGCCATTCGCCTACGAGAGAGCCAGCGTGAACCTGATTGGCTGCCTGTCTGCCCGCCTTGCCAGGAAGAGGGCTGGCATAGTGTGCGTTTCTTTGTCATTGTTGCTCGGTATACCACAGCCCTCCCTGGCTTACGCCGCTAAACTTTCTAGACCACCAAAGCAGAGTGCGGCAGTTTAACCTTCTTGTTGTTCAGTGTTGACTGCTCGCCAAGCAGTATCACCTGCTCCCTCTCCTCTCACATCAGCCAAGAAATTAATTTGCATAAATTAGCAAGCTGCAGGAAATCCCAGTCTAATGATCTACTGTCATTTCATTTCCTCTTTCTCGCTTATCTTAGTGGGAAAACACTCTCTCTCTTTAATGCCGCCGTGCTGCTTCCCTACCACATGTCCACAATGTGGGAAACGATCATGTCAGAAACCTTGCCCCTGTTTCACAGACCCAAACACGTACACACACCATAGATCCCAGCATGAGCAAATATAGGGAAGCTCATACTCTTGCAGTGTGCAGAGGAACCCCTATCCACAGCACGTACCTGTTGTGCTGTCACGAGGGAACAGAGAGCAGTCTGGGGACAGGCCTCCCCCCCCCTGGCTCTCATCTTCGCCTCCCTCTTGACTCTCACACTTTGAAGCTTACTGTAAATGAAATGACTTAGCTCCAGTCTTTGTTTCTCCATTGTGGGGATCATTAGCAACATTAGCAGCAGCACACCAACCACAGCAGGCACACTGTTGCTCCGCTTGGGAACACTGCTGACAGGCCAGCTAGCTCAAACACTGCAGCACAGCTAGATTCAAGCAGATTCAAGTGACATGGTATATCAAAGGCTTTGTAATCCAGGGAGGGGCTGCTGCTTATGTCTTGCTGAGTGATGATGTATGAGATGTTTCTTTACACAGAGAAGATAATTGCAGCATGGAGCACAGTGTGGTGTAACTTTTTCCAGAATCACAACTCTTGTTGAACCAAACTAACATCTGTCAGCCATAAGGCCAGGCAGCCTTTGTGACCCAGAGTCAACCTCACCCCTCTGGGGTGCGTGGCTTCGTCTGTCCCCCTCCCTTTCTGGCACCCACTGTAGACCCAGATGCCCAGACACTGGCCCAAACCGCAAAGTCTGGGCCTTCTCCAGCCCATCTTCCATTAAAGAACAGTGTTGAGCTAATTACAGGAGATGATCCATTTGACAGTAGCTGTCAAAGTGTTGCATTCTTTTAATTAGCTGCAGCAGTTGCTTCTGCTTGGCGCCTGGTGAAGAGGACCTCCTGGATCTTCACTAAACCTGGAGAATATGATCAGCACACATGTACACACACAGACAGACATGTGTAGGAAGTGTCACTCACACACGCGCCGGAGTGTGGTAATTACTCTAACACATCCAGAACTGGCCACAGCCCATTCATTACCATAACATGTTGTAATGAAGTTTAATCCCTCATCATGGTGTCTGTGGTTGGGGAGTGGTGTGTGGCTGTTATCCTCGACTACTCCAGATGTCTTCCAGGCTGTCTCTCTATTCGTGCTGCACTAGACTGAAGATATGACAGTCAGTATCCCACCTTTAGCCATTTCCATCCTTTTCCTTTTCATCTCTGCTTTTTTTTCCCTTTTGTAAATACATTTTGACCTCATCCATCTTTGTTTCCTCCCTCCTCCCCTATCCCATTTTTCACCTTGTGTTCCTTCGTTCACATACCCTCCCATCTCTAAGAGAGTGTGTTATTTATTTCATCTGAATGCAGGGGCTCTTTGGTGCATGCTTCTCACAGTAATCAATTTCAGCTCAGACAGCATAACCAAACAAAGCGCTGCACTCATTTCAGCACGGGCATAGATGTAACCCATCTCTCTCATTTTCTCCCTCCCGCTCCTTCATTGGAAGACATTTTGTTCTCACTCCGATGCCATTATGTCAATCACCGCAGACATGTGGTGATGTGTGAAAGCAGCTGCTAAATGAGTCATGGCAAGCAATGATCATTAGAGTTTTTTTGGTCAGTTTTGTTGCATATGATTGTAGCCTTCAGTCTGTGTGCATATATGGAAAGTTTTCTGTTTTTAATCCTTTTTTTTTGTTTGTTTTAGGATGCACAAAAGTTCTTGCAGCCTGTTGTATCTGTTTATGACTGGATTTTTTCATTCAGCATTTTCAGAAGCTCCTTGTCCTTATTGGGTGACAACATACAGTGTAGGCAAGAAGCAGGTTTCCTCGACTGCTGTATGAATGAGAAAGACTCGAGCTGCCAGCTCTCCTGTATCCTTTTCTCTGCCAGCCATCCTCTTTGTACAGCAGTTGAGACCACCAGTAAATGCAGCCGCTGGATTGGCCTCTTTCCTTGCTCTGCTTTTATTGATTTCAGCCAGACACAGAGACAGACAGAAAGAAAGGGCCTTTTCAGGAAGAAGTTAAACGGTCAAGTAGCGGGTGGAGGGTGGCTTTCACCACTTTATTGACGAGGTGGAAAAATGTCACTATTATGGAGGCCCTTGCAGCAGATAGTGAGCTGATTGGATGAGTGCCCCCAGGTCAGAGTGGAGCACGTTCCCCCTGCAGCCAAACGAGAGCAAATAAAAGGGCAGAGGAATCCGCTTGAACCGTAGGTGAGGTTTCTCTCCACCAGGCCTCTCTGTAGGCAACATTTCTGCGGGTGTATGAGGCAAAGTGCTTGGAATTTGGACCGAGTTCTGATCTCTGGTGGACTCCTTCCCTCTGATCTCGCTTCTAAAGGCATTCTGGGTTTGCAACATTTTATAGCTCTAGGGACTTCCACGGTTTATATGTTACACAAACCCATGATACGTACAGATGTTGGACTGGCGCTAGATTGCTATTGCAAAGGGTGAGAGATGAAGAAAATAATGAGGAATACAGAGACTGAAGATGGTGATCACACAGATCACACAGTTGCTGATGCAGCCATTTCAAAGACAACAAGGCAGGCACAATTTGGCAAAATGGCTGACTGACAGGCTGGAGTATGACATGTATGAGTGGTATCTCCACACTTTGATCCAAAAATTGTGAATACTTAATGTTTGAAAATACAAGGATAGGGCTGCACCGGAATTATGCCAGTCGAATCGGATTTGGCTGGTCAATAAAAATATTGAACGATTTCTTTTGTTTTCCATACAAAGGTTTAAAGATTCCGTGTGACAGAGGCATTCATTTGCATTCATAAATGAGCAACAGCATTTTTTTGCTGACACTACATATCAGCAAAAGCCAGAAACTGTATGGTATTAACTTGCTATGAGCTGTAAATTCACAGCTTCTACACCTGAGAGTGTGGTCTCTCTCTGTGTCGCTGCCTGCACGTCCCCAGCTGCAAAGAGTAGAGTGAAAGTCAAGAGCACTCGCTCTGCAGCAGAATCTGGGAAACAAAACGTGCCCAGGAGTACGCTGCACAGAAACAAAAACAATTGCTTGACTTGAAGCAATCTCACATGACTGATCTCTGACTGATTATTTGAGTCGCTGACTTGAAAGGGGCAGCCCTGCACAAGGATAACATGAAGCAGAGGACACAGGATTCACTGTATCACAAGATATTGGACAGGCGTCACATTTTTGATTGGCCTTGAAGTCAGAGGAAAAAGTTAATTAAAAGCATGATGGGATAATTGTAAAAAGAGACATTGAATCTGACTTGGGAGACTGTAAAGGCCTCTGACAGAGATAGGGTTGTGAGTCCTCACAAATGGCTGAGGGTTCAAACACAAGCCACTCTCGGGCCCTGCCTTCTGACGTCAATCAGTCTAATTAGCCCAGCATATCATCTGGCTGGCCCTTCCTAGCAGCACAAGACAGACCTCTGGAAAGGTCAGCATGCCATGGCAGAGACAGAGCAGTGCTTAATCAGAGGTGAAATGGTTTCTTTTCCAAATTGATTCCAGTTTGGATCAGACAAGAATGTCTTGTGCTTGAGCCACTTAAGGACTTAAGGGAAAGGTGGCAGGCCGCTTTTAAGAGGACTTTTAAAACAAGACATTAACAAATAAAAACTGCTCTAGTGACATCTGGACCAGGGCCCAAAGAGCAGTGGGCCATATTAAAGATCTGTCTGTCTGCCTCTATCTTCATCTCTTTCTGGTCTCTTTTCTCCGTTCTGCTATCTCTGTGTATCTTTTTATCTCCAGTTTTACATGAGACACAGCGCAGATTCACATGTGGATGCACATATTCAAATGGACTGAGAAAATTCATGCAAACTCTGTAGGAAACATCCCTCTACATAGTAAAAAATTGCAAAATCACTTTTATAATGTCGATAATGTTGAACTACGAAATAAATATTTTGTCTTCTCGTTCACAAAGTAAACTAAGTACCATTAACACTGGACCCCTGAGGCGTTATATCTTTCCACGCCCCCTTTAAAACTCTTTTTACAACAGGCTTGTCACAGACATGTATACATAGAAGGAAACATCTGAGCTCGCCCACACACACATCTGCACACTGCACATTCACCAACTCCCTTATGCTGAATGCATAATATATGTAATGAAATAATGTTTCCAGTGGGGATGGTTGTGGCTGGGGGATGGAGATGTGTAGTGAATATCAATGTGGCTCTCCCAGACTCTCTGGTTCAATTGGTGTGGTGGGGGGTAAATGAATATGTGGGAGTGAGGGAAGCTTTATCCCTTTGCCCAAAGCTATGGTGAGGAGTCCACACAGACAGAGGAGGGGGTTCTTCACTGGCCCCTCAGTCATTATGAACTCGAGATTTATACATGCCAACTGATGGTGTGGTCTCTTTTGTCCCCTACATCCCATGTCCAAGCAGGTGCTGATATTAGAATTCAAGTCTTTGGTCTAAAGGCCCTGACACACAGTCGATGGTCGGCTGTTTGTCAGTGTCGGGTGACGTCTGTTGCCCCAGTTTTTTCAGGGTGCCCCACACCGTTAGCGCTAGTCGGCTCTTCTTATCAGCTTTTCTTTGGCTGATTCGGCATGTTTACTCTGTGTTGGTGTCAGTGGATCCCGTTGGTGAATGAGATCAATCCAAACAGCAGTTCAGCTCTGTGCTCGAGAAAACGAAATGGAAGTGAGGAAAGTAAACAAATGATTGAAGTCAAGAGGGTGTTACGTCAAAACAAACTTGTTATATTAGGTAGGATTTTTTTTAAACTATTGAGGTTTTTTTTTGCAGAAACGGTCTTTGTTCAACTTGTGCACAGTAAATATCTTTCATTTTTTGCAGGGATATTTTGTCAGTGTGCTAACTGGCTAACTAGCATCTTAAATTAGTCCTGTCAGTCTTTCGGTTCCCTTTTTGAATGACAAATACAGACTACTGCTGTCTGAGGAGAGTTTTTTCCCCCCACACAGGCACAGAATGTGCTAGTTGGTCACTGGCTGCATTCTATGTAGTGTGTTCAAGTGCCACTTTTTGGCTGAAACAACGATGTTGTTAGGCTACGCAACAGCCATCCTTCATCGCCACTAGCTCTTTCCCCGCTGGCACCAGTCATCAAAATAACATCAGAAAGATGTTTGGCTGTTTTGTTGGAATGAAAGTTGGGTTGACAGTATTTTTAATATCTCACAAATTTCACATTGTTACATTTCAAAGATGTTGGATTTTGTTCTAAATAACATATGACTAAATGTCATTATTCTACATCAAGATAAAATTAACATGAGACAATTGGAAGATGTTGTTTTTTTTTTTTTTAACAACGCAACTTAAAACTTGGTTACACGACATCACAACCTAAATTTAACCAAATGTCAACATCAAAAGACATTGCGGCCAGCTGTTGGTTTGGTTTTGTGTGTCTAGAGAGCCGTATATACTATATATAGTTTAATATAAAAAGAATCCAAAACATAATGCATTTCTGGCATGTAGACAGATACACAAGCCAGTGACAGAGAGCAGACTCTACCTTTCATAGAGTGGCCCGTTCTACTATACAGCAGACACGACGAACACAACTTTAACCTGCACTGAACCACAGCTTCTAAAGGAAATCTCAATGAAAATCAACTGAGAGACAAATTACATTTTCCCCTGCGCTTCACCTTGACTGACTCAACTGAGCTCATCTGTTCCATCTTGTCAGAGTGGAGATGCTGTGTCTCTGTCAGCTGGGCCTTTGATGTTTTAAGCATTACCATTAATAATGTTTTCAGCATCAAAATTAATTGCTTTGCTACTGTGTCCTGCTCTCTTCATCCTAAGCTGAAGCATGCATAAATCAAGACTAACTACCTTTGTCTTGAAATTTTGAGGTCAGGGATTTGGGATGAGACCAAACTCCAGTGTGGCCAAGTAGATTAAGCTCAGTTTGTATATCCATGTCTCTGTGTGTGTGTGATGTATATGAATTTAGCGGATGTAGTGCTTGAAATACTTGTGTTGTTGAAGAATAATGGAGTATGTGAACATATGTTGCACAAATTGTGCAGTGCAAAACTGTATGTGTGAGTGTGTGTAAGGACTATAGGGGTTTGGGGGACTTTTCCATGACGTCTGTTTTAGTCTAATGATGAAATTTGAGCAAAAGATGCTGCCTAATCTAGAATGCATGAACTTTTGCCCACATAGCTGGAATGCCATTAAGACACAGCTACACTTTTTTTTACTACAAAAGTTGAAATATTGGAGCTGTCACTGAGTTAGCTTTGGGATGTCGTTCATTGCAGGATGTGGTGACTTTTGAATTAGTTTGGATTAGACGCTAGAGAAGTATTTTTGTGACTTCCAGATGTTCTGTTATCTATAATTCCCAGCTGTGTTCTGAGAAGTTAAATGAGCTGGAAAGTTTCTGTCCAAGTTCTGCTATACTCATCAAACTCAGGGAAATGTAATTAGTGCCTTTTTGAGATCGCATCGCTTAGCAACTCACTTCTAAATAAACAATAAAAAATTGCCTTCCCCCTTTTCATTTAGCCACACCTCTAATCTGCCAAGCACCTCCTCTTGGGTGGCTTTGGCCCTACCCAGTCTCTGGGGCCCTGCGATGTGAAGACAGGGTGAGGAATGTGTGAAGCATCCAAGGAAACATGAACTGCTATTTTCCCACAAGTATGAAAAAACAGAGGCCATGGCTGTGGAATCTTTCTGACGCAATCAGCGAGTGGGATGGCTGCTGTTCAGTTGGGATTTGGACAGGGGCTCAGGTCAGGGTGTTGTTAAAGCTGTAGTCTTAGGACTTAAAGATCTAAGCTGGACCTGGGTGGGTTAGGGATCTGCTGACGAGGGTAAAACCTGATGAGCAAAACTGGATGGAAAGATAGCAAAAGCTGCTGGATGGCCCCATTTGGGAGCACTCAGTAGTTCCTGCTATTTCATTTTTAACAGGCATCTGTGGGGCAGCCTATTAATTGTTTGTTGGCCAAACCATCATTAAAAAAGCAGACAGCAGGGTGGCTTTTACAGAGATGTAAGAGGGAGCAGAGAGCTGAAACAGGAGAGAGGATCACTGAAGAGGCCCCAAGAGGCCCTCCTAGAGACCCAGATGATTACCAACGCTACCGTTGCCTCTGTAATTCTTCTTAGAATTAAGACACACGGTTGAAAGGAATTCCCAAACACAAAAACAGAGCAAACTTCAATGCGTTTCTCTTTCTTTCCTGATCTAATTATCGCTGCCCCCATAATCGCTGTTATATTCATCATAGTGCTCAGTATTTATAGGGTCTGTTTTCATCATAGTAATAATGTCACTCTGGAATTCCCATGCAGAGAGAGAGAGAAAGAGAGGGAGACATACATCACAGAGTATATAGAGGAAGCAGCTGGAGATAGGGAGGGCTGCTTCTTGGATCCAGATATCATTTGATGTTAAGGAGGCCACAACAACAGGATTGCTCCACTACCTCCCATGCAAATGCCCCCTTGTTTTGTCTGGACTTTCCCCTGCCTCTCCACTGTGGAGTCTCCAGATGAACTGGGTTCAGCTCGGCGCTAACCTCTGATCCTTGTCTCAACTGAGTCCTGGAGCTGGCACAGAGCCCGCCTCACTTTCTTAGGCCCTTTGGAGCCTGGCCTACACAAATTCATTAATCTGTCTTTCTCTCTTTCACGTTTGGCTTGTGACTGTATTAACAGTTTTTCTTCTTTCTTCCTTGCCTTCTTTCTTTCTCTCTCTCTATTTCTCCTTCTCTCTCTGTTTTGTCTCATTTTAGGCCCTTTTAAACCACCTATTTAAGGTGGGAATATCAAACTGTTCTGCCACCTCGCCGTTCTGTAGAGAAGAAGGTACAGTCGTGGAATTGGGGGACAGTGTCTTGCCTTAATGCCTCCATAGAAGTTAGTAATAGCACCAAAACAGTGTCTGTATAAAAAGGACAGCCAGCAGGACATGTCCATGGGCAGGACAGTTGTGACGCGTTGATAATATGTTTGGCACGTAACCCACCACGGGAGATTGAGAAAGAAGCTAGTAACGGTTAGTGAAGAACAGCTGCCATAAATGGTTGCAAATTGGAAAAACAAAGAGATTCTGAAGCTCCTTACACCCAGGTCACACTGCATGCGTGAGCAGCGCTTGACGACAACCTTGCTGAACTACTGCGTCTTGCACACTTGTGTTCACACTGGCAGCATTGTTGCTGCGACATTGCTGCAGAGCTGCCTACTGCTGTGAGCACTGCATTTCTGCAACCATAAGCACATATTTCACTCCTTTATGAAGCTGCACATGCTGCTGCATGGCCCTGCAAATATTTCACAATAAAATGCTAGGAGTCAACAACTGACGGAATTCTGTTGACAGAAACGTTATCAGAAGGCTTTTATTTTGATACTGAAATGGTAAAAGGTGAGGGTTCCTCGTGTCTGCGACAGATAGAGAAATAGAAACTGCAGTAAAGGTGGTATGACGTCAATATAACTATATAACGCTCATGCGCTGCTCACACAAGCAGTGTGTTACGGGCGTTACCCTCCAAGCAGAGGACGAGGGCAGCTGCCATGTAACTGAGAAGGTAAATGATTGTTATTGCCATGTTATGCCATTATTGTTATTGTTCATAAATCACTTTGGAGGCATATGTTGTATGTCACAGAGGCATATGCTGTTTTATTAAATGTAACACTGGTCACATCTTTTTTGATTCGGTGATTCCAGCATGCAGTCTGAAGTTACACAATTGAGTGAATGATGCACTGTTGATTGGTCTTATGTAAAAATGCAAAGTCTGCTCAAAGAAGGGACTTCATACCAGCTCTATAGAACGATCTCTGTGTAAAAAAGGCTTTTATTTCTCTTTCTTTCCACCGCTTAACCACATAGCTCTTCAACTTCGTATTAAGCTTCCTTCTCTCCCCTGTTCCCTCTCTCAAACCTCCATCTCTCCCCCCCTCCACTACCAGCCCACCCCTATTCCAAGGGAGCCCACTGCCTCCTATTCTCTGCCCCCACAATGTTGCTCCCAGTATTTGGGTATATATTTAACACCCACATGTGAGGCCTGGTGAAAGTGCCTGGGGAATGGAAAGGAAAACAAGCATGCCCTCTCTCCCGGCCCTTTAGTGCTGGTCTGCTATAAATACCTCCGGGTGGCGCGCCAGTTCCAGCACCAGTGGCATGGGAACCTCTCTCCCTCCTCTGGTCCATTGCTCGGCCACTCAAGTCCAGTCTGGGCAGGCTTTAGCCGGCAGGCTGGCCTGAAGGGTGGGTGCGTGGGTAGGTGTGTGCAATGTGGGCGGTGTAGGGGGAAAAATATGGAGGGCTGTGTTTGGCGGTTGTGGTCTTCCTGTGTGTTTTGTGTACTTCTCTGAGGAGCATCCCTGTGTCTTCTCCCTTTCTCCCTCCCTGTCATCTCCCTTTTCAAAAGACTTCATGTATACTGCATTTATGCTGTTTTGCCTTATGAAGATTGTATGAATATGTGCTTTTCAAACTGTTAAAAAAGAGATCCCCTTTTCTTCACTGCGGTGAAGCGTTTGTTATGTTACTCCCCCAAAAATTGATTTAGACTTTTCAAAGGTTTGTTCTTCACAGTGCTGTCTCCCTGTGTCGATGCACGACAGGCTCAGCTCATATTTTCAGAGTTTGAGGTAATAGTTTTAAACTGACAGACTAAACATCTCTCTCCCCGGCTGTTCCACTTCTACAGAGTAAATAGTTTTATGTGCATAAACACACACACACACACACACACTGGGTGACTGACTTAGTCTAATGATTATTTCTTTTTGGTTTGTGGGGGTTCATGAGAATTGGCTGGGTTGTAAGTTGAAAGATATGGGCGTAGGGCCTCTTAGGACACTTTTTTTTTTTTACCCTTTCCACCTTTCTCTATTTGAAAATGTAGGTTAGCCATCATACTTTTGTACAGTAGATGTAAGGCAGACAGTTCCCCTGTGCTGTGTGTCTAAGCTACTAGACATTTTTTGTGTGTTTTTAGGCCATAAATCTATATACAAATATCAATAAATATCAGCATTGATTTTCACGATAAGATTGTACCAGGCTTAGCTAAAAAAAAGGGAGATACTCTACATCAAAGCTTTTTGTTTTGTCATTTAACATACTGAGTCTACAGATTAAATGTCTCTGTTGTTCCTTCCCCCCCTCACACCTCTTAGCATTCTCCCTATGTCTCCTTTTCTCTCCCTCTCTTAATACTCTCCTTTCCTCTCTCCCACCCCTACAAGGCTCACTTGTTATTTTTTCGTACAAGGTCTTGTAATTAAGTTTGACATAAGCACAGGGATTAAATATGTGGTTGAGGAGGGAGAGAAAGGAGCTCTGTTACAATCTCAAGGCCAGCTGTAAAATGGAACCAGATTGCGACACTTGGAGTTGGAAAGTTTGGGAAAGGTGCCGAGACTGGAGCTGTGTTCAACCAACAACGGGATCTGAGTCTTTCTCCCGCTTCAGAGCAGCCAAAAGACTAGGGAGTCTCCAGCCAAAAAAGCTAATATTAAAAAATCCTTAGGCAGAAGACTAACACTCAGTCCGGTCCAATGATAATTTCTTTTTCAGCTAAAAGACTGCCATCTCCTCCAGCTAAACATTAACCATTGTCTGTCCAAGATGACTGATAACCTTACCCTAGCCAAAATCTCTGCTGCCAAAATAATACCAAAAAGCAACGTAGTTAACAGCACATTTGCAGTCGATGAGAATCAGTGTTTCCTTTAACAAAAGACAACTAATTTGTCTGCCAGATTACACTCAGTTACCAAACCATATAATTATTTTGATGAGAACCAGCTGGTAACTTCACAACATAAAAGAAAAGCATTGTTTTAAATATGTTTACGGGTCAACAAAGTAATCTTATGAGTGAAGACAAAAAGAGCAATCACACCCATAACCTCTCACTGATGGTAAGAATGGAAAAGTGATTGTAACTCTAAACCAAAACGCAGCAGGAAAAACCCTTTCACATGCTATCACTCAATCACTGACACCAAATATAGAAATATAGGCTAAGATCAGCCCCCAGTGCACCGAGCGTGTCGATAGGATTTTCTTCTGTTCTGAACTCAGAGAGGTCTCACATGGAACTTTGCATTCTTAAATAACTCTGGCAAAACGCTTTAATCTTAATGAGTCTGAACAGCAAATCTCTCATCTGCAGCAAAAAGGATTAGGAATGCAGAAAAAAAAAAGACTGCCGTTCCACTTTGATGAATTGTGTTTAGAAAATCCCTGGGCATGAAGTTCCCCCAATGAACAAAGCGTTAGGCGAGAACGGATGCTTTTAAACAACACAACTTATCTGAGAAAAACAGAACATGCATTTAAGTGAAAATACAAAAGCAGAGCTGATTCGACTCCTCTGCAAATGATAAAAGTGACTAACTCTTTTCCTCAATCCACTTAGCTACTTTTGGAATCAAACCTGGAGTAGCTTTGCACAAATTACGTGCATTGTGTTTGCAGTGCTTCATCAGTGGCATGTTTATTTATTCCGCATGATGCATCCTGCCATTGTTAAGCGTAAATAAATGAATTCATAATTTTCTTTTGCTCTTGGTAGAAGCACTTGAAATGGGTGATGCAGTGATGAAGAAGGGAGTTGATGAACAGAGACAGTTCAGTGCCGAGAGGTGTTGCTTCCAAAACCGCAGAAACTCTGCTGCTTCCAGTGTAGTTTTCCCATCGCTTAAAGGAGACCAACTTTTTCACCAAGTGTGAAAGTGTAGGTAGTTAAGTATGCTATTATGCAGAGGTGTTTATTTGTATTTGATTAATACATTATTGATAATATGTTAATGTAATCCAAATCAAAGCAGTTCAGCATTTACTTGATTAATTATTACTCTGAGGTGTAATTTCCCCAAACAGTCTCTCTGAGTGGTAGGGGTTAGAGCAGTAAGCCTCTGGCTAGTTCAGACTGCTCAGACTACAAAGAGCCTTACTGCACTGGGACCTGCACTTGGTTCCCCCTTTCCAACCCCCCACCCACCTCCCCAAATACCCTCAGGCCTTTAGAAAACTACTCTGGTGGATTTTTCGCTGTATTTATTTTACCTTTCTTACCAAATCAGCGCTCCCCTTTGTTTCCTGTAATGGACGTAAGGAGATATTGCTGATGCGGGCCAGACATACGATCCATATTAATGAGAAAACACCGTCATGCCAGATATATATCCTCCTGAAATAAATGAGGAACTCACCAGGGTGTGATTTTTTAACACATATACATAATTTTCTTCTTGCTCAGCACAAGTCTGCATGTTGCAAAGACATCAATGTCCTGTGTGTGTAGAGCAGTGATAAATATTACCATGCACTTGACCTATATTGATCCCCCAATAGGGTGTATACCCACTCCACCACATTGAGCCTAAACATCTGGTCACCAGAGTGCTCCTTTGAATGACAGATAACATCTGGGAAGTCTGCTGCTATCACAGGAAACAATGTTCCTATCTCCCCCTCCCCGCCCCTCTATCTCTCTTCACTCTCTCCCCCTTGTCCCTCTTTCCCCATGTCCTGCTCATAAGCACATCCCTCCCATTGATTTCCCATTAACCCCTTCCAGACTGTGAGTATCTGCCCACCCAGACACGCAGACACCAATGGATTGATTACCAACATAATGGCATCACTATGGCTGCCCGTTCTCATGAGTTTGACCGGGTCTGCAGACCAGTCCAGTCCATCCCCAACTGTCTGCTGCTTTCCACCATCTTTCTCTCCACTTGCTCTTTGGCTCTTCACTGTATTTTCAGTACTTCCTTCCTTCCTTCCTTCCTTCCTTCCCTCCTCCCTGACTTCCTTTCCTTTTTCCTCTCCCACCCTTCCTCTCTTGAATTGAATATACTTTATTTCGAACATTTATATATATATATATATATATATATATATATATAAAGAATAAATATACCACAGCATACATTTTAAATTTCATGTCTGAAATGGAGTAGGACGAAGCAAAGTGCTTGAGTAGTCCCACCCGAGTTATACTCTAACCTCTTAATCCAAAATCATAAACCAACTCTCCACCCCAGCGTCCATGCGCACCGCTAAACCACTCTGTTCATGCTCTGGATATATATAATCAACAACACCATTCCAATATAGAAAAAGAAACCCATTAACAACAATATCACCATTAGCGTGCTCTACATTCCCAGCCCTCATCTCTGTACCTTGCAAAGATACACACTTCTCTTTTTAAATTTATTTCTAAACTGTCTGATATTTTTACTTTGTTTGATTTCTTCCACTCCATTCCACAAAAGCACACAAATAGATATACACATACTTTTAAGATCTGTGCATGCATAACATTGTTTCAGATTGAATTTCCCTCGTCAGTTATAACCCCCTTCTCTGTCCAAGAACTTTCTTCGTATATTGCCAGGTAGTAGATTATTTCTTGCTTTGTACATTATTTGCACAATCTTAAAACCCTCCAGATCCATGAGTTTCGGTGCATGTGATTTTAAAAACAAATTGTTCATATGTTCCCTATATCCTGCATTGTTTACAATCCTTATGGCTCTACAGCTCTTCTTCCTTGTTTCCTCACTCTTTCCCTCCTTTATTTCCCTCTCTAACATTCTCATCATTCTCTGTCCTCTGCATCTTCTTCCTCCTCTCAGGTCCCTGTTAATATTCACCTGGCATTCAGCCTCAGGTCACACATGTAGAACCACAATCCGAAGCACAGTACTCAATGTTCCCGTTTGCTTTCACAATACCATGATGAAACATGAGTGTGTGTGTATGTGTCCATGTGTGTGTGTGCAGATATCTCACAATATGAGCTTGCAGGTATGTGCTGATTAGTGTCGTTGAGGACAGCAGTTTGCAATTCATTTCATGAACCGTGCTCTACACATTTAGTTGCATCCAAACAGCAGTGCAACTTTAGCTTCAATTATAAATACAGACTAACTTTTGAAAATTCTTGCCGGTGCTATTACAGCGGATGAGAAAATTAAACTTGTGTCTGTGTGTGGGTGGCTGTATTGATGTGTGCATATGTTTAGATTTTTTCCCCTTTCTTGTTGAACAGACTGTGTGTTAAAATATATACTTACATGAAAGGCTGCCATCATATCTGTTTCACTATGTATTTCCTCCCTCACTTTGGCAACTGCTTTGGCGGCAGAGATAAAGTAAATGTGTGTTTGTTAGGTTGTGTTTGTGAGCCACAACGGAGGCAAGTTAGAAAAAGCCCTTCATTTAAGCATGGCGTGCCTCCATCAGTCCTAGTCTCTGATGTACAAAGAGCCCAGAGGAAGGAGCTTCACAGCTGTTTGTAAACTATGAGAACAGGAAAGGTCAACAAAGTAATGCAGTGCGTTTTTTGTAATGCATTTTCATCTCTCTCTGTTCCATAGTGAGACAGCAGGGCTGCGCCCTGCCTCAGTAGTACTGGTGCATTTAAATTACTGTTCTTGCCTGGAGAATAATGGTGAAAGCATAACCCCATTGTATTCTTTGATAAACTCTGGAAAATGCATGGTATAAGCTGAGGAAGAGGCGCGGTTTAAGGGCACAATTGCCTTGCAAATCTACCATGGCAAAGTTTTTCTGAGAGAGAGAGAGGGAGGGAGGAAGAGAGTGGTGAGAAGAAGGGGAAATGTGGAATCGAGGGTTGAGGGAGAAAGACAAGGGAGAGGGAGATGGAGAATCCAGCATGTGGGTAGAGTAGGGGGGTCTGTGTTGCAGGGACATGTGTTATCTCTGGGTGCAGAGGTCTTTGTTTGCAGGGCAGAGAGGTATAGATTTCCTCTTCATGTCAGCGCCTTTATTTAGGGCTCAGCACAGAGGGGACAATAGCAAACTAATCCACTACTGAATCAGGATTAATATTCAAGCTGCAAATATTAATTCACAGCCAAAAGGAGGAAATGCGGAATATGTCAAAAATGCTCAAACAAATAAAGAACAAAAAAGCCCAAGATCCTTGACCAAAAATTCCATCCCGAGTCTTTCACATGAGTGCATTATTTTTACTGGGTCCTACAGTCTCGTCTCAGCATTCTGTTTGATTTCTGTATTAATCTTCATAATGATTTTCTATAGAGCAGCGAGAGCTGGGAGAAAGCTGAAGAGCTGCATGTTGTTTTTGGCTATTCTCCTCACTAAGCTCTGGATTTAAGATCTGGATTTGAATATTTATGATAGAAAATAATAGAGGTTATAAAAATAAGTCCCTGCAGAGCCGGGCTGTAAGTTATAGGGGTAAGCAATGCCTCCCACATCAAAGAAGCCTGGAGATGTTGGCCACTAGTTTGATGCCTGTAAAAAGCCTATGGCTCTTGAGCCCAGCCCAGCAGAGAGTGCGGCTCTGCTGAACACATATGATCCAAAAGTGTCACTCACTATCAGAGTGGTCATGAGTTCTAAAAAAATTTAGCAAAATTTTAAGTAACTAAGTTCAATTTAGTTTTCTGTGCCTCAAAACAAGAGAAAACAAACCTGCCACCGGGGTGAGATCGCTTGACTTGTTTCAAATATAGTTTCACTTGTTTTGAGATTGAAACAAGTGACAGTATTTGTAACTGACAGGTGGATTACTCCTCTAGTTTCAACATAATGTCACTTGATCCCAGAAAGTGTTTTAAGTATGCTGGTTTGCATTTGAAACAAGCGACACTTTGCCTCCCATTTGACAGCTTTTTCATTTTTCATTGAATACTTAGATGTTAAGACTTACGACAATATTTTGGAGAACTGTGGAAATGAAACGCTCTCTCTGCTGTTCTCCTCCTGGGTGTCTCGCTAGCAGGGCAGAACGACCTGTCCCAACAACATGAGGAGTTAACATGGGCTTTCAGGGGCAGAGCCTGACAGTGTTGTGTGAGAGAGAAAATGTTTGATATGCACTGATTTTACACTAGAACACTGTACTAATACCCAATTCCTGTCAGATCTGTTTTATAATAACAGGCCACATCATTAAAATTTAGACGTTAAATATTCCACCTAACAGTTTCAAGTTTGTTTGTTTTTTTTAAAAATATCTTTTGTCCCACATGACCATGAAAAAAGAACGGAGATAAAATTAAAGTTTTTACACTGTATTAGTGTTTTACTATTGCCTAAACAAGCAAGCATGCACGTCCACAACACACCCCTTTCAGCACACACACACATACACACACCGGCACAGTAATCCCACACTAGGGGGTAGAGGCCTGTTGTATACTGAAAGCCATTGTGATGTTCAAAGGGGCTTCACAGAGGCTCTACCCATTGATAAGGTCTAATGTGATGAGGGACTGTAAACTTCATCTTTTATACATGGCAACATAATGTGAAAGGTCAGCTTATCTTAATCCTCAAATCTGCAGCATCCAGGCCCGTGGCCCCATTTCATGAAGTTAAAGAAATAATCTCGGAGTCCATTCTGAAGACGGCCCTTATTATCTTCTCCGCAAGGTCCAATCAGAAGATATCATTAGAGTGTACTATGAATGCACTGTAAGGAATGATTATTTCTCTTTTCTAATCGGCCCCAATCATATCATAGAATCAGCTGGACTGTGTGCTCATGGTGAGAAGCTTTATTATGTCCAGTGATTAATCATCAAGCACTGCCTTATCCCTCTTAGACACACAGCACACTGCTGGCCTGGTTCACAGAGGGAGAATGGGAAACATCACCTTCATCAGCACGGTACTTACCTGATTTTCCATACTCTTTAGTTCACCCCAAACAGCAGCCTCTGATACCGAAAAATGAGGCCAGTGCAGAAGTGCCAAAAACTGCAGTTCATTTAAATGGCCACTTGAGGCTGGCTCTAAAACGGAGTATATAGAGAACCACAGGAATGAGTCCTAAAACCTGTAAATTAGCATTTCAGCACCTCCAGCTCACTCGTCTCAAAGTCAGTGAGTTTTTTTAATGAGTTTTTTGGTTAGATGCCAGAAATAAGGTCTGTGGTTAACACACACAAGACTTTCAAGTTTTATTCTGAGACATAAAATACGTCAGTAAATATCCCACTTTTATGTGTCTTTAAAAAGGAGGTTGCTAACAAGTAGTTCAATGAGACTATAGGGCATCATCACGCTGAGCCCCGCCAAATTAAGTTTTACAGCCTTAATGTGGTGGCGATGTTGATTGATGCGACTGTGGTGTAGTTATTTTATAGCCTAACAAGTGGTCTTTATTTGTGAGGATTATCTTGCTGAACAAAACATGTAAGTATCATAAACATTTGTTTGCCAAAGATCTTTCTACAGTAATCCATATCCAATGGAAAAATCCCATCGCTGTTTTGACAAGGGAACCAGAGTGATGCTAACGTCGGCCTACAGAAAAAAGTCATCCCTGGGGCACTCTGTAGACCACTCTGTAGATGTTAAAATGCCCAACTGAAAAAGACATGTTTACATCCTGGTGCAAAATCAGTTTCAGTCTCTATGACTAATGTATAACAGTTGTCAATATTCATGACAGCTGTATGCAGGGTGTTTTTTTAAATTTTATAAAACTTATAACCCAAATTTGTGCATGTTTAAGGGTGGGGCTGTTTGATTGACAGGCTGTCTGTGCCACGCTGTTCTCGACAGCTGTACCCTTTTGTCCAAATATGTTCACTTCTGGCTCCAAAAAACCAAGATGGCGATGGCCAAAATGAAATTGAGGACACAAGCCAATTTGCAACATCACGGTAGCTACGTCCATTATTTTTACAGTATATGATACAACTTCAGCATTGGCCTTATGCAGTAAAATGCTGTGGTGTATCATCATCTGAAAATAACGAACATGATTTTAAGGCCAGTTATTCACTCAGGCTGCATGTGTAGGCTAATCAGTCCTGGGCGTCAATAGTTATAAACTAGCATGCCATTATAAGCATCTTCATCTTACTCTGGATTTTTGTTTCTTGATCTTTTTTTAATCTGTTCCCCTCCATGGCTGCTGACAGAAATTTCTCGTTGACTTAAAAAAAAAAAGTAACACTGTGTCCTTAAATTCCAAACAAATTGAGGACAGATAACATACCCAGTTGTGAAGTGGGAGTTTCTACCATACTTTGTGAATTAACGCAGGTCAAAAAGGTTATTGTCTCAAGACCAAGTTTGGGCAATTTGTTGTTTAGGAATCCTTTGTTCTCAATTGAAAGTGTGTCAAATGTAGACAGATTGTGAAATATTTATTCCTTGACTGCAGATCATATTAGAGTGTTATTGTTTGTTTCGTTTTGTATTCCACCCCTAATTTGCCAGTGCTACAGTTTTCTCAGGAAGTCTAACAAACACACATCAACTTTAACAAAGGTAGACCCCATCCTGTAGCCTTAATTAGAAGGAAATTGTAAACAGACGCATGGCTTTCTTTTACGGATTATCCATACTTTATGACTGAATGTTTGAAGTTATGAGAGATTCTGAATCAGCACTGCTCGAGTGGTGCTCTTATAGGACATTGTTGTCTTCAATTATTTTCAGTTATACTCCCGTCTGTAAGAGGCAGGGGATCATTTATTATTTAAAGATGCAATCGTTGCTGTTTATCTGGGATTTTAAAAAACCGGGTTATCTTTTCGCGTTGTTTTTTTTTTTTTTGATTAAAGGAACAAAGTGTAATAAAGTGCAGTTTCAAACAGATGCTTGTCTCTCTTGTGCGAGAGCTCATCTGCCATTATTGTGATTTAATATGAACGGTGCCAAGCAGCTGCCGAGAGACAAGATCTAACGAGCGTCAGGGATGCTTTAGTATGTACATAAAGGGTCTCGCGCAGACACAAGCTAGTGCAGACATACACACAAATACACATTTAGTTGCAGACTAACAATCACACATGTCTTTATCCATATGTTATAGCTGAAGATGGTTGACAGAAAACTTGTGGCTAATTGTTTTTGCAGCTGGATTTTGGAATTTTTGGGGGAATAATTAGTGGCGATTTAAACATATTACGCATATTACCTTGTTCATTAAACTTAACCATCTTGGGAGCAAACAACAGGAAACCAAACAAGCAACATGAATAAATAGTGCGTGTTGAATTCATACACACAGATGATTGGCATCCTGTCTACAAGACAGAAAGAGGAAACAGACTCAGACTGCAGACCCTCATTTAGGACATTTTGAATATGGTAAAAATCATCATGATTATTTTGGATAATATGGAGATCACAGTTTTTTACCATGATACTCATTGATTTTGGAAACATCATACATTCAGCATTCCCATGGTCATGAAATTACAGGAAAAGTAATGAAATTAGAAAAACTGTTTTCCAGGGCCTTTAAATTATTTGGAATTAATAATGGTTTGGAAAAGTTTTGAATAGAAATTGTTTTGGCTGTTATTTATTTAGAATCTGTTCATAAAAACCCTTAAACACATCTAACATTATGTGAAATACATTGCACTAAAATCTAGTGCTGGGTTGCGTAGCTGTTAAAATGTCACTGCTATCACCCAATACACATTGGTGTATGCAGCTAGTTAGCGGCGAGAATGTCTAACATACAAGTAAAGTTAGCGAGCGCTAGCACTTTCCTTATCCACAAATGCCAGGGAAGTGCGCATTTAATAATAAATGGCTGTCAAATGACAAATATAATACCTGGCTCAAGATAAATGCAGACTCTAGCTGCACAGATAGACAGACTACACATGTACATCGCATATGATAAAGTAATAAAAAATAAAATAAATAACATAGGAAATGTATAAAGATAAAAAGCACAACGTTTAACATGCAATCTGGCTTCTCTGCCATTATAAAAAGTGTATACATATATAAATGAATAAAGGATGCACAATAGCATCCCTAAAAGTATAAAAAATAGAAACATAAAAAGTACCCGTATATGTATATCTATATACTGTATATATGTGGATGGAGGCTCTGCACCAAAACTGTCTAAATTTAATTGTTGGTAGTGTGCAGACCCATAATTCAGAATGCTTGTTGTCAGAGAGGTGACCATACAGGGTATTTTAAAGAACTTAAGGTCATGGAAATTGGGTAAATATTATGGAATAATTATGGAAAAGTGCTTTTTTTTTTTTTTAAATTAATTCATAAAAATGTGTGGGGACCCTATACATTTAGTCAACTTTCTTATTTTTTAAAAAGTATTTTGAAGAGTGTATTTTCTGAAACTTTTAATATAATTCAACTGGAAAACAGGCTCGGGGTGATCTAAACATGCCACAGCCAGACTGAGAGTGAGTGAGACAACTGCAGTACTGTACTTCGACTGAATGAGGGCCTCATTCAGTCAAAGTACAGTACTGCAGTTGTTCAATATATGTTGCTACAACATCCTTTATTTCATTACTCAATAAAATTGTCATGCACAGAACTTCATCCCCCAAGTGCACCCTAAGAATAGAAACCTTTTTCCAGGTTTGAACATTACTCGTAGCTCAAGTCCTGCTACTACATGTCCCTGTTCTTACACATATTGTTTTTTAAACCCCAAAGCCCCACAACTCTTGTTGCGTCCCTCTTATGGCCACTAGTATCCACTCCCCCTAGCATCACTCTTGTTACTTCCAATACTTAACTTTACACTGAAGCCTTTGCCCCTGAGACCCTAGTGTTGGGAGATTAGTCCAGCCTCAACTGAAGCAGACAAACTGCAATCAATACCTGATATAAGCAGTCCGCTAGGGTCAGGCGACCTTGCTGTATGGCACCCACGGCAACTCTAGTAAAGTCCTTATAAATTCTGGGTGACTGACCCCTGACGACCTGGGCAGATAAGGTCAGTCTGGCCGGAGTGACCTAGAGCCAAGAGGCCAGTGTCCAGTCAGTCTGGCTGTCCTATAATGAAGTGGTCAGTATTGCCTTTCTGTCACTCAGCAATTACTGGGAGAGATATGGAGCCATAGATAGGTGCTGAATGCACAAGGAGGCAGTGGCCACAGAATTACATTCACGAGGCTAAGACCCAGTAAAGTGACATGTAAACTACTCTAATATGGACTGGTAATGACTGGGAGCAAGATGGATCGAAAGGAGTCTGACAACTTTAGTGGGGCTGCATTACATCTGTGCATGCAGGCACGGGGAACACACTACTGTAAAGCTTACATTTAATCGCTACTTTTGAGAATCTGATGATTTGCTGCAAAAATAAATATTCACGCAGTATAAAGACTTTTATATTTGCTTTTTTAGAAGCAGCATTCTTTGCATTGCGCTCAAAATCATAATTCTGATATCTTTAAAATGAGTTGATTATTCCATAGGTGTAGATTTTGGGGGATGCGGGGGAGAACATCCCTCCTAAGTTTTAGAACATATTTTTATATGGGTACTTTTTTTGTATTTATACATTACGTATAGCTTTTATTTGTAAGATGTAAATGTGTATGTTCTTTGTTTTAAATGTCATTTGTGTCATTGTGTTTAGGAATGTAGCTGCCAAATAAAGTAATTTCTGTAAACATCAACAAAGTATCTATCTATCCAATAAAAACATGTAAGTAGCAGAGAACTTTTATTCAGACAAAATTCTTGACGTTTATACCACTAATGGATGCAGAAAAAGCACAAATTGGTGCGTAAAAATTCACCAGAATGCAGGAAATTAAGTATTTGTTTTTAAGTGAAGGACCCCAAAACCCACCATTTCATATGAGTCCCCCCCAATGTTGAAACGAAACCTACGCCCTTGGATTGTTCTATTTTTAGATTAACTGTAAAACAAAATGAAGCAAACATCAATCATTACTCCAGACCTGATAATGATTTTGGGATGATTCCAGATAATCAGTCTAAAGGGAGCCATTGATATAAGGTGTCCCTAATGTATTAATGACACCAGTGGAACTTGCAGAGTGAGAAGTGACCAGATTAAAAGACAAACAGACTGACGTGCAGGCAGAGGTCATGCTGCCTGCGCAAATAGAGCCCTGAGTATGTCACAGTGTTTCTCCCATGGCCTGTTGTGCTCCCCGACACAGGTCAGGGGGCTAGGAAATCCCCAAAGCCATCCAGCTGCTGCCATCAGAGACTCTCGGCATTCTTCTGTCTGCTAACTATTTAGTTGTCAGTGATTTGGTTAAGTGGAATTGACTTTTATCTGCGGTGTGCTGTGGGGCTGCCACTGGCAATTCAGAATCCCCCTTCCTCAGCTCCTGTCTTAGCCTGGTGTCACATCCAGCACATTGCTATTGGCAGCTGAGCCAGGCCTAATCAATAGCCCAGGTCAGGGATGGCCCGCGGCTCTGCTGTGGGTGGGCTATTGATCCGACACACACACTCCCACAGGTCGCCCTGACAATCCGGGAAGTCGTGGCCTCGGACGGAGTGAAAGATAGAGGAAGAGAGATCACAATTAACAGCGCTGCGTTCTGTCTGCTGTAACACTTTCGTGGAAATACTACATTTATTGATTAACAGGTGATATACCGTATACTCTTTATTTAACATTTAAAAAATCACTATTGAAATTGATATCTGAACAGAAGTGATGAGATTCTAAAATACTGAAATCAAGACCAAGAGGAACTGATAAAACCATTCAGATGCAATCCACCGTATCCATACAACACCTCTGTCCCTGAACATCTGTCTGTCTTTTTTTTTTTTAACGTGTCTTTCCCTCTCTTTGCTGTTGTCACTCTTTCAGACCTGTGGCCAATGAGCAAGAGTCTAGTTATTTTTGTTGCAGTTTTAAATGTTGCTCCCCGAGCCCCTTATCAGCACCACAATAAGAACTCTTGGGAACAATTAAACATGGGCTTTAACTCAAGTCTAACCACAGAGGTAAAAATAATCGCACAATGTTTCCAAATGGAAGTGGCTTCAAAAGAGCTATTCAGTTATCACAAACTGTCTGCCTCTCCCGCCTGTATTCCCTAACTAAATCTCTGTCGCTGAGGAACTATTGGAACATATGACAAGCATATTTACCCAGCTTCACAAACCAGGCCCATGTGGAATTCAAAGTCTTTTTTTAACATGTTATTTTTTTTTCATCGCTGGAATTGACAGTTGAATAAATATGTATTGTCTATGAGACTTTGTTGTCGTATACGGGAGATCCTCTGCAGAACAGGCAATTATATATGCCATTACAGGAATATGTCTTGTTCTGGTTACAGGGAAATTAAGTTCCTCCGGAAATCTTTCTCATTCTACAGAAGTCTTCAGTGGCATGAGAAGAGAAATTACTCACAGCAGTTCATTTGCTGTTAAATGTAATCTTGAAATCATAAGAGGCTTTGCTGCAGTACAAGCATACAAATAATTAGAGATTAATTTTGTTGGCTCTAAAAACAGCTGATTAATTTTGAAGTCTTGATGGTATCATACTGCTCTGGTTTGCTTCTCCTGAAAGACATTTATTATGTGCTCAGATTTCAGGGATGAGGTAGAGAAGATGCAGACGCTCTGACAGGACTGCAGTGGAACTCTTTCTTTGCTGCCATGATTTCCAACCGTGTTCAAATCATGTTTCTGACTCTGATTTCTTTCTCTTTGTTTCTTGTTCCAGGTGATGGTGACGTCCTGACATGTTCTTTTTGTGACCCGGGAGTCCCTAAATCCCAAACCATATAGCTTTGGAAAACCCTGGAAATACCTGGAATTCTAGGAGTATATCACCAAAACTTCTTAAGGTGCCCAGGCGCCGGATCAATAGCTTTACATTCTCCTTTATTTTTTTTTTCCCTGTATACAAAGAAAGAGACGAAAGTCTGAACGTTAGCAATAGCCACTGGCCATCCACCGTTGCTCCAACGAACCTGCTGTGACCGAGAGGGCGTGACCTTTCTGCCTGCTGACTTCAAACAGACACTTGAAAAGAAAACACAGTGAGAGAGGCTTCCGCGTGGTGGCAACTCAGACCAAAAACCCCATCAGGTAAGGCTGTGAAGTTCCCCTTGCTCCTGCTGTCCAAGCCCTAAGCCCTTTAACTTCCTCAGCGCTTTGAAGCTAACTTGTCCCCAGTCTGTGTCCCCCACACAGTTAGCTTCCCGTCAGAGTTTGTGTAAAGGCTGATAAATGTCCCACTTTCATGCTCTGCTCATCTGTTTGTTCCTCTCAGATTAGTGGCTCTGAATATGTTGAGGTTGTTCGGTTGACAAGCGCTTGCACTAGGTTCTTCACTGGCCTCTTGCAGATTTGTCCAGTGACCAGCTAGAGCTAGAGCTAATGTGCTACACTGTAAAATCTGACAAGTCGACTTTACTTTTAAAAAAATCTAAGAAAGCGATTGCCTTGAAAAATGTAAGTAAATGTAATTATTGATCTAAATTTATGTTAACTCTATATCTAATTGTTAAGTTTTCTTAAAATGTTGTTACTTAATTTTGGGAAGTTCTTACAGCTTAAATATGACAAGTTTGATTAAATCAATCTTTCCAAGTTTTAGCGACGAAAACAAATCAACTGCACTGTGCTATATACGTATCCGTATTCTGCCGGCTGCAAACTAATCAGCTATATTTGTGTATTTTTAAACATGTTAAGAAATCAGAAATCACAAATCTTCTAACTGCATCACTGGCAAAATCCTTTTTGTTAAGATCAAATTAAGTCAGATTAACTGGATTTACTGAAGTTTCTAACACTCAGAAAGAGCAAGGTAATTTTACTTATCATTTTTAAGTTGCAACATCTTTACAAAATTATGTAAATAGAGCTAAATTTCAAGTAGAATGAACACTTAGATATAAAAAAAAAAAACATAAATTAAGATTTATAGTGATATTTGCTTTTTCAAATCATTTGGTTTCCAAGATAATTTAAAGTAACATCAACGTGTCACATTTTACAGTGTAGAAATGTCACATGATTTGACGTGGATGACCAGGTGGATTATACATACGTGTGCTTGTTCTCCTTAGCTGCTGTGAGGGCATTTTAACACATGCTGACATACACAGTAAACCTGCAGACCAACATTTGAATGTGTAACAAATAATATGAAACAGATTTTATTCATGGTTTCACACGATTACATGACTACTATTTCTATAACAGTTATCGTTAATACTGTCAGTGATGGGATGTGTGAATGTTCCAAGACGTGGGTGTTTTTTAGTTTACTAAGGGGACAAGAGTGATTTTGTAGCTGATAAAATGTCACCGCTGTTTGTGTGTGTGTTTACAGATGGGTGTATGTTATGTTTTGTGCATGTGTGTGTGTGTGGTGTGTATAAGAATAGATAAACAGTATGTGTTTGAGTCTTGTATTAGAAATGTGCAAAAATGGCACTTTTCTGATGCATGTGTGCACTTTTCGGCTTCATAGCACCTGGTTGTGAGATGAGTATTTCCATTCAGAGTGACTTTGAAATTGATTTCACTCAGTGTCACTCTCCTAGTTTTATTAGGGTCTGGTTTCCCAGTTGTTTTGTAGAAGACTGACAACACATTTTCAGTCAGTGATTAAGACTTAATCCCAGGTTATCTGGACTATATTAAATTATTCTGCTTGATAAGGGACTCTGTGTATTTTACTTTTTTCTCAGGCGATGACTTGGAATCAAATAGCGCCTGATATAAGGATATTGAGATAAAGCTTTGTACCTGTGTGCCAAAGCACCCCCACCACCACTATCATACAAAAAATAGCTAACTTTAGCTCCTCAGCTACAGAGGAATGCAATATTTTCCCCTTAAAATAGGCCTAATTAAAAATAAAAAAGCATTTAAACAATAATATAAATATATACTGTAAAAAAAAAAAAAAGACAGTGAAACCAGCAGGACATAAGGAATGAGATGAGTTATATCGTCAAGAATCTAAAGAGCTTTCTTTGTAAAGTTCAAAGTAATTTTACAAAATTTAGGTCACTGAAATTTAGTACCCAGTAGCAAGTCATTGTTTTGAAAATGAGAATGAAAGAAGAGAAAACAAATAAACAGCTTTTTTTCTTTTTTTTTACTCCTGCATGTTTAAAGATTATTTTTAGTGTGGGGAAAAATAAAACACTTGAAAGCGCAAGAAACAATATTTATCGTTGCTGAGCTAATTAAGGACGTGATCTGAAATGTATTTTCTTTACAGTCTGATTTAGGACCCAAAGGGTCAGCTGCCTCACAATAGGACGATGATAATACAGCAGGAGTCAGGAGGGGAGAGGGCTTCAGTCTGGAGGAAAGCAGCTCCCCTCCCTGGCCTGTGTGCTGATGGAGCTGCACTCCTTGCCCAGGGCTCCAGGGCTCCGACACTAGACCTTATTTTTCATGTGGGCTGCACACTGTTCTGCTGCAGTCGGGGTAGCTCCCTTTGTGCCAGCCCTCCCCCTTTTAGAGCCAAAGACATGCATGATTTCATACATGAAAGATATATGTAATTGGACAGCAGGGCCTATGCAATACATTTACAATTCTAAACAGAATACGTTAAAACCGGTTTCCTCTGTCTCGCCCCCTTTTCTTCCTGAGGAAACGTATTCAAAAACATATGATAAAAAAAAAGACAAAACACAGGTTATCGTTCTTGTTACATGCTTTATATCATGTGAATATTCAAAATGCACAAACACTGACACAAACACACCAATATATCTCAAAATTCTTCGTCAGCGTGCAGCTCAGGCAGAGAAATCCAGCAGATTCTGGCATGTAATGCACCACACAGTTAACTGGGGTCAGGAGTAAATCAAGTTCCCTGTATTACTCATCTCCACATATGATGGGTTAGTTTACAATTAAAAGTGTAGTCATTTTCTTGGCATGTGCTTCCTCAGATTCAAGATGTCCTGTTAAAACAAATACAGCTAAAGTGAATATAAAAACAGCTGAGTAACATAAAACACAGAATAGGTTTCAATGTATACAGAACACAAAATACCATACAACCATGAAATACAAAACAAAATCGGCAGAATAAACACGTTAGATCTACAGTGGATTATGCTGGTTGTATGTTTAGTTTGCATTCTCAAATGAAACCACAATCTTCAGACACTACAAACAAAAGAAAAAATCTAAAATTGCATTACATTGTATTAAACATTTCATAGTGGGAAAACAATCCATTGCTTTCAGGCCGAGAAGTTATTTTTGGAAATCACAATGTGCAGAAATCTGTTGTGTGTTAGTGGCTGGATGTGAGGAAGCCTCACTCTACAAAGATCTGCTTCTGTTGTCTGAAAACTGGACACTGTGAGGTGCTTAAAAAGCTTCTGTTATGGCAAAATATACCCTCAAATTAGTTAGTTTTTATTTATGTAATCACAGCAAATTGTAATTTTAATTGATGTCCAAAAAGACCAAATTGATGATTCCAGATTAATTCCCAAACTGCCATGAAGTGAATTAATGTGTCTGTTATCCAGCGTGCACATTTTATCCTCTGAAGGAGAATATCACATCTCTGTCTGTCATTTGACCCCAGGGAGGGTATGACCTTTTCAGGATCCAAAGACATTTTTTTTTCATGTTGATATCTTTCTGCCTTTATAAGCAGCACAACAGCTTGTTTAGCTGGATTTGAATCAGTTGGTAAAGATTTATAACATCCCAAATTATTCAGTAATCACATATCTGACAGAATTAGTATTAAACTGTCACTAATTTCTTCTAACAAGATGTCAGTCACTCTCGTGTGAATGCTTATGTGTAGGCTCACTGTTAAGAAGGAACCACAGCTCTTTGCTGCTATTATTCCCTCTCTGTATTATCTGACTCTCACACACACTGTAAAATCTGAGGAGTTGATTTTACGTACAAAAAAACTAGGAAACCAACTGACTTGAAAAATGTAAGTAAGTATTTTAGTCTTAATTTATGTTTACATAACATCTAATTAGGTTTTCTTAAAATTAAGTATATTTACTTAATTTTGTAAAGTTGTTGCGAATTAGATGTGACAAGTTTCATTAAATCAATCTTTCCAAGTTTAAGCAACCTCAGTAAACCAAATATACTGTGCAATATATCTGTATTCTGCTGGTTGCAAATGTTTCTATCATATTTGTATATTCTTAAACATGGTAACAAAACAGAACTTGCAGCTCTCCTAACTTCATCATTGGTCATGATCACGGTTGGTCAGACTAAATTGAGTTACTGAAGTTGCTAACATTTAGAGAGGGCAAGGTAATTTTAATTGTCATTTTTAAGTTACAACTTCACAAAATTAAGTAAATGCAGCAAACTTTCATGTAAACTTAACAATCAGATACAAAGTAAACATAAATTAAGAAAAAAAAAAAAATGAGATTTCCTTTCTCAAGGCAATCAGTTTCCAAGATTATTTTAAATAAACCTGTCAGATTTTATAGTCCAATAGCCAGACTAGCAATTGAGCTAATCAAAACGTACAGTATTTGCTTGAATTAGGTGAAGGTTAGTATTTTTGCCACATGGAAGGAGGTCAGCCGACTGCTACGCACGTACAGAAATTCATAACACAAAAGTGATCTTGGCAGGGGAGCAGGCCATGCTGGCTGGGAGTGCAGGTACCAAAGATAGGTGTTGTTTTTGAGTGACTTCCTTGTCTTTTGTATGCAAAGCTTTTGACTGCCAGTGTCAAAGTGCTCAAACCTACACTCAACTGATGTGTTTTTTGACTGCGGTATTGCATATGTGTATATATGGCATAGGTGAAGAGAGCATCGGTAGATGAACTGGTGCAGGGCTCCTGATTTAAGGTCTTGGCTCACCCCTCCTGTAGTGTGCCTGTCATGCAAAAGTAAACACCTTCACTATTAACTCCCTTAACAAGCTAACACCTAAAAAGGGAACAGCTCCACTAATGGCTTGGTTTTATTGGCTCCAGGAACACTTGGGGCTATAAGCAAGGGGTGGGGGGCTCACCTCCACAGAGGTATTTAGAGCACAGGGGCCAAACCAATTGATGGACAGGCAATGCTTCATGACCCCTAACCCTCAAAACTCACCACCCACAGCAAATATGGGTGGGATCACCTGCCACACAGGCAAAGTTAAGGAGAGCCGCAAAGGGTTAAACATCTATAATTCTGCCTCAGTTGCTTTGACCATCTAAAATTACTTCCACACAACCCAGGGTGGCTTTTGGTCCTGGGGTTGGGGGGGGGGCTCCGAAGCTCCTGGAGATTTTTGTGGCTTCAGATGAGCTTGCTGGGTCTGTTTCTTAACTAGATACTGCCCACATACACTGTCAGTGCATCAGCAGGGCGTTGTGTGGAAGAGTGTGATGTGAGTTGTTGATTTCCAAGCATGTAAAATTGTACATGGTCCCACCCATGTCTGCAGCTCTCACTTGTTTGAATTGCAGCCCACTGAGAGGTGCGGTTGTTAGCGCGTGAATGTGTGTAGTGGCTGCTGGGTCCATGTCACTGTCAGACAAGAATGTATGAAAAAGAAAAACGTGTCCTTTTCTTTATCAGACTGAGGCCACTCTTGTCCATTGTCGTCATTATAAAGATTATTCATCATTATTCGCTAAACGGCATCATTGTTGTCCTCATATTAACGTCATTGCTTTGAACTGTAAAACTCCATTCATTCTCCAATAATCAACTGTTTGGTGTGACATTTTGGCGTAGTAACAGCTTTACAATCGATATTTAAAATTCTGCGTGTAGGCTTGCGTGTTTTCTTCGTGAATTATCAGAGGACAAACTAAGAATTATTGCTGTCTTGTGTGACCCAGGCCATACTGTAGATAACTGATGTTGAGGCATCCAGAGGCTGCATGTGTGTGACGCAGGATTTGGTTTTGACCCACTGGCGATAATCCTAGATCTGTATTTGCCTTCTGTGTCGCTTCCACCTGTCATCTTTCATCTCGTCGTGTTGTTCGGGGGCTCCTCTGCACATCAAGGAAAATTACTCTCTTTAACTTTGTTATATTCAAGTGCGAGATGCAGCAAGCACACGGTGGTATTTGAATGGGTTCGGCGGTGTGGGGATCCGCGATTCTTCCCCCCTCCGTTCCATTTTGGGTCGGTTTACCACCAGCTAGTGTTGCTGTAGCCTGGAGTGGTCATATGGCTCTGATTTGGGATCCCTCTGTTTCAGTGAGTCTCTCCAAAACGCGTAAAACCCCACGAGTCCCGCCTGTCTCTCACCCAGAGTCTGTGACAGCAGCTCTCAGGATTTCTCCATTATTCACTGTATCCCCGACCTGAAATATGCATTATCACAAGGCCTGGTCTGTGCTCATTTCTTTCTTTTTCTGTCTTTCTTTTTTTTTTGCCTCAGAATAATTAAGAAATGACATATTTCTTAAGACAATTAAGCGATAAATTGTAATGCGGTGGTTAAATTTCAGATATTTTAACCCTTGTCTTTATGTTTTGTTTTTATTACTTTTTATTTTGTGTTTTTGCGCATTTGGTTTGCAGAGTGTTTTTGCTATTCGTGAGCTTGGAATCTATATCTGGGTGCACTTGTAAGATATTGAGATCTGACGGCTACCAGCAGGCATCTTCTTTTGAAACATACAAAAAGAAAAAAAATGCATTGACAAACAGAACCTTTTAATTACATTCTTTAATATGTCATAATAGAAATAAATTTAGACAAAAAAAATCTCTTTGAAACTGATTTTCTTACAAAAATGTATGAACTTGAGGGTGGTGAGGTGTGATGGCTCTGCAGGCTCACATCCAGATTTGTTTTGTTGTTGTTGTTGGTGGTGGTGTGTTTACGCGTGCGTGCGTTTCATTGGTTTTAGGCAGACATTTGCACCTGTGCACTTCTGTAATTATAGTAAATAATAATGTCAACATAATTGATAATATGTCAAAATTAATATTTCTTCATTTTTAACTCATTTGATGCGACACAGTGATCAACCCCTTCACACACACACACACACACGCACGCGCGCGCCACACATACACACTGAAAGAGAGAAAGGAGGGAGAGACAGACACAGAGAAAGCCACGCTCGTTGCTTTTTTTGGGAGGGGGGTCTGTGCGCGTGGTGTGTACATGGTGTGTGTCTGGTGTGCGTGTTCTTTTATTCGATTTTATCGCACCGGTCAGGGTGAAATAATCTGGACACTCCAGTAAAGTCAGCAAACATCGGACAATTTGGTTGTTCCACGACATTTTTCAAATATTGACAGACAGACATCAGATTTAGATTGATTGTGTTAACACGACTATTTTTTTCCTAAAATCCAAACGTCCAAACTGTTTTTGAATAATGCATAGGATCATTAATAAGGTAGTACTGGCAGGACGAGTAAATGGATGAGAGAGAGAGGAATTGATATGCCTTCTTGTTTCTCATGTAAATGAGGCAGACTGACCAGACGGCCGCTCGTCATTTTTTTTTTCTACTCCAAACTCTAAAATCACAACAGCAGCAGCAGAAAACAGGACCTGTTTTTCCACTTCAAACTGCATTCAGAAATGTGATGTCAGGTTTGCTCCTGTGTGTGCTGGTTTGCATACGATCTAACATTAACATGTATAAAACAATTTCACATTTTCGTTAGAAATATTTGAATCTCAGGATGCAATGTTAAAATATGTAAAAACAAACAAACGGGCAGATGATACATCGAAATTTTGTCCAGGAGCATTTTAATATTAATATTTTCATTTCAAGAGGATTTACTTAGAATAAAATATCAACCAAAAATAAACTGAAACATATTTCTATAAACAGGCAGTCACTGAGTCAACAAATGAGAAAACATTCCCATAATAAGACATACAGAACATCTCGAGCAAAAAACAACAACAAACAAACAAGCAAATAAATAAATAAATAAAAACAAACAAGCAAAAAACTCTCACACACATGCGTTTAACATGACAATGTTTTAAAACGTTTAAACAAAATATCCACCAATATGTACAGTGCAGGATTTAGTCATGTAAAACACTGATTTCCTTTGAAAATACATTTCTGCATCTCTAATAAAGTTAAAAACAGTTTAATGCTGGACAAAATTATCTGATATAATACATACTTTACAATACAGGCAAGACTGCAAGTAAAACAGCAGCAATTACAATTATACACGTTGCATTTTAGTTTAATACAGAAGGATACACACAAAAATTCACCACACTCAGTTGAATCCACCTCAAGAACATTCTCCGTGTGCCTGTGAACATGACACAAGGATAAAAAAGGAAACTACGAGGCCACAGTCGAATGCAGTGTTGGGATATTTGCAAATACTGCTATAAAGACAAAGAAATAAAAATGCATTTAAATAAGAGTTTACAAAAAAAGTCCACCTGGGACATAGACTATGCTATAAGCATGATGGTGGAAAATCATCCAGAGTGTAAAACATGCTGCATCAATCAAAGACAAATTATAATCGATCTAGAAAGTTCATTTTAATTAATCATACATATTCTTATTTAAATAACGTTTTAGATTTGTGCATATGCTGATTTTGTACAGGATGCTCCGCTAATTAGGCCAAGTTCAAGTTTGATCTGTGTTGCACTTTTGATTCTTTTCTCTCTCTCTAACAGTAAGGGCGATATATTTTTAAATGATGGCAGTTTTTGACAGTGTGCAGTGTCAATTAATAGACCACCTATTTTCGTAAAATGTTTGTGTGACATGTTTGTAATTTCCGCCTTCTTCAGTCCAGCTACATCCCTTCTGACCACGCAATAACCCGACCGTGCTGATTTACATCAGTCACACGCGAGGCGGTCTAATATATGATGTTAGACTGAAAGGCAAAAGGTGCGCTTCTGCAAAGACCAGCTGGTCCGCAGGCGCTTGTCTCCTGTGAAGGAGTTGATGCGCTGCTTGATCCCAGTGGTCAGGCTGAACATAAGAGGGCGCTCCCATTGCACCTGGTTGCGCTGCCCTATCCACCCTAGACACATTGAGAGCCGGACACAAGCCTCTCATATGTGCACTGATGTAATGGTAAACAGCGCAGCCTCAACTGTTTCATTCAGTCGAGGATCATGAAAAGACAAAAACAAAAACAAAAAAAAAAAAACGACTGAAATAATTTTCTTAAAATTCAAATTAAATGTTTTTCCTTAACAAGTTACAGGGAACATTTTTTTACATTACACAATACAGTGGTGCGGAAATACGATTAATTAAAGTCATTTCATAAAGTTTTTTCATTGTGGATGATTTAAATTTTGAAAGACAATAAAATAAATAAAAATAAGCTAAAGTGAGTTCAGAAAGGGTTTGCCCTCCATAGGAAACTTGTGCTACAACCCTAAAACCAGCTGAGGATCCAACTTAAAGGCGCTGCTGCATACTATGTTTAAGATGTCTTTCCATTAACCTCACCACTACAGTAAAATACCCTTTTTTCATTTAAAAAATAAGCCCATCAATTCTTCATTTTTGTCCCACATTTAGCCCCCAGTCCACCTCCACTATATTTTTATTTTGAAATATTTTCATAACAAAATCTCACCTAGATTGTTTCCTAAAGAATGCCTGCTGCCCTTTTCATCTCTGTTTACCACAGCCTAAACATATGACTGACACCCTCCTTGTTAATATTGCAGCCTATAAGCATCTTAAATCCCCAAATCCTTCGGAATATAATGGTTGTTATCTCTTTATAAAGTTATGGGACTTTTCTCGATTGCAGCTTTTATCTTTAAATACTTTCACCCCTGCTCATTTCCTCTGTTTCCCTTTGTGCTTTGTCTGGGATTGCGCATGCATGCGTATACACGCGTGCGCGTGCGCGTGCACACAGTAGCTGATACTCAAATAAAATAACGTAAAGTTAAAATTGATTTAATTTGAAGACTTATTGAAATAAATATTTTTTAAAAGTTGACATGTGGTGCACGTGGGTCTGCGAAATCCCCAACGTTAGAGGCGATTATGGGGCTTTGGCCTCTGTGTGAATGCTCTGTTTTGTTCCTTGCAGTTCTGGTGATGGTCAAGCGCTTTCATGTGCCCCACATCTACGCAGCGTTTTGCATTTTAAGCTACTCTGCCTTTCTTTGTCATATCCACGGGCTGTCATAGCCACAGGTTGTGTTGAATTTGCAATGCCACTCATCGATGTATGCCTATTGAGGCTGGCACGTGGACAGTTATCCTTCCCACAGAGAGGCGCAATTGAACGCTGGTAACACAAAAGCTTCAGACCCTGTCAGTTCCCCCCTTTTTCCCTTTTCAGTGATGCATAGGCCCTAAAAGCATCAAGGCCTCCGTCTGCCTGCTCCTCTTTTGATTTAGCCTACACCATACTCAATATGGTCACTGATGGAGTAATGTCAATCAGGCCTTTGCATAAATTTGTAAACTGAAGTTTGCATTGTTAGGCTTTAGGCGACTGACTGGCTCAAAGCTGCTTCCTACAAGCCTCAAATTACACCAGACTCTTTTATTATCTCGTAGCCCCTTTAACTCCTCTCGCACGCTATTTTCAACCTATTCATTTTTACAATCTCTTCTTCCCGAGAGAGCAGACACGCACAAATCCTCGAGATTCCTGCAGTCTGCCTCTCACACTGCAAAAATGTGAGCGGTTCGACGGGGCGATGCAGTTTCTTGTTTTTTGTCTGAGAGAGGCATGCCACACAGGAGATGCTACATCGCTTAAAAACAGGTATCAGTGGCTGCCTCGGCTTATGGATGGCAAGTGCTGAGGAAATGCCGTGTTACAGCACAGCATATATTCTAGCAGCAGGGAGAGAGAGGGGGAGAGAGAAAGAAGGGGGAGAGAGAGAGATGGAGAGGGGGAGTTGGGTCTTGGTCATATAGGCTACAATATAAGAAGTTTGATTTTCATAGGCTCTTCTAAGGGATATATGCTATTGGATCTGTGGAAACGCCGCGTCCCACGGGGTTTTCATAACCTTTCTAACCTTTAAGTCAGAGGCCTTTGGAAAATATAAAATATAGCCTGTATTTTTCATCAGCCATCTTCACCACTACAACATCACGAGCTGCTTAACATAGTGTGCAATCTTAGAAAATAAAAACAGCCATTAGATTTATATGTGCCATGCATTTCTATCCAACACACGTCTGAAAAAAATAAATATCTCAGGCCGTTTTATTAACCCAGTTATGGCTTATCTCTTACACACTCTTGTATTATGGCCACTTAAAGCTCTCTAGCATGTTTGGACAATGTTTGGATTCGACTATATGTGCCGTTTAACTATTAAGTCTGTATCGGAATTCACTATATAGGCGCAGACTATCAAATCCGTATTGTTTCAATAAACACAGCACGTTATGTGATCAGTGAGAGCTGCTACTTGCATTCAGTGGACCAGGACTCTATATGGAGCTGTTTGCACAGAAAGTGTGCGTACTGAGAGTGAGGGATTGTCCATTTCCTCAGAGAATCAACAATAAAATTATCATAACAAAGAGCACTGAGAGACTCAAAGGTTGATTTTTTTGCAATACATGCAGTCTTTTCATTCGGAGGAAACGAGAGGACATCCGTTACAGAGGCGACGTGCTTTTTGCGGAAAGTATTATGAAAAACAAACGAGAGAACACATTTTATGTTGGCATTGATCATGAAAGCGTTTAGAAATTCCCAATCACGAAATATCAAAATGGGATGACACCCTGGTCATCTGGGCTTCTCATCATATTATCAGAATAAGTATCATATTTGGCAAAGTTAATGTAAACAGGCCGGAGCTGACCAGACGGCTTCTGTCACTTTGTCACAAATCTCTGTAAAACACTGTTGTGTTGTTGTTATTATTATTTAAAAGAACCTACACGTATTGACATCGTGTTCCCAGCAGTTTCATAATAGATGTCACGATAACCTGTTTCCCCATCATCCCTCTGTGTCACAGCTATACCCTCTCACTGGTGTGCTGGCTAACAACTTTATATTTTCTAAACACCCTCGACGCACATTGCAAAATTTAAATAAATTGTCACACCCATGTAGGACACAATGAGGCTTCAACAAGTATTTCTAAAAAAAAAGAGCTCGACCTGTTTTGCATACTGTACCAATACAAAGCAGCTCTCAGGTGTTTCACAATTTCACTAGAAAATTATTTTATACTACAAATGCCCTCACATCACTGAAACAAATAGTTTCTTTTATGTTACAATAGTGTTATAAAATCCTACATTTGAACTTCAATTCATATTTTGAGCTGACAGTTAAAACAACACGCCTTTCCTATATCATCTCCGTCATACTTTCCTCTAAGCTGAATTTCACTTTTTTTAAGAAAATAACTCTGGGTATTTATTTTATTTTTTTATTCAAATTAATCCATGCATACACACTAATGTGTGAGTTTAGGAAACATATATTGCTTTAACTTCTAACAATCTTCTCTTATCAATAAGAATTTCAACATTTTTTTGTAGGCTAATGTAAACATGAAAAATACACACAGGTTTCAATATCGGCTGTGCATAGGCTGAACACAACAAGTTCATCAAAGTTAAAATTTTTAAAGTTACGCATCAGGATTATGAAATGTCAACTTCTGTCTCTGAGCAAATGGTATTTCTCTTAATGCTTAAAATATATATTTGCAGACACAAATCTATTGTTAGCTCTGATAATATCTAGGTGCCACTGTGTTTACGATAAACTCTTCATTGCAGATTACAACACCGAGGCAGCTGCTGTTACACTTCTGCATACATGTAGAAATCGCTTTAAACATGCTTCATTTTTTGAGCAAGTATTTCTTTTTAGTTGTTTACAAGCACGATAGTTGTTAACGTAGCCTATGTACAAGTTGAATAGCATGTTTCTGTTCGAGTCACTACAGCCGCTGTAACTCACTTATGTATTTCAATAAGTAGTTCAAACTGTAAACTAACTGTAGAAAGAGCCCGATGTGCAGCTTTGACACGACCAAAATGACAAACTTGGCTCGAAAGAGACAGAATAAAATAAAGCATGATCGCTTGTGTACTTCTGGTGTCCGCGCCTTATGCATATCTTTTATTTAAAAAAGCAAAAACCGGGACGAAAACGTTTGAAAAAGTGTAAAAAAAAAAAAAAGCGGAGGAAAAAGCTGTGCGTCGGGCTTTTGCCCGCTGCGGCTGCCTGCTCCAGTATTAACTTTCACTGTCTTCCGTCTAATCAAACTCTTACTTTCCGCTGTTCTTAATTCCATATTTTCAATTCCTGATCATTACTTTCCTCTTTTTTCTACTTGTATCTATCCATCCCTCCCTCCCTCCTCTTTCTCCCTCCCTCCCTCCCTCTCTCTCCCGAGCTCTCTCCTTTGCTGAATCTTATTGATCCAGAAGGCGGCTAATTAGCCCTTCCCTTCGTGCCTGTGTAATGAAGCACATGCGCACTGAATTAATCACAGCCATTTTTTGCAGGAAACTAATTAGCAGGAATAAAGATCCAAAGAGTTTTTTCTTTTCAATCATCAGATCTCACTTTCACCTCTTCCTCGCTCCCTCTAACACAAGACTCATCGCCTGCTTTGCATCCAAATTATTTTTATATTGCCTTTAACAACTAATAGTAGCTACCTACTTCGGTTTTTTACACTCCGCAACAACAATGATCTTTCTTTTGCCACCCTAAGCGCAAACTGACCAAAAGGGGACTGCCTTGATGGGATCTTTAGCTAAATCATCTCAATACTGGATTAAAAAGCGAGGATCACAAAGCGGCAGCGAGAAATTGTAAGTTTCAACTTTGCGTTTGTCTCTTTTCCTCTCTGTGTTTCCACGATCCTATTCTTTTCGCTGTGCACTTATCTGAATCTCTCTCCCTATCTGTTCGTAGTTTACGTGTAGCGGAGCTGGCTAATTCTCACATTGTGAGAAATGACTGGCGATCACAAGTTCATTTTCATGCAAGTAGTTTGGTTTTATTCTCGATTTTTTTCTTATTCGTATCGTTACCTGTGTTTACATCAGCGTTCGTCCTCTCCTCCTCATGAATGGAAGATAAGAAATGGGCAAGACAGCGATCCTCTCCAAGCAGTTGACCGTAGAAAAACACGGTTTTGAAACAAATATATGCATTTCGGTGGGTTCGGGAAAAGGTATAGTGGGCTTATGGGTGTCGAGAAGCGTGTTTTGAGGCACAGATGCAGTAAGAAAAGGGGCTGTGTTGAGCGGACGGAGGGCAGCGGCAGCTCCACATGAGCGCAGCCCAGAAAAGGAGCTCCAAGTCCAGCCTGTGGGTCCGTGTGCGTCCGGCGAAAGGGAAACATCTCTCGCTTTCTAAATTTTGACAGATTTGACACTTGCCACATCCATGGGGGTGTTCGGCACCGTCGTATGCTTATAAAATCCTCTTCTGGTTAAACAAATTTTTGCTCTTCTCCGACACGTCTCTGTTTGAAATGTACAATCCCTCCGCCCTGTCTTAGTTCCTCTAGCTACACTTTTCCCCTTTCCCCCACTTTGTCCATCTTTTCTTTTTTATTTTTCACCGCTTGTTTGCCTCTTTTGAAGCGTTGTTTTTAAGTCGATTCTCGCTCATTCCCTGACGAAGTCACATGCAAATCGATCGACATGTGTGCGCGTGGATGTGGATGTGTGCGTGCGTGCGCGAAAGGGGGGTTTGCGAAGCGTGTGTGTGTTGTGTGAATGTGGTTTGTTGAGATAAACGAAGCCCCGGGTCTCCTTCATGACAAGAGCGGATCAGCAGGACCTTGTACACGGACAGCCTGAGAGACTGAGCTGCGTTTCAGAGAACAGACATGTGGTTTAGGGAAGACATAGGCAGGCTGGAGCTGCTGCCTCCAACTACTTGGCTACCGTATCTGACTTTCAAGAGAACATTTTTTTTCCCCGAGAAACGCTGACCGGAATGAAAACAAAACATTGCCCTATTAGTCTGACCTTAAGCAGACATAATCTTTCCAAAGTTACTGCCGGAAACTTAAACTGTGATTCAGGCTAAACCTATAGGTCACTGCATGCATTTAGTAGCCGCTTAGCCAGTTAACATTTGCAGGATTTTTTAAAGTTAACAACATATCTTCCACATAGCCAAAACAGAACAGGCTGCACACTCCGAGGAAAATACGAGGCTTGCAAAAAGAGACAGCCTGTCCAAGCTGAGTGGGCCTTTTTCAAAAAAAAAAAAAAAAAAAGTAGAATCAATAGTTTATTATAGCCTTACCTATAACTAGTTACCAATCTTGCCAAAAATGGATTTCATCGCAAAAAATTATACTGTTATCTTGACGTTTAGGTGTTATTGCAAGCCGAAAATCTCCATAAATAAGGTGAAAAATAGCGAGTGCTTTTCGGATGGGATGGAGCTAAAAGCTGCGAGAATTAGAAGTAAGCCTCGGATATTTTTCGCGACATAGAGACGGGAAAAGAAAGAGGGGAAAAGGGAGGTTTTGCGAGCGAAGAGAGGCAAGGATAGGATATGTGTACCGTTGGGGGGAAACAGAAAGGGGGGTGAGAAGCTCTCTCTCTGTGTGTGTGTATGTGTGTGTGTGTGTGTGTGTGTGTGTGTGTGTGTGAGTGTGTGTGTGTGTGTGTGGGTGAGTGGGTGGGGGGGTAGGTCAGACAGCAAGAAACAGGGGGAACAGGGGTCATGGAGTGAGTGCAGAGATAAAAAGGAAAGAGAGGAAACCCCCGCGCAAACAGCCGAGGGATGCTGGGAGAGAGTGCTGGGAGAAAAAGGGGTGATGGTAGTTGTTGGTATGTTTTGGGAGCCAGCCACACAAAGCTCTTGTGGTTGTCAGCATCTGCAGGATTAAGATTTAGGCTTTTAGTTTACGATGGGAGAAACAAAACTGACTGGGAACAGGTTTATTAAAACAAAACGTTAAGACTGTCAGGGAGGGAGAGAGGCAAAAAATAAGGGGGCTGAGGAGTGTTAGGGGGTTGGGTGGAGGGGTCAGATAGCCATGGGCTATAGAGGAGGAATCAGGGGAAGAGGTCAGATAAACAGATTCCTACCCTTCAGATTGGAGAGGAGCAGACGGAAAGACATTTGGGAAAAAAAGGGGAAACTGGTTGATTAATTTAAATCGGTGATAATATTCACATTAAGCTTTCTCTTTTATTGTGTCCCTATATAGTTCTTTATGCTGGTATTTTTGTGTGTCTGCAACAGTAAATTGCGTGTGTTTCAATCCCAGTGATTAGAAACTCAAAGGTGCTGTGTTATAGGGCAGGTAGGCTGCTGTGCCAAAACTCGAGTGATCTCCCTTCCTCCCCTGTCTGACAGTAACACTCCTCTCCTCTTCCTCCTCCTCCCTCTCTCTCCGTCTTCTGTTACAAAACAAAGACAGCAGAAATGTTTACTGTCATCTCACCTGTCTGATTTCCCCGTCTTGTCTCATCGTCATATTTATGTTTAATTATAACAGTTCTTGGCAAAGGTATAGGAATGTCATTGGCTTTATTTCTATGTATTCTATTTTTTCAAAAAGTGTTTGTCAGACGTTGTGTTCGGTGGAGCTAACTATATTATTTCATGCTCATCCCTGACTGTGATATTGGAAGTATTGCGTTCATGAGAGCTGTGAGCTGTTGAGGTGCCACCAGAGTGATGGTTTTTACCACAGGCAGTGTTTTTGCAAAATAATTGAAAATAGGCCATTTTTATTTTGAACTCATTACTTGTGGTCAGAGTTATTTCTTCCTTTTTTGTTAATATTTTTTATCAGGGTTAGATTTTTATTTTTAACTTTTTTTATTTATTAAAAAGAACATTTAATAATTGTATGAATAAAAACATTTAGGTGCAGTAAAGTTAGTTACAATAACTGAAGGCAAAAATGGAAAAGAATAAATGAAAAACACTCTCATGCAAATATTTCACTCATCTGATTATTTTAATTAATTTAATCAGATTTTATTTTAATTAATTTTAAATTGCTTCCTAAACCTTTGTGGTATTAGCCATTACACAGCCCACATATTGTTTTTTTAATTATTAAATTATAAATATGTAATTTATACGTGTTACAAATATAACAAAATCCTTTGTCTGTTAACATCGAATGATTCAAAAGTGCAGCTTTGTTTATTTGTGACGGTGCTGTTGTGCTTTTAGTGATAGGACTAGATTCTATTTATCTGATTAATTGTGTTTGTGCAGATGGTAGAATTGCTTTGTGTGTGTCGCTGCTGTTGTGACTGTTATTTCTCTCATAAAGAAAATGTTGTGATGCTGTGATGTGATACTGTAGTTACCACTGATCCTGCACAGCTGTAAAACGGTTGTCCACTGTTTGCACCCGGTCCCCCTCTATTACCATTTTGGATGACCGGTATATTCAGATGTCATTTGACTGTATGAACAGGAATAGCACTTCCAGTCAGCGGGAATGAGATAAAGGGAGCAGCAGTCGTCATGGATGGGCTTGTTTCATGGTTTGGGGGTAACACAGAGAAAGGGGAGACAGCGCCTCTGGCTGTCATAACCCCTTCTCCTCCTCTCACTGTGCCTCTCCCCTCTCCTTCTCATTCTCAATGTGCCTCTGCATATCTCCCTCCTTAACTCCCACCTTTTGGTGCTCGGGCACTGGCTCCGTGGGGGAGCTCACTGCCATGTTATCGGTCGGAGAGAGCCCTCTTTGGGTTACCAGTAGGCTCAGGCCATACATGAGAGATTCAACACACTTTAGGTTTGTTTTTGTCAGGGGAAATCTGTGCACACAGAGCACAAAAAACCCACCTGATTATGTTCTGAATAGTAAATTATAAAATGATTTTATATCTTGTGTGAATGGATTTTTTAAAAAGAAATAATTTTTTATTAATATTATTATTATTGCTATTTATTTTGTATTTTAATACAAAAGTCAGTTTAAATTAATTCCTTTGACTGCCATTTGTTTTGTGAAAGGCAGAGAGAATTATGAATACGAAGGTCTACCTTTGTGTGGATGCATCTTCACTGAAATGAATGTAAGAAGAATGTAAAGTGTCAGCCATTAGCTTTATGGACATATGTAAATGAGAGCAGCCGACACAGATGATCGCTTTGAATTTGATGTGTGCTTTTCAGTATGCAAGGTCGTGCAGCGACGACCAGTTGTTCCAGTTGTCCTGCAGCCGAGGCCAGTGTACATGTCATGCTATCATAAAGGAGCAGGCGGGGGGCGGGATCTCGGCTCAGCACAGGGGTGAGCGAGAAAGTGGGAAGGGAGAGTGGAACAGATGACTGTCATGCAGGTGTGTGTGTGTATGTGTGTATGGTGTGCATGAATGCTGTACTTAATCCTTAATCCCAGCAGCCCCGAGTGTCCAAAAGGGCTCCTCTTTATCCACAGAAAGCACCCCTTTTCTCTAAAATTCCCCTCCTTGTCTTCTTTTGAGCTCTTTTTCTTCTTCTTCTTCTTCTTCTTCTTCTTCTTCTTCTTCTTCAGTGTCATCCTTTTATCTTCTTCAAGTGAACTTGGCGGGGATTTTTTTTGTGGTTTGTTCTTTCACAATATGTTATCATGTTAACAATCTTGGTTAAATCATTGTGGTAGACTTGATTTATGACTGAGAAGATGCGCTTGTGTCTGTGTGTGTGTGTGTGTGTGTGTGTGTGTGTGTGTGTGTGTGTGTGTGTGTGTGTGTGTGTGTGTGTGTGCGTGCGTGTGTGCACGCAGACACATTCTGATATGTGTGTATATTGGCATTATGAATATCTTGTTTCTTCTGAATTTGCCATGTCAAGGCCCTGTTATGATATACTTTTGTTTTGCATTCATTTTTTTAAATGAATTTTGAACTATTATTAAAAATCTGAGCCAGTGTTCAAATTCAGACAAATCACATCAGACTTATATGTTGTGAAAACACACCACTGCTCTGATTATCTAGCACTCATGCAGGGAATGGAGATTCGTGGAAAGAAAAAAATCCTTTCCATTCAGTAATATGTTTAAAAGCATAGTGTGACTTCTATTTTGACTTTCTCTCTTTTAGTGAAGGAAATTCACAGGCTGTCATAGAACAGAGCACAATAATATGTGATACAAAATTTATACTAATTTGTATTCCATTACTAACAATAAGTGAATGCAGTTGTAGTCATGGAAGTGGGGTTGTAATGTGTGTGGATCGCCGTCCTTGACTTGAATCTCAATATTGCCACTGTAATAAATGTACAATATCAGTTTTGTAGAGAACAAGGCTGTTTGTTAGATAGCTGTGTTGTAACAATAATTTAGACTGTTGTATTTCTGGGTTGCTGTATCGACTGTGAGCAAAAGACCTGTGTGATGCATGCCTGTCCAGGGTTGGCAGTATCGTAAAAGCTGTGTGTGAGTGTGTGTGTGAGTGAGAGTGTGTGTGTGTGTGTGTGTGTGTGTGTGTGTGTGTGTGTGTGTGTGTGTGTGTGTGTGTGTGTGTGTGTGTGTGTGTGTGTGTAATAGCGGCTACGACTGGCTGTGAATATATCCTATTTGGGGCAGCAGCAGCTAGCTCTAGTGTTCAGGGATGGGAGGAACAAACAACGGTTTCGCGTCTGCATAGGCCACCTATGCCTACGTGCGGGTCAGGCAGGGATGACAGGGACCACTCCAAGGGCTGCAAAAATTGAACTGAGCTGCACACCAGCCCCCCCCCCCACCCCAACCCCACCCCATAAGCCCACCCCTCTCTTGGACCCTGGAGGCCAGCATTCCACCCTCCGCACTGGCGCTTATCATCACAAAGGACAGAATGCATAAAACATGGAGGACGCTTAGACAGAGGCGGCCCAGGTCGCCTTTCTCTCCCCACACTGAGCCCTGGAACAATACATGGGCCCCTCTGGCCTGTGACTCTGACGACACACACGCCGTCTTTTTATCCTCCCCTATTTCTTTGTCATCCTCTTCCTCTTCCTCTATGTTACTGTGCTCCGTGGAGTGATAACTGCCCTCGCATTGTTTATCTGTGTCTGTGAAATCTGCATTGTGTGACCGAAATGTAAGTGTGTGTGTGTGTGTGTGTGTGTGTGTGTGTGTGTGTGTGTGTGTGACAGAGAGAGACAGGTTTAAAATATTGACAGTGCATGCGTTTCATAGCTTCTACCTTCATGCACCATATTATTTACTGTATTACATATTTTTAAAATAGAATATAATACAATACAAAAAACACTGTGCACTCACCAATTGACACAGAGGTTAAATGTAAACAAGTCTAATAATTTTATTCAAATAAGAAATTACATTTTCTATAAAAGGTTTGCAGTCAGGTAAGCCGTGTCATTTTTCGTCGTCACTAATTTACAGCCAGGTCACACGGTGATGCAACATCACGGCTTGTGTTAGTACCAAATACAGTGTGTGTGTTTGAATAATCAGGCTATCAGCTTCTCAGCTTTTCTGTTGGTCAGTGGGCTGGGGCTTGTTTGAAAGGCCAGATAAAGAGCTATGTGAACGTGATATGAACATTATACTGCTATAGACTCCAGAACTCCTTTTCTACATGCTACTCATTCTCCTCTGCTACTCCAAAGACATACTCTGTACCAGCAATGGGGCAGATAATGTTTGACAGTACATTTTCTTATTAAAACAATTGAATGTCTGCAGTATTAGTTGCAATGTTAGTTTTTTTCAAATTATGATGATATTTTTTTATTTTAAAAATATAGGTGTAAGCACAGTTTTTGTTTCAGATTTAAGTCATACTGTTTTTCTATTTCTATTTTCCTTTTTTTGCATGCTCTGCATTGCCTCCACTCTGACATCAGTAGTTATGTGCATCTGAGAGGGTTTTCCCATTAGCATCTGTCTATACGTTGTGTCTGATAGCCCGGCTGTAGGAATGCACTGCTAGGATGTGCAAGACCCCAGCAGGTCTATGGCACTTCCTCTCTGTGTACCTCACAGCTTATCCTCCTCAGGATTATAGAGAGAAGAAAAGAAAAGCACGATGGCAGGAGCACCCTTTTCCCTCTCACACCCTCTGCCCCGTTTTTACAATTCACACACACACACACACACACACACAAAAAAATCTCAACAAAAAGTGTAATTCACTTGCAAATGTGTAGTAGCCTGTCCGTGTTCCCAGCGGAGGAGAGAGTGAGCGAGAAGGAGAGAGAGAAGGCGAGGGAGGGGCAGAGATGGAAAGACATAGAGAGCATGCTGCAGTGTATTTCAGTGTGAGACAGGGCTGAGGTGAAGCTACCGGCTGCTGCTTCCTGGTCAGCAAAAGCAGCCGACTCCATCTGCCCATAGATAGATTCTTTTGTGGTTTGTGTGCGTGTATTGTTTTTACCGTGTTAGTAACTAAATGTGTGTGTGAGCTGTTGTCATAGGTGTACAAGTTTTAACCCACTATTTGTCATAGCTTCTCCTGAGGTGGCCTGCTGCTGTTTGGCTCAGTACTCCAGGCGACTGATCCGCCAGGAGCGAAGGGGTTAAGAAGCAGGGATAGCCCTCTTTTGTCTCTGCGGCCCTCTTTGCCATTGTTGTGGTGGAATTGAGCTCGGTGCACCTCACTTGACCACAGCAAAGCAATAAAATGGCCTCTAAGTGCTGTAGCCTCCGTAGTCCTCTGATGTCAGCTCTCTTCCAGCTTCTGCCGTTATATTTTCCTTTTTTCTACAAACACATGGGCATGCCTCTGCGTGCAATGTACAGTATGTGCACACACATACTGTGCATTATTTTCTTTCAGTATTTATTATTAATGCATAGCTACCTTTTTTTTTTTATTAATTACTTATGTGTGATTGAGCTCACATGTCTTTTTTCTCCTTTGTTGTTGGAAAGTGTAGACCACTGCTTAGAATGGAAACACAAAATACATATGCTATCTAATATTAGAATATACATTGTGGAGGACATAATAGCACCTGCAGGGTTATTAGAAGTGAGAATGTGCTGCTCTCGAAAAACACTTTGAAAGATGCACACATTTTATATTTTTAATGAGCTATGAGGCTGATTTTAAGTATTTATTAAAGCTTTACATTCAGCATAATAGTAATGGTATTCTGTTTTTTATACTCTTGAGTGTGTGTGTATGTGTGTGTGTGCGTGCCTTTGTGAATGCCAGTAAATATCTAGGCCGGTCTGACCACTGCCACCACCTGATAGTCATTATCAAATCGAACGATGAGGTCCCGCTGTTATAGCTGCTGCATGCATGCTAGAGTATTAGATGCTTTGGTTCTTTAACTGTATTATTTTCCATTTTCTTGAATAATGATGCAAATACTGTGCATGATCATGTATTTGTTCAGTTTGAGAATGTATTATTATAATGCATAGTGTTGCTGGTATTGTGTTTGATTGCACAGATGATTGTTTATAGCGGAGTCCCACCTCTGCAGACATTGTAATTAAAAAGAAGATATACCGCATGTGCGTCTGTCGCCATCCCATCTCATCTCGTCAAATAAGCATCTAGCTGTTGCAGAGAGCATGTCAGTGGATTTATAAAAGATTTCTGATTGGCTGGATTATAATTGGCACTGTCCCGAGTGTAAACCATTTATGCCAGGTGTCATACAGACGGCATTAAATGTTGCACCAAACTGCAATTAAACCAACATTTCCTCAAAGCCACAATATTACACCTCGACATTATTCTGCAGGGTGATTCTGTCTTGTGTGCCTTCCCCTCACCCTTTCTTTCTGCTCCTCTAGAAACACGTGTGGTTTCCTCTCTGGGTCTCACTGTTCCTAAAACAAATGCTCTTTCTCATTTTCCCTGTGTTAAATGAACAAACATAAGGACCCCGGTGCCTCATAATAAATTGATTAGAGAGAAGCAGACTCCCACACAGCAAAACCAAAAACTAGAGATGTACAGTGTGTGTGTGTGTGTGTGTGTGTGTGTGTGTGTGTGTGTGTGTGTGTGTGTGTGTGTGTGTGTGTGTGTGTGTGTGTGTGTGTGTGTGTGTGTGTGTGTGTGTGTTTCGCCTGAGGAGGAGGACATATACTCCCTTCTTCTCCCTAACATACATACACCAACACAGCGAACAAAAATGTATATTTATCCAGTTTGATGGCAGTTCTCGTCTGCTGGTCCTGATGCTCCCACCTCTGTGGCAGGCTACACTCTAACTGCTGTTGCCACCGTAGCACCCAGTTGCTGATGTCTCATGACAGCGACAGTGCCGTGGCGTTTACATGGAACCCTCTGCGACTGTTTGGTTTCCATTCTGATGTTCAGTGCCACAGAGCAGAGATTTGGTCTAGGCGGGGGGGGGGGTCCCATGGGGCGGACACAGGGCTAGACGGCCGTGACAGACTGTTGACCTCGGCTTTGTGACGTCATTTGCCTCGTCTGGTCACCATGGAATTAATTTTCCCTGCTGTTTAATAAATGAAGATAGGGGGCCAGGCTAGTTTTTGCAGCTATTTGTGATGTTCTGATGAAATCCAGAGAGCCAGTAATAACAGAAGAAAGTATTTTGCTTATTTATTTTAAAGGCTTCATTTTAAAACATCCCCGATCATATGCTGTATGTCTGCAAGTCTGTCACACTGCAGATTAACTTAAATTAAAATATATTTTATTCCTTTTTTCTAGCAGGGTGGAACATTTGACTTTTCTGTTTTACTCAGGTGGTAACAAATAGCAAGTAAGCATTGTTGTGTGAAGCAGTAAAACAAAGCACACCCTGACCACATATAGGAAGTCAGCCTGAGGTAAGAGCTAGGCTCAAAACGGATACAGACTGTTAGAACAGTTTTTCTACTCCTTACATGCCATGTGCCAATTCTTTGACAAGTAATGCTCTGCCTTTTCTCTCTTCTGCTACTCTTTCCTCTCCCTCAGAGCAAATTTTAAGAACAGACTCCCCAGAGCCGTTCTAAATCATGAGCATTTGATAGAAATAAAAAAATTGCCTCATAAATTAGGTTGAATTTGGGCAGCATCTCCTCTGTTGATCCAGTGTTGCCCCTGCAACTCAGCCAAGGTGCATATCAGGAGGAGGATGGCTATAAAATAGGCTCCTGCTTTTTTGTTGGAGCCAGGTGTTTCCTCGTGTTGGATCATGCCCCGATGGGGAACAACAGGCCACATGGCAGGTGAGAACCAGGTTTTTAATGCTAGAGGATAGCTTTTCATTCTGTGGTCTTCCTTTGCTGTGAGTATAGCTCAGAAAACCTGCAAGCAGAGTAGACTAATAGTAGTAGATTTGCACTTTGCTTGGATTAACACAGGAAGTAGCCCTTGCATGGTGCAGGAGCTCTGTGGATGTACTCGTTCCTTCCTAGCAGCACCAGGAACAGGACAAGTGTGTAGATGACACAGCCTTTGTTTACACTGGAGAGAATATGGGTTTGGAGGAAGGAGAGAAAAGAGCGAGGCGGTGGTCAGGACAGGGGGAGGGAGAAGGGCACAGACACTAGCCTCATCACTTCCTTCCTGTAGTTTTTTTCTTTTTTGCTTGAATTGTCATTGTCAAAACAACAGTAGGCAGAAGAGGAAGTGTAGAACTAAGGCATAGGTCCATTACAAACATTCAGAATAATAATAATGTCTGAAAACTCAAAGCTGCAGAAAATCTAAAAGTGGTAGCATGTTTGCTATTGTTGCGTGAGTGTAGTCTACCTCTGTCTCTACCAACCTGTAATCTGGCAGCTTGGGTGACCCTGGTACAACTATAACACTTCCCTTTTTTGCCAGACAGGATACAATAAACAAGTCTGTATGTTTTGACCCTGATCGAGATAGAACACTTATTTCTCACACTCTCAGACATTCACCTCGAGACATCGCTGTGCGTGTTCATGCATGGATGTGTGATCATACATGAATATGTCTGTATGAAATGGGATGGGTGTGGAGTGCTACTTCACATATGTTTCAAAAACAGCTGTTCTTTGGATCCAAGGACACAAATGAACAAAGAAGGAGGGAGACTTTAGAGTTTCAATTTAATTTGTCAATACGTCATAACCAAAAAATAGCAAGGCAAAAGTTAAAAGCCTTTAATAAATGGGCTTTACATGCCCTGATGAAGACTGTAAGTTGAAACATGTAGCCGCTAAACCCATTTATTAAAGGCTTTTTAAGTTTTGCAAAACACTGTGCCTTGGAATTTTTTTTTTGGTTGTGATTTATTGACAAAGCGAATAACAACTCTAACCTTTCCCTCTTTTTTTATGATCATACATCTGTATGAGTTCTTTGCTGTCTTGCTCTATGGAATTTCTGTATAACAAAACAACAGACTGACACCTGCACCCTCTGCCTTGTTGAGCCTGTGGTCAGGGCACAAACTGCACTTTCACATGACAGACGGCTGTGTGGGTCTTCAACAGGAAGCCTGGCTACACTGTTTCACAATATCTCAAGAAACAAGAACCGAGTACCCTTGCTATGATGTGCCGTGCACATTTTGTGTAATGGATGCCAGCTTGCCTGTAGTGGGTACAAGCACAAGGCGAAGGGAAGGGAGGGGGTACCCCGGCATAAGTGGACCCCTGAGACCTCCTGGAGGGGTAGAGGTGTGGCGAACGTCTGTTTTGGGCATGGCTTGTGTCAGCGTGTTTAGCGTTTGCCTCTGAGGGCATTTATATGCAAATGCTAAACAACCTATTGGGGTGGCTAATTACAGCAGGGCCTTTGTGTGTGCCAGGCAGTGAGAAGCAGGGAGTTACTAGCACACCAGGCTTGGACTTCCCCTGCTTGTTTACTCATTGTCTTTCCTTATTACCCCCTCATTGACACTCCCCTTTTGTGTGGCTGTGCTGTTTGCCTGCATGCTGGCTCCTCCCCCTTGTGGTGCTGGAGTTAATGTAGTAGATTAAAGAGGCAGCACTCTAGCCCTGTTTACTTCCTCTTTCATCTGGTGGCCCAGCTCTGCTTTACTTTTTAGCCATCCCTCCTGTAGCTTTTCGTCTAGCCACCACCCATTCAGGAAGGATCCAGCTACATAGTACTCTCTCTCTCTTTCTCTCTCTCTCTCTCTCTCTCTCTCTCTCTCTCTCCTACAACTAATGCTCAGCTAATTACTTTGGGTGATAAAAATGCATTTAGGTCAGGTTCTAATGCAATGCAAATTTATGAGCAGGCAGAAGCAAATATTAACTTGTAGAGTCACTGATAGTCATTGGCTGGGGACAAAGGTACACCTCCCTTAACTGTCAAATATGAAGGTTTTTATCTGCTTTCGGTGTCGCTGCCTGTTTTTTTTTTCTTTATTGTCAGAGATCTAAGGACACTGACAGCAGGATGCAACAAAAATGTTCCAGCTGCGTAGGCTCCTACTAAAAACCTGTATAAAGATATGCCTGCTGTAAGACAAAATCAAAGTGCAGTAAAGCCCACATACTAAGGCAGCCCCATTTTTATTTCATTTTTTTAATAATTGCGTAAAATATTATAATAATTTATTTTCAAAAGTACGAATCTACAAACTTTGCCATCTTGTTTTTTTAAGTACCGCAACAATTTTATTGCCCTCTTCTTAGTATTATTTGGTCTATTAATATGCTGTACCTTTACAGTGTCACTGGTCTTGAAGCAATAATATGCACTTTTTTGGTTGCAGTACTATTTAATTATATATTTTTAAGTAATTGCACTTTTTCTTGCATTATGTTCTTATCCTACATGTTGTTTACATTTTTTAAAAATAAAATAGGATACAGTATGTGGTAATTTATCTTACGTTTGGACCTTGAACTAAAGACAAAGGAGAAATCTGGATCCCCGGGCTGGACAAATATGGAACCACTGGTCTAAAAGATGAATTAAATAGTTTCTTTTCCTCTGACTAAATGACTATTATCATTTGTAGTAATGACACCACAACTTAGTCATTGTAGTAAAAGGTGTGTACAGTGTTTCATAATTAAACCTGGATTAGTTGCATTTTTTTCTTGCATCTGCATATAGGTTAATCAAAAATCAGCTGCAGCATTACCTCCATTATTAAACAGTAAAAACAACATTTGGAAAAAAGTGATTCTCAACATGTGCATGCATTAGTATGTCTCGCTACTCACTTGTTTCCTCTATATTCTAAAATCTCTGCTGAATACACAGCCATATCGAACTGGTCCTGCTGCATTCCTGTGAAATTATTTGTCTTGTGCTTTGACAAAGAGAAAGGAAGAGAGCCAAAGCGGTGGTTTACTGTCGCCTCTCACTTCATTTCACTACTGAAGTTTCACCGTCTGCTCCATGCTTTTGCCACCACTTGTGCCCCTCACTATGCCAATTACACCCACACTTTCATGTGTTCTCCCTGACATACACATACCCTGACACACACTCACACATGCATACGCGGGGGGGAGAGAGTTGGCTGGCCAAGGAAGCCAAGCTGGATCAAAGGCCGTGTGTGAGGGAGCCAGGGTACCTCGTAGAAAACAGCTGCCCCTTGCTGTCTCTGCCTCTCACCCCGGCCTGACAGCAGCCAGAAATATGAGGCCTCTCCAGACCTCTGTCCTGGGAAAAAAAAGGACAGGACGGCACACATACACTCAGAAAAGCTTTTGTCTCTGCTCTCTCTCTCCCTCTTGCTCTCCCTCGCTCGCTCAGACATACAAAGAAGAAAGAAAGCCGTTTGTCTATGCTCATTCACTCATTCAGCCACAAATAGAAATCTTCGTTTCACATATACACTCCCTCTGCCAACCTCACAAAACCATTAAATTATCACATGCTTGATTTCTCTTTATTGTCTGTTTGTTAAACTCTTTCATTAGCTGTTTTAGTCAATTTGGCGCAATTTGTCTGTCAATCTTACTCTGCATTTGTCTTTCTTTCACTTCCCTCAACATTGTGCCTGCTCTTTCTGTGAGCTCGGCCGTCCCCAACACCGTCTGAGGGTGCTTTTCTTCTCCCATACTCTTGTCTCCACCTTTCCTCGCCACATGTCTGGGATTTCTCTCCCTCTGCCCTGCTTCTCTGGCGTGTTCAAACCCTGACAGAGCTGAGAAAGGCATTCAGCTCCCTAATCCGGGCTCCCTCTATCAGGAATGCTAATACGTGTGATTGTGTGACCCGCCGAAGCCCAGCAACATCTGCAGGAGCCTATGGCAAGCCCCCACCCTCCCACACCCACCCTGCCCCCTGCCTTTGAGCGTTCACTCGCTGCCATTATTTCATTGTTTCACTTCACGCCTGTGACTGGGCAGTGCAGTTAACCCTCTGCTGCTCAGGCCAGGCGAGCTGCAGTCCTGCGCACAGGGCTAGAGGGGTACTGAGGAGGGGGGTATGGGTTTGGGACAGCCCTTTCCCAGGACAGGCCTCCCTGCCTGCCCATCTGGACCCCTACACACAGCTCTACCCCTCACACTGTTTACTTATGCATTCCACTACCAGTCAATGTGCATGTGTGTGTTCATGTAGTCTGTTTAAAAATGTGGTCACTTGTGAGTTAAGGCGTAATAGCCAGATCTCATTGTTGGACTTGCTATATGAGTGGCGTTTGCCCTCTCAGGAACATCAGGAAAAGGAAACTTACTCTTGATAGGATGATATCTGAAGGGATTGTGGTGTTAGCCAATGAAAACCTGTTATTAAATTGTCACCCACACCCTTTGCCAGGTATTGAAGTAGAGAGAAATTATTTTTGGGATAGTGTCTGTTTTCAAAAAGATGAATTACTGGTAAAGCACAACTGTCAGAGTGAATCTGTGTCAGGCTGGAGCGCTGCTGATTGAATTACCCTTCCCCTCAGTCCTCCTGGCTGTACTCCTGCATATGTATTCAAAACTAAACCATACTATACACAAGCAAGAGGGAAGATTGTATTTCTATGTTCTTCATTCACATCCTATCATTAAAGTATTATCGCTATAGGATTGTTAGAACTGGCAGAATTCAGCTTTTGTAATCTGTTTTTGCTGGACTCCAATAAAAAGTGTACTTATCCAACACACATTGTACTTTAAGGCCATCATAGGGAGGAAAATACAGGCAAAGCTAATGTTTTTTAGTGGTAATGAAAAATGTAAATCAAGTTGTTTACATGTTCAGGTGTCTCAGTAGACATGTCATGGATGAAAGAAGACACTAACTTTAGCAGTTTATGAATATGAAACTATTTAGTTTTTGGTGGCAGTGTTTGCAGTTGTTTGACCTAAAAATGACCCCACAGCCACAGTAGGAGTAAATGAATTTTAACTTTGCAACCCGCACAAAATAAGAAGTTCTAATTGTCTAAGTGTCTGCTAATTGAGTTTGTTTTCCACCTCAGAGGTAGATGTGTCCTTACAAATTTCTTTTGATGTGTTAAAGAAATGCAACACAACTAATCAGAGAAATAAACAGCTACAAAAAACAGGGAGTCAGCTTTGAACACAGCTGCAATGTCTGTAGTAACCACTAGGGATCCACATTCAGTGATCATCATGTGTTCATCCCTGGCTCTGAAACACACACACACACACACACACACACACACACACACACACACACACACACACACACACACGTGCATTCCGCTAATGTCGGAACAATGATTTTGTCCATTGTTATCAAAACTATGATTAATCATTACATTTTTGCAAAGCAGGAGCAGGGTTACCATGGGGACATAAAATGATCCATGCTGCTTTGCATATCAACAGAAAAGTTTACAATTGCAGTACAACTCTGTGTGGGAGCTGCTACAGGCCCGAGTAGCTTTAAAGAGAAATGCAGTCTTTAGGGATCCTCTGTCTCTTCCTCTGACCTCTGTTGTTCAGGGCTGTTTGTAGTGCAGTGAAACAGATTATTGGGGTAGTTGGCATGAATGAAAGTTTGATGATTTCCTGCATTCCCTTGCTGTTGAATGCTATTGTAATTTTTTTTCATGCTAGTTTAAACATTGTGAAAAGTTTCTCCCTCCATCTTTTTTTAGAAATTAAATTAATTTCGGACCCCGCAGTGTAAAAATACGAAAAGATATAGTAAATAAAAAAAAAAGAGTGTGACCTTAACTTTGAAAAAAAAAAAAATTTTTTTCTTAATCTTACTTGATATTCTGTCTAACTTGCTTCGCAAGGCCCAACATAACAGAAAGAACATTATTTGCTGGTCAGAAAAAAAGTGCAAATTATAAAAGTAGAAAATAGAATTCATGTGTTCGCTCTCAGTTTTTACTGAATGTGCACGTGAATATGAAATGTGAAACAGAACTTCTGTCAAAATGTAAAAATAGTTTTATCGCTCTGCAATAACTATTCTCTATGTTGTTTGCAAATGAATTGGAATCAATAAGAGGGATGTTAGGACTGATTTGAAAATATTTTGGCGCACCATGAAAAACTGCCACAATTACTAAATGGAGACAGATTATGTAAAAAAAAAAAAAAAAAAGAAAAGATAAATAAATAAAAAGAACAGAAACAAATACATCCTTGAGCAACATTCAAGCAAAGTTCAACACTATGAATCAAACTTTTAACGCTTGCAGTTTAGCAGATGATATTAAAAAAAAGTTCTTAGTGGGCTTTTTGTTCTCTTTAAATATCAGATATATTATGATTGTGATGTTCAGGTCAACGTTACAGAATGCTGAGACTCATGGTTTAAAAAAAGTTTCAAAATATCTGTGCTTGTGCACTTAAGTCTAATGTCCTCCACCACTCTGTGTGATAGCAATTTTGCTTGTTCTCTGCAAAAACGATTTAAACTGAATACGAGCCACAGGGGAATATAAGTTGGCCCTCCATGCCAGTTCCCATGACGGCTCATTGAAACCAGGGATGGAAGCATGTCCTCCATTTTTAAGATCAAGCTTCATGCCTTAACAGGCCTTACTGGGCTTCATTTACATCTACAACAACACAGTGCTCTGGAATGATCATCTGTTGTGTTATGTACACACTCTGACACTGTTATTAATCTGTACGTTCTAGATACATTGTGTCTTACCAATATAAGATATAATTGTTTGATTGAAAAAACTGCAGATTACAGCTCTCCCATCCCTTTGTTTACAGACATGTTTCAGGGTTTCAAGACGGTTTAAAAGGAATGAGCTCTACAGAGCCAAATTGGATCTGGGTATGTAAATACTGCTCTGATGTTTAATGAGAAACAAAGTTAGCTAATTATAGCAGCTCTGAGAAACATGAGGAGGACAGTGGGAAATGTTTCCATCACTCCCTAGCTCTATAGATTACTGCCTAATTGCCTCAATCGAATCAGGCGGAGACATTAGCCAGAGAGGCAGAGAGTGAGAGAGAGAAACATGGGGATGGGGCTGATTACACATATCCGTCGGTGGCTCTTTAGATAATCCAGCCGAGGACCAGCAAGTCGGGCTCTCTGACATGGCATGAGCCTGTCTGTCTTCTTAAGTCTGCACGTCCCCCCGTGTTTCTGCTCCCTTCCCCCAATGCAGTTATGAAGGTGAGGATAGCAGTGTGCTGTATTCTCTCCTGCCACGCCAGCCAGCTGCAGAGGTGATTCATACTCCCATGCGGAAGTTTTTCAGCTATAATTACATGTAATTCTGACACATGTTTATGCCTGATTTTACCAGACAGCTTCTCCACTAATGACAAAGTAGTGCACAACATCCTCCCAAACATTTGTTACAACAATATTTTTCTACCTTATTATTGTATGTTGTAATTTTAAGTGCTAGGTGAGCATGCAGCGCCAGTTTAGCTGACCTGTTGAGAAGTTGGGAGGGTACCTTCTTCCTTTCTTATACAACAAGTGCTTTATTATCTGCTTTGACAAAATGTGAGGAATGAAAGCGAGTGAAACTTAAGACAAATGAAATGCGAGTGTTTTAAGAATGTCCTGACGCCATGAAGCCCAGCTTGTCTTTCCTCCTGTTTATTTATGTCTCACTGGAAATGGTGAGAAGGGAGGAAACTGACCTGTTTATTCTATTTCTGTTAATTCCTCTAACTCCTGTTAATGTCGGCGCAGGAGACTTTTTGCATGTGGCTGTTAGATGTGTTCCCTGCTTGGGTTTGGTAGGCAGGGTGAGGGGAATGAGAAGCTCCATTGGATCTGTTTCGTCCTCAGAGCGCAGTGATATTGAGGTCAGCTGTCCAAAATGATCTCATGTTAAGGAATCGGCGAGTCAGCAGGGTCAGAGCAGAACCGCCATGACGACACTTTCTCCACGGTGATAACGCTGCCCTCCTTTCCCTCCCCTTCACTTCCTCTGCATGGGAAGACTCTGAACTGTGTCTGTGCCCTTTTTACTCTGGAGCAAAAAATGGTACCGCCTTTGTTCTCTCACAGGACCCGGCTCAGGAATCAGGTGAAGATGGTTTCAGTTTAGAGATTAATTGGATCTTTACAGTTGTGATGATCCAGAGCTGCATGGCTAATCCGCCCATCTTCTTTATCCCTGAACAAACATCTGAACGGCTGAAAATAGCCAACAGAAAATAGCTGTTTCCTGGATGTCATAGCAGTGTAAACGGGTGCCTGAACAATCCTTCCCTCAGTTTCCCAGGCAGGATGCCACGGAGCATGGCGTTGGAACAGCACGTAGGAGTTCTGTGTGGGGACCCCAGCGGAGTCCTTTTTAACAGTTCCGTTGGGAAAGTAGGCACTGTAAACAGATAATGCCGCTCATGCAGAAAGGGCCGGAAGTGGGAGGTCTCACTTGTCCAGACATTTAGAATGGGCACTCTGGGTGTGAATCTTTGGAAAGTTATATGGGAGCGTGTGAGCTCGCCATTTTGCATCAGTGGCTGCGTTTACATGCACACTAATATTCCACTATTTTACAGAATATGACATTATTCTAATTTGATGCCGGCCATGTAAACAGCATATTTCATGTAGATACTCTGAATCATTACTTATTCTTAATTTAGCATATCTGATTAAGGCATGTGGGATATGCCAATATTATTCTGATTTTAATAGCATTCTTCAGACATGTATTTAGTGCATTCTGTCTGTTTGCATTTGACACTGTGCGTTGTCATAGATCTGTTGTACACAAACCAACTCGCCAACAGTTTGCGAGGCTGGTGTAGCGATGCAGCCCTAAAAGCCCACATTTCACACCTAATTCTAAACATTATGACAGACTTGGATATCAACAGGATTTTTCAATTTCACAAATATTATAGCACTGAACTTTTCAAGAAGCTGGTTGATGGAATGAAAGAGGGAGAGGGAGACTGTGTTCACGCTGCCCCACGAGTCCATAATTTGTGAAAAACAGTGAAAAAATCATGTTTTGATGCAAAGAAGCAAAATGGCTCCAGCCATTCTACTTTTCCATATTTGGACATGAAAAACAACATGTTAGGACATGTTAATATGCGTATGCACAGCTGCATGTTAACAGGAGTATTATTGGAATATTCTTTTTCATTGGGTAAACATCTTACTGGGAATATTGTCTTTTTTTGGAACAAGGGCAAAAACTGGACTATTTTATTCATGTAAATGTACTTAGTGGTGCTGCCCATTGACGTTCCACTTCTCCCTGCCACATTGGGTTCAGTGTTCCTAGACTTGGCTGTATGGATGACCAAAAGTAGACTTATGAGCTGTTGTGCTGAATATTTTTGAAATGTATTTAGCAGAGCTTCAAAAGCGTGTTTGTGTCACTCACAGGTCATGTGCACCAGTCTCGAGTGACTGTAAGCAGGCTATCTCTTTTCTATCCTAAAATCAGTCACACGACCTGGCTCTTTCACTTTCTAATCCTCACACCACCTTCTCACCCTTCTCTCTGTCTCCCTCTCTCTCTCGCACACACATGTGTTCCCATAATTTATGGCTGCCGGGTCCTTGATCAATTGATAGCAGGGAATCCTTTGGTAAATAGAGTTTTAGACACATTGCCAATAGACCTGGGCTATTGATTGGAGTGTAAATTAAAAACTTAATCAGGTCTCTGAGATAAGATTTATCTCCGCCCCAAGCAAATTACAGGGCTGACTTGGAGACATAAAGGCAGGCCGGCGGGCAGATGAGCACTGCCCCTTCGCGGGTGCCAAGTCTGGCCACGATTCTCCGTCCTGTTCCTGTTTCGCTGTCGGTGCCAGTCTCCACCACTTCTGGGCTCACTTCTGTCTTACGGAATTGACCATGAAGACTTTTAGTGTTGACATAATGGATGAAGGATTTTCCTGTAGTCTTTAGTTAGAACAAGACTGGCTTAGACGAACACAGTTTAAAGCATCTGGCGGACATATTTATCCAATATGTCTTATTGTTCCATGATGCACTTTCAGTATGGCTGACCCAAGTGGGAAGTAGTTTTATTTCTTTATCATTTTGTTCTGTTTAGCAGTTTGTCTTGTTCAGTCTTGTCAATATTCCCCTATCCACCCCACCCCCCACCCCCCTCACTGTGTGTTTAATCACTTACTTTCATTGCTGCCTGCGATGAAATATGTAAATCATTACACCCAGCTTTATTTCTTCAATAATATTCTCATCTTGTTGAGGTCATTTTACGCCACAATAAATTCATGCACATTCATACGCACATGCGGTGTTGTCTATATTTTATATGTATTAAGACAATCCTTGGGATTGCACATTGATCAGTATATGGATTTCCACAGTAATTGCTGAGGGAAATTTTCTCTGTCTCTACTCTTCTTCATTATTAATATTGGGAAATGGGTATACATTCAAAATGTCTCTGAGTATAATTTCATCTTAAAATAACGAGAGCAGTTTTAATTCATGCCAGCTGATACAGAGTAGCATGCTTCCTGAGGACTGGGGTTTCCTCAGGTTTCACAGATAAGAAAGAAAACGCTCACTAAGGATCCTGGGATCGGTACCTCACAGGTATCTGTCTGGATCTTTTAGTAGGTAATTAAAACATACATTTTTTTTCCTTGTGATTAAGGCTGGTATTAGGCTCTGCTCAGGGATTATAGCACTTCCCATTATCTCTGGTTATAGTTCTCATATATAGAAGCCATAGAAATGACATTGACCCAAAGAGAGAGAGAGAGAGACAGCAAGAGAGGACGCTGGAGAGCAGACAGTTGAGGAGGTCACAAGTCCATTAGCAGATAGCCGTCAATGTACATAAATATAATAAAATGTGCAACACCCCTGAGGACAATTATATTGTTGAGTATATGGACATCATTTTGGGTTTGTGAAGTGCTGGATAAGTGTTAGAGGTCCCCAAAAGAGCCATGCAACCTAACCTATCCAGTGGCTACATAATGGTGGCCAAGCTTTCTTTTTGTCTAGTTGTGGGGGAGGCTGAGACCATCAGTAATAGGCTTTTTGCCTGATAAGCCCGGAAAATACTCGTTTAGTTAGTGAAAGTGCAGAGGGATCCTGGCCTGATAAACCCGCTGTTTCCGTCTGTAATACCCAACAGCTAAAATCAATAGTTGGGATAATTCTCCCGCTAGTCGTCCAGTCTCCTTTATCTGCAGCCTTCCTCAACCCATGTACATGGGGGTGGTGGTTAGCTGGAGTATGCCTCTGTGCATATTAGAGGTTATATAGTTAGACTTCCATATAACTTTGCTATTTGTGAGTGTTGCTTGCATTTGTCTTAAATGCTGTTTTCATTGCCACCACAGATCGGATTGGACCGCTACTGTCAAATTGCTCACCTTAAAACTTTGATATTGTCCAACGGTTCACAGGGGTGGCAGTTTTGAAGCAGTTCAGTGGAGAGTAGATTCATGGTCATTTTGTGTGTGTGTGTTATAGGTCCAACTCCCAGCAATCAGCTCAGGTGTTGTCTCTGATTGAGTGCATGTATAAATCTGGTGGGAGGAAGTGTCTGTCAGCACCGATTCAGCCCCGCTAAGAGCTCGGCGCTCTGTCAACACAGGCTCTATGTTCTGAAGCAGGTGCTTGATTAGGCTTAAAAATACAGCACAGGTAGTGCCTCCGACACAGCCGCAGGATTGAAAGGTACTGAGAAAAGACAAAAGAGGCCTCTTTTAGATTTAGGATGGGAGGTGCAAGAGTTTGATGACCCTGATGAGGGCTTTAGTCCAAAACATGCACATCTTCACTCCCTTCTCTATGCACCTTGCTAGGAGGTGAAGTTGTGCCAGAGCGCTTCCCTCCTCCATATCACAACTCCACTGTCCCACTTTAGCCAGTGTTATCATTTTGCTGGCAGGCTCTCCCAGAGTTAGTTTCTGTGTAATCTCTCTGGCCATCACAGTGCTGTTGTAAAATACGGCCTCAGGTGTTAGTAGGCAGGGTGGTTAGCCTGCGACACCGTTACCTAAAGTGCAGTGTATTAAAAAGCAGTCAGGGCCCTGGATCACAGTATATCACAAGGGAGAGGCAGCGATAAGGCCTGCCTGCCCGCCCGCAGATCAATGAAGGTTACTGACATCATATCACAAAGTGAAAGCGAGTGCTGCACCCCTAGCTATTTATCAGCAGTGGATCGGACATGAAAGGGGTGGAGGGGAGAGAGGACGAGACAGGACAGCACTTTTCCCCTCGTGTTGGGGGCTTGAGCCCTGACTCCTTCTCTCCTGTCCTGTCACCGACTCCTCCCCCTACACTGTGGTGGCTCCCTTATGACACCAGCAATGAGGCCAGGAGGATGTATGGAGGCAGTGGACTGCTAAGACTGAATGAGCTGAAGTGGGGAAGTGACAACTTTCTGTGATATTTCAGCACGGGCAACAGCACAAGATTTTTCTCTCTTGTGTTCTGCATAGCTCTTTCACTTCCTTCCTCACTATATCTGTACGCTTGATTGTGAAAAAGTACATCTAAGGTCCTAAATTATCATTTGAATTCAAACATTTTATTTTTTTGAGATTTGTGATCACAGTTGTAAGAAAAGAGGAAAAAAAACTACTTCCTACTCTAGTTTTCATCCTGCTCTCTGCAGCCACCTGAGGTGACACAGGCCTGTAGATGTTAGCTGTTACATGTTGGCTTAGAAAGACACAGTGTCAGCACTGAGACAAAACCACAAGATAGCTCCAACCACTGCACACAAACTCCCTTTTCTTCTACCTTTCCACAGCTTTATTGGTTTATTGCATTGTATATCATAAAGCCCCTATTTTCCTCACTTATGACTGCATTAGTATGGTAGTATTGAGCGGCGTGTACGAGCAAAGGCACTTTTGCGTGTCCATGCGTAGGAGATCATGCTTACAGGTACGGTATGAGTTCCATTTATCAGCTGCCTGGGGCACAATGTGGAGGATTTCCCCCATTGGGTTAGTGTGTAACTGCTCTGTCAATACATGCTTGTCAAGGCTGGGAGAGTGTGGGGGAAAAAAGGCCCCTCACTCCAACGCACTGAAGCCACTTATTGAGCAGCCAATAGCTATTTACCTCTTGACGGTGGCAGGCAGAGAGGGGGCCCAGCCCAGCGAGAGGAACTCTGTGGCTCAATCTGCCACGCTCCCAGGACTTCACAGCTACTAGCTCGCTCTGAACCAAGCCCATCCTGAGCCAGGAAGCAGAACCAGTGGCTCAGACAGGAGACAGGGAGGTCTGTGTTTATGTGGAGCAGGTTGTCCTCTCCTGGCTCCTGGTCTTTGCCGGGCCTGGCTGTGTGTGCAGCTTGCTGCTGTAAAGCCCTGCTTCCTCTCTGGAATCTCAGTGTTGACAGAGAGCATCTGGGCCCTGGGAGAGCTTCCAGCCTGCTGGGTCCTCACATGTACACACAGGGAGGGAGGGATGGAGGGGCTAAAGTAAGAGAGGCAGGTTTCAGTTAATACACTGTATACCATCTCTGTATATCCTTTCCAAATTTGCTGTGCCCGTTGACCTGCCCATGATCCTATCTCTCAGTCAGTTCCCCTCCTCGTTTCACCACAAGCACCTAAAGGTGGTATGTTTTATGAATGGGTGTTTCTTTTATTCTCGCCTACTTTGATTCAACAAAGAGAAGAATGTTGTCAAGGAGGTGTTCATCTTTCCTCGTCTGCTTTTGTTTTCTTAGACCTTCTTGCTCTGGTGAAAATCCCCCTTTTTTGTGGGCTGTGCAGATCCCTGTGCTGTGTGTTGAAGTTGCGGGTCGCCTGTCAGGACATGTCCCATATACCTGAGTCACAGAGGGATTAGTTAACCCTCACAGTACTATTGAGGAAGTGTGCAAAACCACGCGCAGCTGCGGACAGATGGAAGAAACAGAAGGAAAAGGGGGTTAGAAATGTGCCACTCATGCCAGACAATCCAATGCAACAGGCTTTATAATCTAAAGAATTCCCTCTCCCAGTCAAATTTTATAATTCATGTATTTTAAACTCAAATGAGACGTCAATTTTGCACAGAGTAAGCCGTACAAGAGCAGCACAGCGAGATGTCCTGCTGTTAAAGAACAGCTGTGCAAACAAAGAGAGGGGAAAAAAAGAACAAGAAAAACACATTATATCAACATTTAACAACAGTTGCTCTGTAATCTGGTATTACTTCCACAAGCAAAGGAGGGGCCTGTGTCAGGCCAAAGTGAACTTGGATACTGTTGTGGCAGGAGGAAGCCAAGTGCTTTCGAGAGGTTAGCCCAAGATGTGAAGGTCCACAGACTCATCTTAATCCAGGAGGCTTGGACTTAATCGCTTTTGATGTGCATGTGAACATGACCTGCTTCAACATTCCAGCCCTGACCATACGAAGTTCAGAAGACCAGGGCGAGGCTGAGCACAGGGGAGGGGGGTGAGGGGTTGTGGGGGTGGTTTCGGCTCGCACTAATTGGCTGCCAGGCTTGTCTATACCGCCCGGGGCAAAAGGAATACCCTGCCCTCAACCCAACACCCCCAGTGTCTTCCAACTGTCCTCTTCCAAACTCCCTTTCTTTTCTCTAGACCCTCCTGCGTCCCCCGCAATCTAGTGTGTGTCTGCGTGCGTGCATGTGCATGTACGTGCTACACTGTGTAAGCTGGCACATTATTAAGGGGAATTCCAGTGAAAGAGAGCAGTTGAACAGAGAAGGGTCTGTCCCCTGAATCTGCAGTGGGTGGCATCTTAGCATTCTTCTTTGTGTGTGATTTCTGCCCACAGTGGCCCTGTGTGTTTCTGCGGTTGTGTCAGTGTTATATTACTGTCTGATGGTCCATAAGACTCCTATATGGACCATGAGAACTCCCATCTGCCTTGAGTTCACTGAACTTATTGTGGAAGTTTGAGAAGACTTGTTGTCAAATCAGGCTTGGGGAGACTGAGTTGGAGAGATTTGGCTGAGGCGGGTTAGGGCTTTGCTGCCAGGCAGTCATCCAGAGTGACAGAGCACAAAGATGGAAAGGGAAAGACGAGGGTAATAGTAGCAACGGGGTATTAACAAATGAGAAGTCATGACTTGGCATCTGCGAGTGTAGTTCACACACAAACATATGCACACACACTTATAGCGGAGAGAAAAGGCTGGCACGCTGGTACGTCTTGCCAAAGCATTGGAGAGTAGTGCAGGCTGTGCGTGTGCCTCTTCCTGTTTTGTCCCTGTGTGTGTGTGTGTGTGTGTGCACTGTGGAGTGGAGTGGTTCAGGTGCGGTTAATGTTGGCACCAGATCTTCAGGCCCGCGGCAATAAACAACAGAGCAGGCAGGAGGCCAGATGCAACTCCACAAACTTTTAACCTCTCCCTCAGCTAATCCCTCGCCACACTAGTAACTCTTTCTTTTTTTAACTCGTTCTTTCACCTCTCAATCTCTCTCTGTTCTGTATTTCTCCTCCCACTGCCTTCTCTTCTTTCTTTCTTTTTCCCTCTCTTTCTCCTTTAGTCCCACTCTCCTTTTAAGTGAAGTCAGTGTGCTGACCTCTAAATAAAGGCTGGAACACTACAGCTGTTACCAACTTCAAACAGCCAATGGCTCAGAGTGGAGCCTGTGCAAGTGTTAGGGGCAGAAATAATGTGCCTATTAAAACTAACTTAGAGCCCTCTTTACTCTCAAGGCTCCCCGGGTCTAAGTTGACCACACCAAACCAGGCTTGATACTTACTGCAGCTCAGCCGAGACAATCACAGTGCAGCCAGCCCTAACCCAGCCCAGTGTGAGATAAAGAACGAGCTAAGACAAAGGCACTGTTCATTTGGAGTCCACAGTATCTGTCTGCTTTCCACTCTTTGATATGATCTTTCCATGGTTGAGGGCAGTAACAAAGGGTCACCTACGCTTCCTCGCATTAGGTGCCAGTTACATCATTTGACTGGACGTCACCTGATGGAGCCTCATGCAAAACCGTTGAGGCCCCCAAATCGTACACCGGTGGTTAGTTCTCTCTTCATCACAGTGCTTTTATATTTCTTTTTTCCTGGCACACACAACAAGTAAAATGCAAAAAGGATTAAAGATCAGCAAGTTCACCAGGGCACAATAAAGTTTTTAAACAAATGAATGTGTGTTGGTCAGAGTTGTTATTAGTTTGATCTAGATCAGTGGAAAAAGTTAACCTCTGTATTCATGGAACAAGTTAGGCTGACAAAACCCAGGTCTGGTTCACAATGAATCATCCACCTCAAGCTCATATTAATAGAACTTGTAAAAATGGAAGCTGTCTTTTATCCAAACACACACTGAATGTCTTTGTGATTGGAAGACTGAGCCAGAACCAAAATGGAAAGCATCAGGATTAGTCACCCTACTCCCATGTTTGTTGTTTCTAGTTAGAAACGATTTCACGATTTATCTGTACAGATGGTTTTTATATCTTAACACATCCCCGTAACCTGAGTAACTTTTAAATTTAGAGACTTAGCCATTGTCCTATTTCTTCAGAGTTGCTAATTTAGTAAAGCCCCTTTAACAGTGCCTGTTCAAGGCAGGAATATCGCACCTCGGCTTTCTGTATGAAAGGTACGATTGGGGAATGGGGGGCCAGATTTGTCTTGCCTTTGAGTCTGCAGCGGAGGGAGTAACAGCGCTTAATAGAACTCTATGTATTTGGATGTGGATGTTTTGATGACATGTTATCCGTGGCACCCACCAACAGGATATTTAAAAAGCAGCTAGTAGCAGTTAGCGGCTAACTCAAAGAGGAACAGCCACCATAATGTCAGCAAATTGGGGAAACAAAAAGATTCAGGGATGGTAAATGATTTTTATGCCATGTTATGTGATTTTTATTGTTAAAAAATGGCTGCTGATGCATATGTAATATGTCACATGAGAGGAAGATATGGACTTTTTATTGTTGTTTTTTTTTTTTTTTTTTGCTTTAAACATATAGTAGCAAAACACAAAAATCATTACAGGATAAAAACAAAACAAGACTGAAAGCAAAAACCTAATTTTGCCACTCCCCCACCCATATCACACCTCTTTTGAATCATACAATGCTGGTACATTATGTAAAATCACACATAGAGCAGCATGCCACCATTGTTTGGCTCTGTGTAAAACAAATCAAAAAAAATTGAAAAAAGCGCTAAAAAGAAAGAAGGGACTTCGTAGTGGCCCCATAGTGTGTAAAAGTGGATTGAGTTAACATTTCAGTGGATGCCTACCAAAGCCCTTCATTTACTTATTTAAAAAAAACAGCAATAAAACATCACAAGGCAGTTAAGTAAATTTGTGTAAAGCACAGTTATACAATTTGTCTAAAACCTTGCTTGAAGTGTAATTCAATAAGGAAATGTACTTATTGTAGTAAGCATTAATCTATGTTCAGAACACCAACATACTGTACAGCACTTGATTTAATTATGCTCCAATGTTTCTCTGTAGTAAACATTGCCTTTAAACCCTAAATAAGATGTCATAAGCTGATTCTGATGACGATTGTTTGTCACCCTTGTTGCATATTAGTGACTACACATCTTCTCTTTAATGCTGATACTTGCGTTCATAGGTGTCATTTTCTGCAGGCCCTCCTTTTCGTGTGTGTGTTTTTAGTGCACATGTCTGCGTTTGTGTTTGTCCCTTGAGGAAAATAATTACAAGTTGTATGGGTTGTCATTATGAGCCTGGCTGTCCGGCCTTCCCCCTGACTGCATGGCTGCAAAAGGTTAATTACATGTCTGTATGTTGATGATGTCACTGTGTTGGCAAACTTTCCAAGATGTGTGGACACAGACTGATTTGAGCTGAGCTGGACTGGGTCTACGTTGTGATAGCTGCTGTAGGTTTTCCCCTTTTTTGTGTGTCATTCTTTTTTCAAAAGTTTCAAAGAGAGACCATTATTTTTGGACTGTCCTAGTCATCTTCCCCAGAGAATCATCTCTGCTCATGGCCCTCTTCCCACTGATGTTTAGTGTATGTCTCAGATTTCATTATTAGTGCTGTGCATGTGGTTATTTAACTTGCATGTTGAAAAATAGACAAGGAGCTCTGCACCCCTAACAAGAATGGACTTGTGCCAAAAATACATTATTTTCAAAATATCCCACTTGCCCTTTTTTTTTTTACTGATTACAGGTGATATGGGACAGTGATCAAAAGTACAAGGGAGTTTAGAAAAGGTACACGTTGCCCTTGTTTGGAAAGCAGTAGGGTGGTATTATGGAGGCAGAAGTACACGTAGAATGCATTCCAGGCTGAAGTTGGTGAATGAGCAAGTCTAGGAATGGACATAACATTCCTCCTGGAACACCTGAGAGGTTAGGCGGATGGTGACTGCAAGCTAAGAGAATGCTGAGTGCAAATCTCTGTCGACAAGCTGTGCCTCCTGCTCTGCTCCACCTGGGGAATGTGTTACCTAATGGGCCACAAAACTGCCTGGAGACCGCAGCTCTCTTATCGCTGATATTAGATGACCCTGCAAAAAAACAGAAATCCATCATGAAGAATAAGACTCTTGCAGAAAAGTAGGATTGAAGGCTTTTCTCTTTTTCTGTGGACAGAAGGAAAGAATGGTAGGTAATGTTATCTTGTTCACAGTTACAAGAATCCTGCTTGCAGAGGCTATGGGTTTCGAGTTTCTAATATGTATATAAAGTTTCACTGCACAATGGATCTTTTGTCTAGAGCAAACTGAACACTCCCCCTCCTTCTTTTCCTCCCTTCTCTTGTAAAAAAAATGCATTCATGTGCTTGTGGGGCTGTGAGGACTCAGGTTTCTGCTATCTTTGTGTGCCATGTCGTCACTCGCCCCCGCGAGCTGAAATGTGCATCTTGCACAGGCAGGCGCACTGCCAGGGCTGCTTCCAGCCATGGATTAGGGAGAATCCAGGAAACAACGGACTCCTGACAAAACAGCAGCATGACAGGTAACTGAAGTCGCACTGGGGAGAGAGGAGGCAGACGATAATTACAGAGCTTTTTGTTTTCTGGGCACTCTTAGCTGGCTACTTAAGTGCCTGATCTGAAATCTGTGCCTTGTAATTACAGTAGTGGGCCCCATTAGGGCAGAGGTCTTGGTGGGGATTATTCTCCTTCTCTTCTTTCCTCTGTATGTGTATGTGAGACCTCCCCACCTCCTCCTGCGTCACGTAGAAACCACAGCAGTCAGGGCAGAGGGAGGAGCAGGAATTAGCCTTCCTCGTGTCTGACTGTCCTGTGTGCACAGTCACATTCACACTTTGCTGCCTGATCCTAGAGCCACTGAGATGACAGCACCATGACCTGTACTTAGTGTGTCTGCCTTCCCTTCTCCCTCCTCTCCCTCCCCCCTTTTCCAGCTCCATAATACCTTTGCGCCTTGTGCTGACGCTGAGAGATTTGTGTTGATTATGACAGGGTTGTCACAGTGATGAGTGTGCGGCGTGGCGTGTGTCATGTCGAGTTGACAGAGACTTTTGGCATGGTATCTGTGGAGATGGGTTGTGGCTCTAGGTGAAGCTGGCCTAAACACCACCAGAACTGTGTCACCAGGTTGATGGAAGGATGCCAAGAGATTTGCTGGTGGAGTTCAGAGGATCAACCCTAGCAAAGAATGTATCACTGTGCCACCACACGTAGAAGTACAGAAACAGAGTAAAAGACTAAAAGTAACAGAGAAAGAACTTAGAGCAGAGAAGGCCATGTGATGGGGCTTAAAGTGGGTCAGCGTAGAAGAGGTCATCAAACACGTCCAACCTCTAGGCACTGAACACAGATCTAGAAGACAACATTAGATAGATCCTGCCTCTTTAAGCTTCAAGCCCTCCTAATAGATTCTTAAGCACTGGTTTTAGTGCATGTTAAACCAGGATTACCCAATCAATTGCGGTCAGTACAAACAAGGATTACTTACAACAGTACATTTTTCTTGTTGAGAGGCTAAAAGCAGGGTAAATGGAAGAAGCAGCGCTGCTGTTGATGCGAAGAGCAGTCATGATGGGGTCATGATGACCCCAGACATGGGCACCACAGAGAGGAGATAAATCCTCATTTGGAGTTTATGTATTCAGGGAGCTTTGTAAAGGATCCCCTGAAATTAGTGCAATGTTTCTGCTAGGAGTGGTAGAAGCTATGTTTTGATTTTTACTGAAAAAAATGACCCCAGACTAAATTTCCAGTCTAGTCTGGAAGATGATTCATCGACTTTATTTCCCAATATATATGCTGTGCATATACAGTATGTATTTCTGAGGTTGCCCAGTCATGTAGACTGTGTGAAGGGTATGAGTTTTTCAGTGGGTGTGGAGGACTGTGAGAGTTGATCAGCCTTCAAACTCACATACTCGCCCTCTCTCTGAACTCAGCTTTTGTTTACATTTTAATCACAATCAACAGCTGTAACCTCCTTCACAATACCCTGCAAGTAAGGGCATATATACTTGCCAAACCAGATCCCTGCGCTCATGTGTGTCTGTGTTTACACATTTGCTCTCTCCTGCGTGAACCACCACACACTCCTTAGATACCGAAAATACATAAGCCGGTGTTTTATAATACTAGGTTGCATATGATTGGTTGACTAGCTGCCTGTTGTCTGTGAACCAGAGCTATTGTCTTGGAGTCCTGAGACGGCAGTAAGTATGTGTCATTAGATAGGATATGCAATGGCTTTGAATGGGCTTATGTGTCATCTTAACCTCTGCACATGTGTCAGTCCGTCTTAAGAGAGCAGCCAAGGATGTGAAGAATTCTGCAGGATCTTACACAGTCAGAACTCTCTGACTTCTCTCTCTTTCTCTCAGCCACACACACGTACACGCATACACACACACACACACAAGCACATGCATTCCCTCTCTCATTCAGTTTTCCCCATGTTGTCAGTCAGTGCTGAGTGACTGGTGACTAACAGCCCTCTCCTGTGTAAAAGGTCAGCGTGCTCCTTGGAAAGAAAGAGTCAGCTGTCTTTTTGGAAAGCAACTGTTCACAGAGCATTCAGTTTGTCTGTCTGTCAGTCAGTAAGTCAGTCGGCCATTTCTAATCAGAATACGCTGCTAATAGTGGAGAAGGACGGTGAGACGGTGGGGTCTAGATAGTGTTTGTGACAGGAGAAACTCAAAGCTGGTAGTGACTGAGGCTTTGCAGACTGAACCTTATGACCACAGCCAGACAGAGAAGGCGAAGTGTTTCTGTTTCCCAATAGCAGCTTTTAGCATTGCTGTCATTATCAAAAGCTGCTGTTTAATAGTTTATACTGGGTTTAACTATTATAGGTCTCATGATTAGCTGTGTGACAGACAAAAGGCTTGAAACATCACCTGTTTTTCTATGACTATAGAGCAAATGTTGGCTAACTGCAGTGCAGCTTAGAGATATTTTTCATTCTATGAAAACAACTCACCAAATTAGTAATTCAAACACTATTCAAAAGCAAAACAACCTCCCTCCCCTTCCAAAAAAGTAACTGTTTGTCCCTATTTTGAAATGAATCTTACTTAATTAAGAAGCAATGAGAGTCCACAGATAGCATTCCTTAATTAGCTTAAGCTGGCTGTTGTAACCAGATCCACTGCATTAATGACAACACAGCCCCTGTGAAAAGCATCATTGTTCTCAAGATAATTGTCCTTTTAGTTAACGCGGCCCGGGAAGGGCTCTCCTTGTTAGAGGAGCTGGCTGGGACCAAGGACAGCCGGAGGCAGGGAGGGGACCAAGACTGATACTGGCCCAGTGCCCGTTGTGACAAGCCCACTTGTGCCCTCTGCTGAAATCCCCTTAGTATGCAGTGGAATTAGCTGTCCCCAGGGTGTGGCACCAGGGGGTTGGTCATTAATTATATACCCTGAATCTTAACGAATGAGGAGCAATCAATAAAATAAAGCAGATGTATGCAAATAGCATGCTGATTATACTGCCTAATGACATGTCATGTTGTTGGCAGCAGAGAGCTGAGGGGGAAGAAGGAAAGGAAGAGGATGGAGATACAAAATGAGTCAAAAAGATGGTCTTGTCTCATGTTGAAAACATGTGTTCAGACAGAAACATTGTAAATGATTTTACTGCATTCTTTCCAGCATTAGATGGGAGCAAAGTTTTTGGATATGAACCTGCACTGTTTCATTAGCTCGTTAGATTCTGTTTCAGATCTTATCATCACAGTTTTATGTTTCTCTGCGAGACGGGGTGCAGTGACTGTCAGCCAGGAAATGGTGTGAGACTTAAGGGCTGGGTCGGCTGGAATTTGAGCAAGATAGGGTAAACTCTGGTGGAGTCTGAGCTGTTGGGGTGTTAGTGGCACTGCTGTTGGGAGGCTGATAAGGGCTATAAGGGAAAAAAGGAGAGGTTAGTTCACCTGCTTGGAACTCTGCCCCTGCACTGAGATCTCCATTGTATCCAGCCAGCTGGAGCTGTTGGAAACTCTATACCTGCCTTTAAGCAGAGAGGGAGGGCAGCCAAGAATTAACTGCTGCCTCATCCTGGCAGCCGCCAAGGATGCTGTCTGCCTCCATTCATGGCGAGCGTGAGAGGGCAAAGAGGAAAGAACAGAAAGGGGAGGGTAAAGAAACTATGCTGGTAATGTGTGTCACAAAAACCTGAAAGAAGAAAGGAGGAAGCAAGAATTAGCAATATTAAGCAAGATCTTTTCTGTGGCTTTAAGTTTATGTGAAGATTTTGTCTGTACAATGGCGGTATAACAGAAAAATGCATGACTGCACTCCCTTAAAGGAAAAAAAAAAAAAAAAACAGCTCATTTTGGGGAGTAGTGTCAATTTCATGGCCCAGCTTAATCTGTTCGTCTAGACTATACTCTGATAAAGGATATTTTATGAAAAGTCACACATTTGCCTCCAAAGAAAATATGAGATATTTGTTCATGTATACTGACATGTCATCTACAGAGAAAAAGGTCTACATTTATACCAAAAGAAATATTACCTGGCATCAAAGTTGACTAAATTTGGCCACATTGCAGTCATAAAAGTCTATCTCTTCTCATTGTGGCATAACTTGTACAGAATGTCTGTCATGGTTAATTGCCATACAGCGCCTGATTAGACCCAAGGTTTGATTACAGTCCCCCATGGTCTTCCAGTTTCCCTTCAGGACAGTGAAATGTAAGACCTAAGCACTTCAGGAGGCCAGGACAGTCCAAGGAGAGGCCAGGGAACAGGTGGTGACCCTGTGCAGCCTGGGAGTATATTATTGACCAGGTCCAGCGGCCAGATTGATTACTTTATTGTATTGCCATGAACCTCAGTGGCCAGAGACATCTGGTTGACCCTGGCCGGACAGAGCATCGCAGTGACCCTCACCTTAGCTAAAGAGTTATGTGGCTTTGACCTGCTCCCTAATGGGGGGGTCTTGACCTGCTCAGCCACTGGCCTGAGTACAGAGCTAAAGTGCGCCGATGCTTCTCCCTCCCTGGTGTCAGCTGAGGTAATTTAGAGGCTGGGGGGAGGCCAGGGTCTTGTGGGGGCCACCTTGTTTTGGGCTGACTGTGTCCTGACTTAAGACCTTCCACTGACCCACTGGTGTTCATTGTGTCAGTAAGATGGGCCAGGAAAAATGTTAATTAATCTTCACCAAATTACACCGAAATGGTGGAAAATCAATACATCTCTATCAGATGTCCTCACTTCCACCTAATGGTTGAAATAAATGGCTCATGGTGAGGAGGATTAATTAAGCATTTTGCAATGCTTAAAAGGTTATACACTCATCAGTAATAATTTCCAAAAAGGTATAAAGAAAACTTTTTTCTGTTTGTGATTGCCTGCATGCAGGACTTTTACATAGCAAGTAGAACCTCACGGTGCCGTGTGCGTTTTCTGGGCTGGATGCCACGTTGACTAACCTTGTGCCCTGTATAAACAGGGCGATACAACAGGCAACACAAGGGAAACAGCCTTTACTCTGGTAGAGGCTGTTTCCCCTACCATCACTTCCTACTTCCACTTAGCTGACAGACAGAATATCTGTCAGGCAGGTTTTTCCTGTGCTCTACATAACTTTTGTACTTGTCAGCTGCAGCTTCTCATCAGAAAAAACAACCATGCACTAAGCAAGCTGGGTAAATAGTTGATTCTGTAATGCCTCTCCTTCTACCCCTCTCCCTTTCTCCCTTCATTCATCGCCTTGGTTTAATTTGTTCATTTCTTCAGTGGAAGTTTCCCAAACATTTTCATCAAAAGATGCATGGTGCGAAAAGGACGCTTAAATGTTTTTAACAATTTATGATACATCACATCTCAGCTACTCCACCAATGAACAGCAAAAACATCTTCTCACTTTGCAATGTAGATTTATTTTGCTTCGCCATCTTTAGCACTTGTTTCTCCTCAGTAAATGGGAGGCATGGCTGTTGAGTGGAGAGGAGTTGATTTGCTTTCTGTTTGAAGAGGATACTGTAGTCCTGTTCAAAGCAGGATGTGAAGGCCACTTTTCTTTCGAGTATCTCCTTACCACTGAGCTCAGTTTGTAGGGAAAAACCCTCTTGTTGCATTTCTTAGCTACATTACTTTTTGCAAAGGAAACATCCATACAAATGAACAGTCAACACTGGCCATAGTCAACTTTTGTGCATTTCATTCCCATCCCCAATTCATGCTTGGTGCTGTGTTGTATCATTCTTACCTTTTCAAACATAATTCAGCGTAAAGTGCAGCCTTGCAGGTGATTCTTAGGTTGTGTGAGTTTCTAAAATTGTACATGTTAGACATGCCTAGTTGCAGAACAGTGTGTGACTCATGAGGAAGGTAGAGGGGCTGGTAGCAGAGGAGAAGAGATGTTTTATGGGTCCTCCCTACATACCTGCCCAAAGAGGGGAATGCATGACTGCACCCACGCAACTGCAGGCGTCGCGGTTAATTACCGATAATCATATGGTGATGGGCAGGACAAACAGATGTTCCCCCTCTCTGTACACCTCAACACACACCATCCGCTTCTTTTTGTCTTACAAAAACATTTCTTAACAGGGCGATTAAATGGGCATGCTGTCAACATTAAGCAGCTTTCATTAAGACCCTGCATAACATTTCTGATGCTTCTGCAAAAAGCACATTGCACTTCATCACCCACCCTCCCCTTACTCCGTCCCAATTAACACTCAGCCCCCATTACATTGATTGGGAGAGGTGTAGTATCGGCTAGGTGGGCCATGAGCACATTGATCACATTGACCCACCATGTGAACCATGAGAAAATGTTGAGCTGCAGTTTTCTTACTCCCAACAGCAGTTTGAAAAAAAATTGCCTATGGACATGAAGCTGTTGTACAGTATACTGCGGGTGTGTATATTGTTTGAGTGTGTGTGTATTTATATATGTATGCCTGTTCTCTTTGGGCGCGGCTGTGCTGTGTTGTGGCAGGTTTCAATACATGCATTTTCATGTGGTTTTAGGCACTTAATAGGCACACACCACACCAATGCTATATTCTTTGGGGGCCTTCGCTATAGAAGTGTTGTTTACCCCCAACATGTAATCCTGCCAAGCCTTGCATGCACAAACACACACAAAAACACACACACACACACACACTCCCTTATAGCCAGTCAAAGGGCAAACCGCTGCCCCACCTCCTGAAGGTGCACCTGGCATCTGCGAGTCCACTCCAATTACATCTCCCTAATTACAGGTTATGAACCAATTAGTCACCCTCTCATTTTACACTGTCCCTATCACTCTCCCTCCTCAGAGCTCAAATATGGGGGCATCTGTTAGAGATGGGGCAGAGGGTCCTATCATTGACAACATGAGGGAGGTTGCTGGTCTAGGGCATGTGCTGGTCAGTGTATCTCAAAGGAGATTATATACTGTTGTTCTTTTTTGGGGGGGTGGGAGATAATGGTTGACATGTAAATACCTCATCCAGAGCAGCTGTCTGGAGGCAGTTGCCTTAGCAAACTCCAACATGCACATACATTGTAAGAAAAGCATACAGGGGATAATTTAAGCTGTCAACTTGTAATTTGTAGTGGCACTCAACTTGAACTTTCAGGGTGAGCCAGTTGGCCCTGCTCTAATTCTCACCTCCTCACTAACATGTTTTTTCAGCGTGGATGTGCAAGGGGGAGAGCACAAACGTGGATAAACAAGTTTGCTCATGCTTACATGAATGAGTGGGTATTTTTCTATTGTTGTCTTATGGTTTTTTATGCTATCTGTGGTATGTGGTGGGTTTTGTTTGTGTGTGTGTGTGTGTGTGTTTTGCAGTGTATATATCTATCCTCCCAGCCTTATGGCTTCATTCCCAGTTCTAGTTGGCATGTGTAAAGACTCTTAGCCATGCCCAGGACACTGGCAGAGCAGCCTGAGTGGAGACTCACTGCTCCATAGCGAGAATTCATTCACAATATGGCACTGTATCTGGCTGCTCTTTAGTCTCACATGCATATATATGACCTTACACATGGGTGTGTGTTCACACACACAGCTTGGTGCAGATCTAGTAGCTCAGTGCTGTGAGTAAAATATTCCCTCATCATATGGGGGGGATTGAATGGAGCTGTCTAAGGGGCCGGGGTTAAGATTCAAAGTGCTTTTTCTGTGATCTCCCAGCTTTCTTTTTCCTTTAGTATTCTGATAGCACTCTTCCCAGAGCTAGATCTTGTTTATCTTGTTTGCTGGCGTGCTCTTTCAATGTCAAAACAATGACATCATTAATTAAATGTGTATTAAATCTGCAGCTCTGGAGGACCACTAGGCAGTGCTACTGCCACTGAGTCAGGTTTATATCCCTGTGAGAATGGGTTTTTTGGGGTTTTGTTTGGCAGTGCATTAGTGTTATGTGAATTTCATGCAAATGTGTTTTGCCAATATTTGCATGTGGCCAGATGTTTTCTGCCCCTTTCCTTATATTATTCCTGTGGTCTCCTGTCACCTGCTGTCTAAATTATGACATAATGATGTAATGCGCGGAGGAAGGCTAAACAATGTAGACACTGTTATCCAATTCCAAACACAGACTTCACTTAACACAAGCATCCAGCAGATGTCAGTTGTAGGGTCTCATCCTTTTCCCACATTTAGAATCAGGTCTTCTGTTGCTTAACTCACCTTTGCCAAAGATAACCTTAAATCCATGAATGTTTTTTTCTGTATTCTGTACAGTGCACATAGTAGTTTTTATGTCCTTGACACATAGCTCCCTCTGACACACTGAATCAATGAATGTTATGTATCATAAGAGCAATGCTGTGGTCCTCTTTACATGCCTTTTCCTGTCACAAGGCAGCTGTCATTGGCTTGAGCCCCTGATCCTGGGGCTAATTACACAGCAATGTAAATTACAGTAGGGTTGAGTTGAACTTGAGCTTTTTGCACTGTCTCCTCATTTCCTCCTCTGTACTTTTTTGTCTTGCACTCAAGCCTCTGCTCCACCTTAGCTCTCCTTCGCGGCTTTTACCGAAGAAAAGCAAGACATCATAACATCCCCATCTGTGAAAGCCCACGACCAAATCCCAACCAGATTATAAATCATTATCCTCACCCTTTACCTCCCTTTGTCGCTCTTCACATTGTTTTTCACAGTGCTTTTTTCTTTGAGGGCTCTGTCTTCCTGCCTCTGAGTCTTGTCTATCTATCTGAGGACTCATCCCTTACATGTAAAGCTCAGAGTGAGAATATGTTTAATATTCAAGTATAAAGCTCTGGGGTAGGCTGGTGGAGTGGCAGAAAACTGGAGCTTTGGCTAGTTTAATATGCACACATGCGTGCATCCAAGTCAATGCAGACCTTCACATGCACTAAAGATGTGTGCCTGTCCTCTGAGGAATGTGTGGGTTCTCTTGCAGTGCTTGACCTTCAGACCCCCGGCTCACGTGACTGAAATTCCACTCACACACATATAGCCTACCGCATACAGTATGCTTGCACAACAAACATGCACTCAGCTACTTTTATCTCCTCGCTCAGAAATAGAACATACACTTAAAATCTGTAATAATACCCACAAGCCCCAACAGATAAAAACAGCTCATTGATAAATGGCATCAAGCAATACCCATTAAAAACTTGACTGTTCATAGGCTGTTGATCCCATGAATCCATGTAGTGTGGGTGCTCCAGTGCTCCCCTACTGTAGCCTCAGTGGTGCTACGCTGTGCTCAGCGGGCTGCCCAGCTGGGGCCCAGATGTGGCAGCCATGTCATGCGGAGCTGGGAGGCAGAAGATAAGAGGCCGATGGTAGGCCCGCTCCTTGGTCTCGGGTCTGCTCCGCAGCGGTTCAACTAGATGTTGCGGTCGGTGCGATCTGAACTTTGACAGCCCATGTCATGCTTAATGCCTCACTTCCCAAATACAGCTCAGTAGGGCTGATTTATATCTACCAGGTGCTACAGTGTGCAAGCAGCTCTGAGATGAGAAGAGGCATGTGGCCATTTCATTAAGGCAGATGAACAAGGGCTGCAGTGTGTGTGTGGAGATGAGGGGCAGGAGGCTGGTCTTTCTCAAATATAGCTCCACAGCACTGAAGCTGTCACAACACTAAGACCAGGCCAGGAGAGGAAGAAGAGGAACTTACTAACACACTCCGCATTTCTTAAAATATCACACCGCTTTTTGCTCCTCCCTGCCTCTCATTTGTCTGTTTTCCCCTGCACATACAGGCAAGATTTTCAGCTCATGGGCATCTGCCTCCCCAGATCAAAGTGCTTGGACACTTGTACACACCAGCGTGCCAAGTTTTGGTGCAAGCACCGAGCTGCCAACAGCTTTAATGGTCATATATTTGTTGATTTTCTTTCAGCTGCTGTGCAGTAAATATGCTTTGACTCTGCCCCTTGCTCGCCTTCTGTTGGCCATGCTTGCCATCCAAGCCTCATCTCTTTCTCTGTGCCACACACACACACACACCCTCTAGCTATTCAACTCAGGGGTAGACGTTATCTAATCGGAACTGCTTGTTTGCAATAGCGTTTTGGAATGGGGTTATTCTGTTTCTGTTTTTGTAGGTTGATGGCAGCAGCTTTCCCTCATGTTAGACAGGTCTCCCCAGAGGTCTGCGGCTCAGAACAGAACTCCGATTTAGTGCATATGAACACTTATGATTACTACTGCATGAGGAACTGTTGTCTTTTAGTCGCACTTTACCTCTTTATTTCCTGCCAAACTGTAGCGTTTTTCCTCACACAAGGGTCTCTGAACGCCGTGGTCGACTCTGTCAGTGCTCAACGCAGCTACAGAAATGCTGTTTGATGTTCCTCGCACACTTCAGAGTCAAGTGCTGAGGTGTCTTTCAGCATTGCCCTCCAGGCCACCTTGTTATACACTTAACAAGTTGTTTTCTTTTTTGTTTTTCTTCCCTTTTCCTCTGTTGACAGTTCCTCATCACTGCGCTACTCAGAAGGAATGCACATCACCTTCCAAGGTTTGCCTTGGAGTCTGTCCTTGTAAACTGTAGGGCAAGCTCCGCTCTCCTTTTAAGATGACGATTGCATCAAGATCTGATTTATGTGTGCTTTGTTTATGAAGTGCCAGTGTAAAGAGTAGGCATCCCATTGGCATGTAAACTAGTGCTCGGTGGGCTTGTCTTCCTGAAGACACATTATTGCTGCTTTTTTATGTCTCAGTGAAACTCTAAGATGTATGCAGCACAATCTAAAATACAGTTTGGTCAGTCTATTTTCCTTTGTTGTGAATGAGTGTAATCTAAATGTGATAAATGTAATTCCAGCTGTTAGATCCCCTCCTGTTCATTCCCAGTGAATGATCCTGGTTAGCCGCATAGCTCAGTGTAAAATTGGCACATGCTGTGACTAAGTGTGAGCGCTCACTAGAGATGTATGCCACTGTGGCACAAGAATAGCCATGTGTAAGGAGTCAGTGATGTTCATTAGGGATCCTTTTAATATTCATAGCAGGCTTGCTATCATACCCCTTTGTCATTCTCAAATATAAAACAGTCTTTGTTTTTAGAGTTTAAGACTATTGTCTCTCTTTGCTGTGATTTTACTGTTGTCTTTTGACATCTAGTGTTCCAGCATTTTTTGTTCACTTCCTCTTTTAAAACACAGGGCACATTATTCTTTTAACTTTATTAACTCTCATAATTCAGCTGGGGAAGGGGGCAATAGAAAACACTTTCCCCATGAGGTTTATTGTTTAAAACGGGTGCAGTTCTTTCCCAGGATAAGGGCTTCAGCTAAGCAGAGAGGAATTTGGGCCAGGCCTCATAAAAAAAGTATTTGTGTACCAGAAAGATTTTCGCTTTTCCTTTCTAAATCTTTGTCATTAATGACTTTAACAAATGTGAAGTGGGGAGTGAATGGCTCGGCTGTGCAGGGTCTTCAAAGGAACCCTCTAATTATTTATCCAGGATATCCTACTCTAGAATTAGAGGCCAGGTCACGATTGGCTTTCATGCCTTTTTTTCTGCAAAGAAATAATTTCCACAGAATGGTTTCGCTAGGACACCCTCTAATCCCTGGTGTGTGTGTGTGTGTGTGTGTGTGTGTGTGTGTGTGTGTGTGTGGTGGGGTATGTGAACACACAAGCATATGTGCATGAGACTGCACCACTCCTCAGTTTGAGGTGCGTAAAGGAGATAGTAAGTTTCCATTTTCCACACATAACACTGCATGACTTTCCACATCTCTGCTCTCAGACAGCTTTCACCCACATTACTCAGGTTTCCTGGTCATTTGGCCTTCACATGCCTTCTAAAAGGGATCTTATCACCCTACTCCGGTTTAGACACTTAACCGAACACTGAGTCTAACCCTCAGACTTCTGGCACTGCCTTGCTGCTGCACCACTGAGCCTCTGTGTGACTTAACTCATCTCAAAGGGTAGCCAAGCTTATCCACTTAACCACACAATAGATTTACTATTTTCTGTTTGCTGTACAGTCCAGGCCAGTAGACACCAAAATACACCATTAATTCACATGTTTTTTTAAAAACTCCCTTAAGCATTTTGCTAAAGGAGTGTGTCCCTTTAAGAATGCTCTGCAGTGGATATTTGTCTAATTCCAGGTGCTAGTGAACCCTGTGTTTTACCAGGTGCAGAACTGGGTCATTACTAAGGTATTTGTTTTCCAGATTACACAGAAAGGCCCAGGATTATAGACATGTCATCCATGTCCCCTATCTGTCTGTCAGGGCATGGAGCCTGGATCTTTGTCCACTATATGCTCCTGTTTGCTGTCATGCCTGCTGGAGATCCCTGAGACCACGTCCCAGAGCTACCATGTTGTTCTGGGGGGCCAGATCCCCCTTCTCTGGTCTCTCTGTCAACACTGGCCTGGTATGCTGATTAGTGTCAGCTATCCTTAATGGAAGTAGAAGCAATGGTAATGACATCCCCCTGTTCACCAATTCCTCAGGGTTTGGATGGCAGGGTAAGGGAGCTGCGGTGTGGTGACTGGGTCGTGGGGCATGTGTTTGTGGTTGAGGGGGTCAAATTTAGCATCATAGCCACTTTACCGCATAGACATTGGTTGCTGGACAGCTGATGTTCTCTCCAAAACATTTACATAAAGCCCCACAATCGTGATAATAAACCGTTTTATCATTGGGCTCCCAATCAATAATGCGGCTTCTTAAGGTTTAATATTTCAATGGTATTGATCATTTTAACAACTGTGTTTGTGGTTGGCTTGCCTTAACTGCAGCGCTGAAGGAAGGTGTGTGTGCATGTGTGTGTGTGGCACCATGCAATCTTGCCTTTTAGGCAATCATTTCTTAGAACAACATAAATGAGTTCCCCGCCTACGAAAAGTAGAGTGATTCTATATTTCATGTTTTGCTCAGCTTTGCAGTCTTTTGTACATGGTGTTCTGTCCTTTACTTTCATAACAACAACATTCCCAAATAAGTTGTGGTCATTGGTTCTCTTAACCCCCCTCCACCACCCTCATCCTGTTACTATAGGACAAATGTAATGGAGTGAGTGCAAACAGAAGCTCCGAAAGCACTGTAGTTAGCAGATTTCACTTCCATCCTCTCTTGAGAGAACGTCTGCTTCCCGCAGATATAAATAGGGGCAGATTTGATAATTAGTAGAAATGAAGGTCCTGGGGCTCAAAGACTTTGATCAGCACATTTCCCCCTTGTCCCTGACCTTTCATTGGACATGTGTCTTTAGCTCTCTCTCCCTCTCTCTCTGCCTCTATATCTCAATCTCACTTTCTCTATCTCTCTATCTTCACTCTCTCTTTCCTGCTAATCTGCAAATGCAACAGAAGCGCAGTTATACATACTGACTCATACATACTGTATATCTACATGTATCTTTATGGGATTTGTTGTGTTTTACCTTGAGAAATCTTCCCAAGGATCATAATCAAGTGTGCTGTTTTCTGATTGATTGGTGCCAGACAGACCAGTGTACAAAGTATCAAGTGTTTTCTCGGCCTGTCTGCATTCCACTCTATGGGAAAGTCAGCACTGCACGCTTAAGGATGTGATCTTCCCTATTAGACTGTTGCAAATCATTCAGTATCCATGTCTGTCGGTCTAAAATTGAACAGAAATGGGGGATGTGTATCTAAATAATCTGATAAGAATTTGAAAGCTTTAAGTTATCTCTCTCTCTCTCTATCCGTCTGTCTCGCAATTACAGACGCCCCACTGTGTACGAGAGTGTACTGTGTGGGCTCTGTGCACTGGGTTGCCTGGGGGCGAATGTTAGCTTGTGCCCGATAGCCCCTCTCTGATTATACATCAATACCTTAATTCCAAGGATAATTAATGCTCTTATAAATTACAAAGCTTTCCAAACAAACCACACGGGACATAACAGGAAAATAATACAGTGCAGTCTTTCAGCATGGTTTGTAAATGAAGAAAGATAGCTTGTGGCTGCCATAATAAGAAGTAACTTTTGTGTTAATTAAAATAGCAGCTGCTTTGTTTTAGTCTTAATGTGGCATTCTTCAGAAACCTGGTTGTCATTTTCTTTTTAGTATGACTCCTCACTGCAACTTTTTCAATGCTTGATTCTTTACAAAAACAGGAATAAAAACAGTCTCTAACAGTACGCTAGAATGTATTTTGTCTGCTCTCCCTTTATCTCTTCCCCTGCACTGAGGTTTGAGTGAAATGATATGAGCCTTCTCACATTTGTACTCCTAGTATACCACACAAGCCCCCCCATGCTGCTTGCTAATTGGCGGGAGACTGGGAGCTTCCTGCTGTGTGTTCGCTGCTTCCCTTTGCTTTGCCACCCCACCAGGTCTTTCACCAACACTCTGCAGAACCCAGTAATTAACCCACAGCTAATTAACTACTTCTAATTACACCAGCACGCTGTTTCTATCACATCCTCCAAAACTGAGGAAACACTCTAGTGCCATGTGTAAATCCCCTCTAGAGGGTTTTGGAAGTTAGCTGAGCCCCAATCGGATCATTTAATCAGACTGCCCCTGTGTACGAGCTCCATACAGTTCTGCACTGTGATTTTTCTATTCTGTCTTAAATCACTTCGCTTCTGTTCTGCAATATGGAATGGATTAGCAGAATTTGATGGCGTTGCGTAAAGGGTAAAATCATTTTCAAGGTTCTATTTCAGGTCTATTAACAAAGGAGGCAATTGATACTACAAACAAATCAATTTTGCCTTTTCTGGCCAGTGTTACTAGTGCAAAATGGTTACTAAAATTGAGTGCTGTGAAACTAAAACAATCAGCACATTGCCTCCTGGGTATTTGAGTTGCTCATTGTAATCAGCAAAGATAATTTTAGCTGTAAGTGATATATTTGCTTCAACACCAGTTTAATGCATAAAATACACATACAGAACGATATTAATGAAATCCACGAGCTGCTGTCTTTTATCTCTAGCATCTAATGCTTGTAGGTTTTCACTAGCTGTAACATGACAAAAGCTGCATGCCTCAGTTCTGCTATCTCTGAGAAATACTCCCAGACATGCCAGTGACCGGCCCCCTCCACTCACACACACTCATGTAAACACACAGTACTGTTCTTCCCCGCCTCAGACTCAACACAGCCACGGCTATTTCTGTTCCACAGACTGATAGCTCCTACTGAAGATCATTGATTTTACGGGAAGCCCTGTTTACAGGCTGAGTGCCATCGACCTGAGGTGACTTTTTGCCTCCTGCAGTTGGAGCAATACTGGAGCACCCTTATGTCTGCATTAGCAGAATAGCAGACAGAATATTTACAGCACACAATAAACAACAATGCAGCACATGGTTAATTGTCTGATTAACCGTGTTGTGGATCAAAAAGAACAAGAACTCAGTGTACCTAATATAATTATAATGGTGTATTGTTTATAGCAGTTGCTGACAAACTTTTTTGGCTCACAACTCCATGAGAAAGTGACCCTGGGATAGCACTGAAAGATGATATGCATTTTTGCCTTTCAGACTCCTTGAATCAGTAAGTACGTTTAAATGCACAAAATATTCAGCTTTTTGCCCTTATTCCTAAAAAAGGCAATATTCCCACTAGGTTGTTTACATGGCTGATGAAAATGAATATTCCACAAATATTCCTGTTCACATGCAGCCATGCATACTCTGATAAACATGCCCAACTTGTCAGTTATCATGTCAAAAAATGAAAAAGTGAACAGTTGGAGATGCTTTTGCCATATTGCTCCTTTGCATTAAAATAGTTCTTTTTTTCATGTGGTGGTGGACACAGCCTTCCTCTTTCCTTTCTTCAACCATCTTCTTGAAACCATCAATGCTGTGTTATTTGCGCATATCCAAAAATCTGATGATCTTTCATAATGTTTAAAATTAGGTGTGTTTTCTCTACTAGAAATGTAGGCTTTTCTTTTGGACATGCATCTCTACTACAACCTTTCAAATTTTTGATGAGTTGATTTGTATACAATGTGTCAATAACAGCGCTCAGAGCTGACCATAAACAGGCAAGAGGACAAGTGTCACTAATTGCCGAAAAACAAGCTAAACTCTCTCGTGAAAGCAGTCTGCACACTGAAATGTAGCTTAATTACTCATTAAGTGAGTATCAGGTTATTGTATTTGAAATAGGCTAGGTTACAGTGAGATGTGGCAGAGAATAGAGTAGGTAGTAGTTGTAGTAGTAGTTGAGTGGAGAAAATGCAGAAATAGACACTTGCAGTGTAGTGTTAGAAATATTAATTCCCTCACTGTAAGAGCACAGAATAAAACCAGAATTTACCAAGCCATGTAGGGCATTAAAATTGACTTATGCTTAAGAGTGCAATGCATGCATGCCTTTATTGGTGATTAATTGGAACAAACCTGGGAGATAAACCCGGGCCTCACTCTGCCTGAGGACTACAATGGTTCCCCCATCAATGAGCATGTCCCTAGTGCAACATCAAAGGCCTTCCCCTGCTTTATCAATAAGAACCCTTCCTTCCCACATCTTCCTGTAACTTGCTTAGTGTTCACGCCATTGATTTTCCAATAAGCGCCCCTTACCCTGCGGTGGCTGGCCAGGCTCTGTGATGGCTCAGAGACCAGACACAGACAGGCAACATCACTGAGGGACAATTGAAAATCAGATCTGGTGTATTGTTAGGGGCTCCTTTAGGCGTGTTAAGAAAGGCTGTTTTTCCATTTTTAAAGAGGTGTTCCCTCACTGCTGACGTGTATGTGGATATGAGTAAGGGTCAGAGCTGCATCACACCCACAGCCCGGCAGCACTCACAGCTCGAGCTGAGTCAGAGCTAATTCCCTCAGGAAACCCTGGAGAGCAGGGTCCTCTGGAGGCAAGGCCAGGCCTTCGGGCAGGTGATCAGGCATGCTTATAATCAGATGGTTCCTTAGCCTTTAATTCCTCCCTCAGTTGGCCGGTAAATCCCACCTAATGAAAGGACCCATAACTTATAACTTATCTCATTTTCCATCCCTACCAAATGACATCCAGACCCACTCTCTGACAGTGTTCATTAGGACTGAGGCCTTTTCACAAGCTTCAACCTTATCTGCTTTGTTAGGGTGCTGGGAGGAGGTGGAGTATGACTTTTTATTGTGTTGTCGGAGGAGAGAAAGAAAGAGAGCAGGGGACCCCGCATAAAGCCTTTGAAAACAGGTGGCAGCAGGAGTGTGAGTCCTGCAGTCAGGATCTGTGCGTCGACATGCTCTCCCTCAGATCAGCTCAGGAATCCAGCCTTTTCTTCCCTCTGATTATCTCTTATTGTAAGCTAAGGCTTGTTTTGGCTGCATACAGCCTGCTTATTGTCAACTCAGTGGGCCCACATTTGAAATTACGATACAACACAAGGGCAGAGGCCATGGCAGGATCACTTGTTTTGTGAAACCAGCTCTATTGCCAGCATCTAGAAGTAAATTACAACTTTTCTGTGTATTACAGTATACAACTTTGCATAATACCACTTAGCAGTAGTCACCTTTAGTGGGCTGCTCCATCATTTTGATTTGTGGTTATTAACACAGTCAGCACACAGAGACACTGGCCTCCTCCACTTCCCCTCTTCTTCGACCGCGTCTCTTTGTCTGTCTCCCCGACTTGTTTAGTGCCTCCCAGAGATTAAAGCTTTTCCTGCTTTAAACAGGTGTCACTGAGCCAGGCAGACCTCCGAGAGACAAACAGCGTTATATCAGTTGGCCCATCTGCGACTTGCCGACTCCAGACAATCCCATTGCTCATCAGTAACCACTGCAGGTTATTGAATTACACCATCTTGATTTTAAAGGGCAATCCTGTTTTCTGTAAGCAGTGGACACACCAAGCTGGCTCAGAGCTCCAGCACTGATCAAGAGTCATCGTGTTATCCTGTCTACTGCTAATTGCTTCAGGTATCTTACAGCAGTAATAGGAACGGATGGGTACATACACTCACTACAGTGCACTGTAGCTGCTGTGTTCTAACTCAGGACCATGCAAAGATGAGAGGGGCAAACTTTAGAGGTCATTGTGAACTAACAATCTTAACTACTAGTTGTGCATGTGGGCCCAGTGTTCCCAGGCCTGGTCGAGACAGGCAGTGGAATCTGGAGGAGGGGCCGATGGAGCAGATTACAGGAACAAGGTGTGAAACACTCCATGCTCAGACAGGACACATGGAGACTTTTTCCAATGAGACAGTCCTTTTAGACAAGTCACTTTTTCTGCTCTTTTTTTTTCATTTCATTTTGTACAGTTTATCCACATGCTTTTAGTTTGAAGAATCACTGTCTGTTTGACATGTGGCATTTTTTTTTCTTCTTGCATTACTCTCACTGCCCTCAGTCCATTTGTGTGAAATGGCTGTTGAGCTCATAGCCTCTTATTAATGGAGCAGATAATAAATACAGACCAGTAGGGCTAGTATCCCCTCACTCAATATGGCAGCCTTCTCTAAATCATGTCTGGCTGTATAAAGCAATCTTGTTAATAAGCCAGCCGGTCTAATATCTTTCATTTTATATGCAAAGCGAGGTAAGGGGTCATTGGGTTAGCTTCTGTGGTGTGTAGGGAAAACAATCAGTTTGACCATACTGACAGAAAATGTGTGTCCCCGGGTATTTATGACAATAACGTCTAAATAATTTTTTCAGTCATATTGTAAATTTAACCGGAGTCATTTTTTTTTTTTTAGTATTTTGCACACAATGTGCTCTTCTGTTTATTCTGAAGTCCAAATACAGCGCAAAATGGAAGTCCATTATTTTTGGTGTTTGAGTGCATATAGACTGTAGAGGTCTCAGGTATGTTGTGTGGGAGGCGAGCTTCATCAGACATTCATGAAGAGGCAGACAGACATTATCAATCTCTCCTCTCCCTCAGTGGTTAATATGTTAGGGTGTGGGGGTAGACTCCATTCTGATCACAGCTGAAATTTGCATCCCTAAGTAAATAAGTAAATAAATCAAGTGCAAGCAGTGAATGTGCTAATCAACCGGGACATGTCGGTGAGCTTGGTGCCGGGAAACTTTGCTCATGTAATATTCAGCACTGGTGGGTTAAAGGGCAGCCCAGAGTTATTGGTTTCAGCCCGATTGCCCCCTTTAATCAATGTTGGCTGCATCCCTTTAATAAAATTATTAGCTCAGCAGTATCTTGAGCTATCATTTTATCTCTTCTGCGCTCTAAATTGCAGCCTGTGTTGGGCCTCTCAGATGCTCGGGGCATGGCCAGCTCCCGAAAGCTCAGCTCCCATTTATTATTTTAGAGGCGGAGGATGGCTGGAGTGTTTGAAACCAGGCTGAGCGTAGAGGTTATTGGATGCAAGATCTAAACACAGCTGCAGCAAAGTCCCAGCCCAGCTTATGTATTTTGGGCTCATAGAAAATACAGCCTTTTATTGCTCTTGTTAAAGTTCATACACATCTATATCAATAGTGCACATGTATTCTTCTTATATGTACACAACTTGGAGATGGAGCGATAATGGTGATACTGTTCAGAATGTCTTTTTTTAGATGCAGCTTTCCCTTTTTCTTCCCAGTTATGTAAATGTACAATGTGCTGATGGGTGGCTTCTCAGTGTCTAATTATCTCACAGGGAATCTATTTGATCCATTAAGTTAGCCTGTTTCTCCTTTTTTCTGACTGCAAGTTAATTAAAAACGGATGTAGGATTTGCAGAATATAAGATTAGGGGTGTTGTTTGGAAGGTGAAGATAAAAGATGGTACCTTCCTGATATGGCAGGAAGATGAATCATGGACGGCTTATTAGTGCTTGTCTCAGGTATTGTGTTTAAGTACCTAATCTAGCGTAATGAGCATGGTGTCATTTTTCCAATTATATCGCAGACTTTTGTCTCTCACCCAATGCGCTATACATTTGATTTTCTTCTTCTGAGGTTCTTCTTGAGGATCTTATGCATAGCGTCTCTTTCATATTTTCTGTATTAGATCTTTTCCTAATAGGCATAGTAATATTTTGAAAAATATAAACATTTGTGCAACATTGGTTTGGGAAGTTATGAGCTGTGTGGGCTTCTGTATGTGTGTCAGTGTTTACATTTAAAATGCCAAATACAACAATAACCTCTCATCTCACTCAATTTGTGTCTCTGCAGGCCTGGATGCGATGAACGCCTCATGTAGGCATCAGCATGGACAGCTGTGAGTCTCCTGTGGTTTCTGGGACAGACGATGGGCTCGGCTCCTCCCAGCAGCAGCAACCACCACAGCCCTGGAACGATCACTCTAGCTCACAGGTCCCTTGCACCAACCAGGCCCCTTCCCTGGACCCCCTGTCTCTCTCTGCTCCTTACCCTTCTCAACCCCAAAACCCCAGTGCGCCTCATGACGGGGTGAGAGAACTACAGTCCCAGCAGCAGCAGCCAAAACAGACATCACCCCAGGCCCATCGTGACAGCTCTGCCACAGGGCAGCTGCATCCCAGAAGAGACGGTCTTGAGGAAGAAGAGCAAGAGGGAGTGAGCTGTGGTGAAGAGGAAGAATCCGAGGACTTAGATGAAATGGAGATTGACAGCTGTTTCCCAAGTCTTCAGCCCTTTCCTGGGGTGCCGATGGCTTCAGGGGGAGGGGGCATGCCCGCTCTTTTGCGACATCAGCCCACACGACAGCAGGGAGCACCAGAGAGTGGGAGTGAGGAAGGAGAGGAGGAAGAGGAAGAGGAGAGTAGTGATGTGGAGAACCTGGCTGGAGAGATAGTCTACCAGCCAGACGGCTCAGCCTACATCGTAGAGAGCCTCAGTCAGTTGATCCAAAGTGGTGGGGGCATGGTACCAGGCCTGCTTCCCACAAACTCTCTCAGCAGTGGGGGAAAACCGGGGGAACCTGCTGGGACTTCATCCTCGGTCTACCCTCAGATCATCAACACGTTCCACATAGCCTCGTCCTTCGGGAAGTGGTTTGGCAATTCAGACCAAGGTTTCCCCAATACCTCAACCATGGCAGGCCTCAGCCCTGTCCTGCACAGTTTCCGTGTCTTCGATGTGCGGCACAAAAGCAACAAGGATTACCTGAACAGCGATGGGTCTGCCAAGAAGTCCTGTGTATCCAAAGATGTTCCCAACAACGTGGATTTCTCCAAATTTGATGGGCTAGCCCTGTATGGCAAGGGTAAGCCCATTCTCATGTGTTTTCTCTGCAAGTTGTCCTTTGGCTATGCGCGTTCCTTTGCCACTCATGCCGTCCATGACCACCGCATGACACTGTGTGAGGACGAGCGGCAGCTGCTAGGGGACAAGCAGGCATCTGCCATCATCCAGGGCATTGGGAAGGACAAAGAGCCCCTCATCAGTTTCCTGGAACCAAAAAATAAGAGCACTCCTCTGCCACCTACCCTGCTCCCCATTAACTCTGGTCAGAGCTTCTATGGCACATTCAGTGGTGTCCATCTGGAGCCTGGAAGCAGCAGCAGGGACAGCGAGATCCTCCTCAACAAAGACTCTGACTCTGGCCTCCAGCAACAGCAGCAGCAACAAACCCCGCTAAGCTCGGTCCTCTCTCTTGGAGGGCTGAGCATTCCCAAAGCGCCCACTCTTACCTCATCCCCAGGCTCTGCCAAAGACTCCAGTGCCCTGCCCAAACAGGGAGGGAGAACAGAGGAGCCTGCTGGGAAAGAGTTGGCATGCAAGGGAGAGGATGGGGACACTAAGGGACATGAAAACAAGGCACACCTATCGGGCCAGATGGGGGGCTCGGAAGAAGAAGAGGAACTGTTATTAGGGGAGGAGGAAGACGAGGTGGAGGCAGAAAGCACTGCAGTGGCCTGTGGTGGTAACAGTAGCAGCGGCGGGGGTGAAGCGGGGGAACCAGCTGTCTCAAACCAAAGCATTTCCAAATCTCCTTTATTAATGCCTAGTAGCGCTCTCCAGCCTTCTGCCTGCACCTCTGCGGTCAGTTCCACACTCAACAGCAAAGCCCCTGCTTCCACTTCCTCCTCTGTCAAGAAAGAGGGTTCAGCTGCAGACGGTGGGGGGAGGACCTCAGAACTCCCTCTGAGCTTTAACTGCCAGGGGCCCACTGTTCCCATGGCAATGGCGGCAGCTGCCGTCAGAAGGAGCGAGGATGACACCGCTGGCACTTCCTCCTCACCTCTGTCCTCCAATGCTGCTGCTGATGAAAGTGCCAATCGAGATAGTGCCACAGCTCCAGAACCAAATGATTGCCCGGCAGAGGGAGAGGAGGAAAACGGAGCCCTTCTGCACCATCACCACATGCACCACCATCATCATCACCTCCACCCTTCATCTCATGGCCACTCCCACCTCCCCCCAGGAGGCTCCTGTGACATGACAGGGATGGGTGAGTGTTCACAGAACCATGGGCCTGGTGGCAATGGAGGAAGTGGGGTAGAATGCCCTAAATGTGACACCGTTCTGGGTTCCTCACGATCCTTGGGTGGGCACATGACCATGATGCATTCACGCAACTCATGCAAGACACTCAAGTGTCCGAAATGCAACTGGCATTACAAGTACCAGCAGACGTTGGAGGCCCACATGAAAGAGAAGCACCCAGATTCTGGAGGTTCCTGTGCATACTGCAGCAGTGGTCAGAGCCACCCTCGTCTGGCTCGTGGAGAAAGTTATACCTGTGGATACAAGCCCTTCCGGTGTGAGGTATGCAGCAAAAAAATGTTGCTGTCTAAGAATTATAAGGTTCTATCTGCATTTTGAGCAGTCTTAAGATATTGTGCTTCAAAGTTTTACATTCCAAATACCAAAAATGATGTGAACCTTTTTGTTTTCTGAATAAAAAATTCAACAAAGCATATAAGTTAAAAAAGAAAAAAAACATACATAATGTTAATAAGTTGTCACAGATAAGAATATATGGATAACTCAATATGACAAAAATATCAGATAGAACTTGATGATGTGGCAATGCTCAACTTTTATGGGGAGGTTGCAATTAAAGATGTTTTGTGTCGTTGAGCCATTTAGGCTTGGATGCAAGATGTTAACTAATATAATCTTGTATTTTCTAGGTGTGTAACTACTCGACCACAACAAAGGGCAACCTGAGCATCCACATGCAGTCTGACAAGCACCTGAACAACATGCAGACCCTGCAGAATGGAGGCACCATTGGCTCTGCGCAGGAGCAGGTCTTTGGACATAACCCTGGAGGAGTGGTGGCTGTCCCCTCAGTGACCCAGGCCAGTAGCCATCACCCTCCGCACCACCACCCTACACAGTCCTCCACCCATATGGCTGGACCGTGTGGGGCCCCCTCCCCGACCAAGCCGAAGAGCAAACCTACTTGGCGGTGTGAGGTTTGTGACTATGAAACCAACGTGGCACGGAACCTGCGTATCCACATGACCAGTGAGAAGCACATGCACAACATGATGCTACTCCAGCAGAACGTGACTCAGATGCAGCATGGCCGACTTGGCTTGGGAGCCATGCCTTCGCCCTCTGAAGCTGAGCTCTACCAGTATTACCTGACCCAGAACATGAGCCTTCCACCAGGCCTCAAGATAGACCCAGCTGGAGCTGAGGCTCAGTTCCTGATGGGGAGCTTTCACCTGGATCCCAGCATGGCTGCCCTGGCCCCTGCACTTGGTGAGCCCTATTTTGCCTCTCTTGCTCTCAGAAATGTCCCAGTTGCCTCAAAAACAAAATGAACAGTTCAGGGGTATTACTTTAGAAAAACTAAGTCCCTTCTTTATAAATGCTTTGCTTCTCTACGTCTATGTCACACCAGTGTGTGATTTTAGATAGCATGCCATCATCACAGAATTGAAAGAGGGATGACGGGTGTGAAGTTTAACACAACAGTGTCAGCCTTGATCAGCCTCTAGTGTGACATATAACTTAAACATTGGCAGTGGTTTATAAACAACAATGGCGTTAACATGGCAATCATGTACCTTCTCTTTTATATGGCGGCTGCTCTTGTCCTCTGCTCGGAGGGCAAGGAGCTCCCGAATCAAATTGTTTTCCCAATTTTGTGGACATTTACGACCACTGCGCTTCTTCTTTGAGTTTACTGCTAACTGCTAACAGCTAACAGCTACTTTTAAAATCTCCAATGGCGAGTTGCACACATAACATGTCATCAAAATGTCACACCCGTCTTGCCCTTGGTCCCGTCCTGCCGGCTGTTTTGTCTATAAAGACATTGTTTTGGCCCTGTTCCTACCTCCTGTGGTGGATTAAAGGCAAGACAACTCTGTCCCCCATTTCTGCGATAATACCTTACATACAGAGCAGCGAGGTGTTGTGGGCTGGGTTTGAGTCCAGCCCACAACTCCTTGCTGCTTGTCATCCCCTCTCTCTCCCCCTTTAACACTATACTTGTCAAATAAAGGAAAAAGGGCCCAAAAAATCTTTAAAAACAAATCAAAAAGAGACACAGTGAAGAAGAAAAGACAAATATTGCGGGGCAAAACACCAAACGAGGGTAAATTTGGGGTTGGCTTTTTCTTTCTCTTTTGTTGGCAAGTGGTTATACAAACAGCAACTGACAATCCTGCATAAAATAAATTTATTTTGGAATCTGTTTCAGTGCCAATTGATCTTGATTCCTAATTTACACACTCTCAACAACACATAAAATGATGAGCAGAATTACCCACATACTGCCTCTCTCCACTGCTATGTGTACTAGGTATATCCCCCCTTTTTTTGTTTTGGCAGCTGCCTTTCTTTATCATACCCGCAGGTAAGGTATGTCTGCCCTACTGAACTTGACAGTAGGTGGTTTTACAAGCAGGGGGGGGTAATTCCCAGACCCTCTCTTTACATAATAATCATCTCCATGACATTAGGCCTATGCTCAATACCTTAATCTAATGTCCATAGTAATATCTACACAAGACCAGTTTGCCAATTAATTTTATCTACAAATATGCCAAAAATGTGCCCGAGTAGCATGCAAAAGCCCAGAAGTAATTCATTTTTCCTTAACAGGACATGTAAGTGACACAGTATTGACGTGATTTTGACTGAATTTTGAAGTTCAGTTTGTGATATCCACTTTTGCTCACAAAAGGTGAGTTAGAGATCCAGGCCTCTACTTTCTCTTCTCCCTGCACTCCCCCTCAGGCAGCCAGCCACAGCCTTTTTTTTATGTCATTATTCCCAAACTGCTGCTGAACTTCACCACTGGAGTTCTCCATTTTTTTCCAACTTTGTAATTGCAGCTATAAATTTTATCTTGGTCAAAGAAGGGAGGTTAGAGGGCTCAGCATGGGTAATTCAGCAGCATAGCAGAGCGTTCGGCGGGCCAGTTACAACCCCACAGTTTGTACAGACTTGTCTCCAACTGTCGCCAGTTCAAAGACACAAACAAGAATTGATTGCTGTGACTAATTCTTTTCCCCCTCTTCTGCCATCTGGTTCATTTTCCTGTGAGGTGAGTTGTAATAAGCATGTTACAAGGGAGGCAATGATGACAGTTGGGGCCCATAAAATACAGTTGTGTCATCCTCTGTCACACTTTAAGGAACTCTTAAAGCCATCGTAGGCAAACACTCTGATATTAACTCTACAGTAACTTACACAGGGCTCAGTAAATCTCTGGGAGAGAATCTGCCATCACAGGGAGACCTCAGACCAGGCAGCTGAAGTGAGAGGTGCTTTTTCATGCTCTCACTGTGGATTTTTGACTTCTGAGTGTATTGCAGAAGAGATAGATAACAAATGTTGACCTCACATGATCTCAGCCTCTTAGTAATCCTCGTTCCCTAAGACTCAGCTACTGTAGTGAAAGGAAGATATGAGCGAAGTTGCAAGAGAGTAAAAGAGAAGGGAGGAGGATGTTACTTAGCTATTAGTGCTGGAATTTGTTGTATAACGTACACTGTCAGACAGCTATTCACTTTCAGAAATAAGTTTTGGAAAATGGATAAGCAACAAAGGTAATGAGTAAAAGATGCCCTTCTGAAAACATGCAAAGCCACAAATCCGAATCTTGGTCCAATGGTGTACAACCAGAATTTAGTGAGGAACATGATCCAGACCTGTGGTAAATCATTGAATCTGTAAAGCAATGTGGCATGAGAGCCAGGTAGAAATGAGAGATGCAAGGTGCAGGAAAAGACAGGACTGGGATAGCAATTGGGCCTGTATGTGTGTGCATCTGTGTGTTTGTAAAAAGAAAAAAAAAAGAAAAAAAAGACAGAGCGTAAGAAGCCATGACTGGAGAGCTGGGTCTGTGAGTGATTTCAGAGGGCTTCTCAAAGGTCTCCCTCTCCTGGCTATAAAAACTCAGGTAATGGAGAAAAGTCCAAGAGCAGGCTGCATACTGCAGCAATAAATAAAAAAGGAGCTGCTGGAATTAATTTAGTGTAAAGCCAGGCAGGGTCAAGCCTGCATGCTCAGTCTGGGCAGTGAAAGATTAAAGATCAGCAAGCAAAGGCAAAAACTCCGGCTGCTCTTACCTCATATTTTTAGTATTAATTTTTAAAGTCAGCCTTCCCAGACATAGACATCAGTTCTGTGGTTGGTGTCATAGGATATGTGGTTGCTGTGTTTTTTTTCCCCCCTCTTCATCGTTTAGACACAGCACCAAGCAGAATTAATCTGTTGATGTAGGTGTCCATATTGATTTAGAGGCAATCTGGAGTGAAAGAAGCAGAAGAATCCAAGCAAAGTATCCAAGCTTGGATTTTTTGTTGTTTTTTTTTACATCATTATTCAGTGAATAAGGGCAATGGATTTGATTTACAGTGATGTGTGCCTGGGAACTCTTAAGTTCTTTAGTAATGATAGAATAACTTGATTTTTTTTGTAGAGCTCATGGCCTCTGGAGTTGATTTACAAGACAGGCCATGAACGTGCACCAGTCCAAACAGGGCAATGTGTGCATTCGTTCTCTGGCAGTGTTAAGTTTTGGTCCATATTGAAGAGTCCATTCTTTGTTCTTTCCCAGCTCAAAGTAAGGATAGCTATAGGCCCCTTGTATTTTATTTAATTAAAGAGGAACTACAGCCATTTTCTAAATGAAAATATGTTATTTCTATGGTCTAAGACAATCCAAAAATATTACTTAACAAGTATATGGGAACATTTTTGTTTTAGAGCTGAAAACACTACGACAGAAAGGCTCATTTTGGGTACATATATATATATAAAACTTGTGAGCAAGTTCCAGACTTTCTACCTGACGACATCACAAGTTGAAGACTTAATTCTCTGGTTTCTGTCATTGACAGAGAGTAGCTTATTTTCACAAATATAGATTTAACTTTCCTCGGCCATGGATATATCATTCTAATTCCTAATTTGGGCGGTGTTCCCCTTCAACCCATTTTTAACCAGATATGTCCTGTTGAGATCAACAATCTCTTCTTTAAGGGTAACCTGGCCAAGACAAAAGCATAATAAAAGGTTACAAACAACAATAACTATATATAGATGATATACAGTAACATCTAGAAATATTAAAATACTTACACATAATGACAACTGATGCATTCACTCTTGTACTTACAAGAGCTTTCATATCACGCAGAGAGACCAATTATTCTAGTTTCAAATCATTTTGAAGGCCGTTCAAAGTGCATAAATACATACATGCACACTATTCTCCATACAACATCATATCAGCAGACAAAGTGTGTTTTTTTCACATTAAACAGCTTTACTTTACCCGAGATATTATTCATGATGAGACTGGCCCAAACTATGGCTTCCTTTGCAAAACTTGTTGTACACATCCTAAAGGTAATTTACTGAGATTAAGTGATCTGAACACTGATTCAGAGTGAAAGCTTTGAATATGTCCAACATAAATGTGTATTCGCAACCATCTAAATACTTTTCTTTCCTCTTTTTGTCCTCTTTCCTTGTGTTTCCCACACATTCTAGTAGGTGGGGAAATCCCTATGGATGTGCGGCTGGGCGGCGGACAGTTGGTGTCCGAAGAACTGATGACCCTGGGAGAAAGTCTATCACAAACCAGCGACCCTTCCCTCAAGCTCTTTCAGTGTGCTGTATGCAACCGCTTCACCACTGACAACCTGGATGTGCTCGGCATGCATATGGGAGCTGAACGCAGCCTACCGGAGGAGGAGTGGCGCGCTGTGGTGGGCGACTCTCACCAGTGCAAGTTGTGCCACTACACCACTCAACTCAAGGCCAACTTTCAGCTGCACTGCAAGACGGACAAGCACGTGCAAAAGTACCAGCTTGTGGCTCATATCAAAGAAGGGGGCAAGGGCAATGAATGGCGCCTGAAGTGTGTGGCCATAGGCAACCCAGTGCACCTGAAATGCAATGCCTGCGACTACTACACTAACAGCCTGGAGAAGCTGAGGATGCACACTGTCAATACTCGCCATGAAGCTAGCCTCAAACTCTACAAGGTTAGTGGTCCACAAGCTTCTTTATCACACTCAACACTCACCCTTGTCATAACAGTGCATCACAGTTTTCATTTTATCACGTATTCAAATAACTGGGGGCAAAAGAGCCTACACAGGTAGAATATCTTTATTTTTTTCACTATTTGAGTTGTTATACTACAAGCAGGAGAGGTAATTGGGTTGTGTCATGTTTGGGAGTATTTATTATCCGCAGTAGATGTTCTAGTGCAGCCCACAACACTTAACTAGTCGCTTTCCTAAGGCACGAATGATAGCTTTCTTATGTCACTATCCCAGTAGTCAAAGAGAAGCAGGGCCACAGTGCTGCCATGAGAAGAACATGGCAGGTGAAGCTGGTTTGGAGGCTCAGGGGTGAATCGAGAGGAGACGAATGAAGAAGTGTGAGGAGACAGAGCTTTGGTGCTAATACTCCTCGGAGCGGGAAAGGCTGAATCGTTCTCGACAGCCGTATTGATTTTTGCTGGACTTGGAGCTTCACCTTCTCCTCTAATCATTCCATAATAGCCAATGGATGAACACTCTCCGAACAAATGGCCATAAATCTAACAGGCCTGATTCCACTTAGGTACCTATCCTGTGTGTCTGTGGCTTTGGCCACTCTGCGCTTAACCCAAACTGGCATAGCTGCGCACGCACGTACAACACACACAATGAAGCATGTACAAACAGTGACAAGATGCACTCCCAGTAACCCTATGCTGCACACTCACACACCAACATAATCTAACATATAACGCTGTAATATGCACTCCTCCTTGTAGATTTTGCCTTTATTTATAATAAGTCCACTCCATTGTCAAGTGTTTGACTCTTAAAAAGTAAACAGGAAGAACTATTTAAACAGCGCTATTGCTTGACACTTTTGTACTTGTATCTTAGTATATTATTGCATGACTTCTTTTGGAGAGGAGGCACTAAAAGGCATGTGAAAAATGTGCTGCTTCAAGCATGGTGTTTTTAATCACATTAAAAACTAAGGTGAAGTGGTCCATCCATTTAAACCCCCTCAAAAAGGCTGTCTATTTGAAAATCATCCAACATTTTGAGTGGTTCCTCAGAACCACTGGCATGACAGACATGTTTCCTGTCTACGATGCCTTTGTGCTGAAATCGCAGTTAAAGAGAGAAATCAATTTTCAGCGTTTTGTTAAAGGGGATGGTGTGATGCAGGGCTCCTAGTACAGACGTTGAAGTGGTCAGAGGACACAGGAGATGTTGAGGGGAGAATATGCGGTTTGCACCAGGACAGGCGAGAGTATTTATAGATGCATACAAATGCAAATATGCAACATAATCTGCGAATGTGTTGAGTCAGTTGTGAGACAGCAGAAAAGTGTAGCCAGTTATCCTTGTGTTTTTTTATCCAGCCCATGGTCATCCTCTCCTGGCCTTAGCTGCTGGACTTACTGGCCCACATTCCAATGACGGCCTCACATGAGACCAAAATAGACAGGCTCTGGCATACCCTCTTCCTCACACCTTTTGAAGGGGGAGACTTGTTTTGTCTCACAGGATAGAGTGCAATTTATATTACATTATCTTTGTGCTTTCCACTTTGCTATGAGCCCAAAGGCAAAAAGGAGATATATTTTTTTCTCCTCTGTCTCTTTTTCTGCACAAGTTTTTAAGAGAGAAGAGACATATGTCATCATACTGCAGCTCAGGCTGTGGGGGGATTAAATATGTACAACACATCCAGGCATGATCATTTTTTATGACTTAAGCCTCTTAAGATGGCTCCATATTTCTTAAAACCAATTGATCTTCCGAGTAAGAGTGTGTGCATTTGTCCAGAAATTACCTGCTCTCCCAACCCGAGAACACTGCGGCCCTTATAAGCTCTCCTCATCCCAGACACTGCTCAAAAACAGAGATGTTTGGCAGTTGACAAGTATTATTACAATATTTTATGACTCACAAATGTGATTAGCGGACAACAAATACATGGTTGTGAGGCCTCTTTGGCAGCGCAGGCTCCCCACTTGACAATGTCACAGTCTTCGTGCTGCATTCGATTTACTGTCCTGGTAGAGATACTGACAGGCAGAAACCCACAGCGGCTAGCAAGCCTGTAAACCCAACTTGGTGTACTATGCAAAGACGAAAAAAGGAAAATCACCATTCATTTATTCTTCCCCAAAGAAATCCGATGCAAATAGCACCATTTTTAACCTTTTTGGGGAGAAAATAAATCATCAAGTCAGCATAAACAGGCTGTATGATGTGGGAGATGCTTGGGACACTTCACCCAAATCAAACTGGTTTGCATTAAACAGGCCCTTTGTGTGCACAGCTCCATATAAATTGGAGCCTGTAATTACTGGAATTAAAAAGGAAGGTTTAAACTGAGGGCTAAGCTGGACGGGATAATTTGAGAGTTTGTGGTATGCGGCCCATATTAGGGCTTTCTAAAAATATCACCCCCACCACCCCAACTATTGGAATGTTCCAAAAAACCACAGAAAGATCCTGCAAGTCATCCTGACCACATGGACCACCACACAGTGGGGGGTGATGCCGTCTTCCCCTGTGTACTGTGTTCTCAGCTGAGACATACCCATACGGAGCACTGTGTGTTCTGAACACACACCCCTGTGCTCTGAAACTAACTTTCACCTTCTCTTTTTCCCATGGACCATAGGGTTGTTTAGTGGCTCTGATGATAGCATGATGGTCACCCATCTGCTCCGAGAATGGTCACTCCTAAACACAAACACATGGGTTCTGTTGCAGTATCCAGATAACCCAAACGTTAGCTTGTGTACTGTATCTTTTGAGAATATGTAGCTCTCCCCTGAGACTCTCTCTTCATCTTGAACAAACCCAGCTTCCATCTCATTTTACAGTTAGCCACGTACATACTATGTGAATATAATAGCCCGTACACCACCAGCAGTAGGCCTTGGGGCTCGACTACGTGTTAGTGTGGAGGTGAGATGAGTGGAACTAATCCAGCTCCCAGGCCCCGGCTGCTCTGGCCAGACAAAAAGGGTGGGGCCTAACCAGGCCCAGCCACAGGCCTCAGCTTCCAGTCAAGGGTTGGGGGAAAGGGGAGGAGCATGGGGAGTTAGCTGGCTACCTTCCTTGTCTCGGGGGCCGGTGCAATCGGCGGTAATTGAGATTGATTGGATGTTATTTTTCCTCTTGCAAATGTAGTCCATTAGCTTGGCACATGCATAATCAGTTTAGAGCGCAGTTAGCCGAATGTAATCATGTTCCTCGGTGTCTGCTAGCACAAAATCCACTCCAGATGCCGCTTGGCCAGGGAAAGAAAGGGAGAAAGTGCCGTCACTATCAGATGGGGAATCTTTAACCAAGAAAGTCCTGACACCCCTCCCTCTGTCCTGGTCCTGCTCTATTGAGCACACACATAACTATACAAACTTCTTCTCACCTATCTGTCTCTCTGCCTTACACGCACAGTCACATCCACTGTCTGCTCCTCACCTACGTGAACAGAGCATTTGATCCTATGATTTTCACTTTTAACTGCACTAACGCAGTGTTAAGTGGAGCCCAACAGCTGGCCCATTAACGAACACAATACATCTGTATCTTGGATGGAGTCACTGCTCTTATTTTACCCTTCGATGCAATCCAAAAGAATCAGTGAGCACTGAGGAAAGAACAAGTCTGCACTCTGCAGAGAGCAAATAATCACAATGAAACATAATAGAGGCAAAGAGGTAGTAATGTAAATGAAGGGATTAGTGGTTACATGAAAAGGCATTAAGGTGGTTCACTGATGATCCTGAAGCACTGGCTGCTCAGACTCAGGAATGCAAACTGTGTTGACCTCTCCCCATTAATGATCATAACTACCAGGATTGACTCCAGTTCTCTTGGCTGATACAATAGTTTGTCGTTGGGTTACAACCACAAATAGCTGATAGTTACATTCCAGCTTAGAAAAATATCAATCAAAAAGAGCTGTACAGAGGATCAGTCCTGCTGACTTATGTCCTTTTTTTTCACAGAGATCATGCTATAGGGTCACTTCGAGGTCCCTTCTTTATGCTGCCTTTGCACTTTTACACAGAAGCACCAACAGCGGCATCATGCTGCTCCAGTGTGTGATTTTAGCCAGCATACCAGCATCCCAGAAGTAAAAGATGCATGATGTCAGCCTCTTTCTTATGTTACTGTAGTTTTAGTAGACATTCTAGTAGACATGACATGACATCTACTACACGTCTGTCCGTCCTGGAAAAGGATCTCTTCTCAGTTGCTTTTCCTGAGTTAGGGTTGCGTAGCCACTAACTGCTACTAGCTGCTTTTTAAAACTCCTGTGGTGGGTCACACACATTACACACCGTCAAAACATCGCACCAGCCACGCCCATGGTCCCATCCTGGCAGCTGTCCCATTCACATAGACCTCGATTCAGAGTTTTCACTACCTCTTTTGCCAGCTCAAAGGTGAGACAACTCATTCCACGATTGTTCCTTATTTACAAAGCAAAGAGGTGGTAGCTCCTAAACCTTTCCGGGATATCCTAATAGTTTTTTAAATTTACGTCGTATAGTGTCAAATGAGCCCAAAGTGTCACTCTGACCAACATCAAGACAGAAATTACAGCAGGTATTGTGAGATGTTCTCTGGCGAAATTATGTACATCGGGCGCCTGGCCTTACCCGCTCACCCACCAGACATTTCTAAGAAGAGGAGGGGTAGGAGGAGGATGGAGAGACAGACAGGGAGAGAGGATGGGGAGGGGGGGGCACAGGAGGGTTGGAAGGATAGATACTCTGCTAATTATCATGGCTAGCCTATGATTGTTCAGTAATAGTGCTCAGTGGGAAAGGTTGCAGCAGTTCCAGGAAGAGCTGAGCTCTGATTTACTGGTACTACCGCTCTAATAAAGCGCTCGCTGCACATCCTGGGAGACAGCCCATTCTCTCCTTTCACATGCACAAGCGTGTGAATGCACACAAAAATACACACACACACACACACACACACACAGACACAGAGCAATCTTGTAATCTAAAGTGCCAGCAGATGACAACATAGGGCTCGTGAAATGTATCATTTTAATTGCTCATAGAGAAGTTCTTATAATATGATTCAAATGATTTACATGTGATAAAAGGCATCACACTAGAGTATTAAAATTCTGTGCAGGCTCCTGTAACACCTCCTCGTTTCATACAGTCGTGATCCTGAACCCCAGTTACCCCCTGTGTGTCACCTGCAGGATGTGGAGCTCTAGTGTCCCACCTCAGCACTCTGAGTGTGGGTAGAAAAAGGAAGGAGTGGACAACAAAAATCAGAGTGGATTGTAGAGAGAAGCTGTCAGGCAAGTAAGGGGGGCTGCTAGGGCTTAGTGTTTGGCAATGTGCAAGAATTTCACAACTCCTCTTGCTCCCACTCCTTGAGAAGGCCGGGGAGAGGGACGGGCTTTGACCCGTGGCACAGCTGGTGCTGCTGCTGATTGTATGGGTGTTGCTGGGACTTTAAAAGTGACGGTGAAAGAAAGCAAAAGACAGGGAGCAGAAAGCTGCTTAGACGGGGGAGCCTGGTCTTTTCCCAGCTTTTTTTTCTTTCAGTGTTTGTTTACCACAATTGCCAGAGTTAAAAGGGCCCAGTGCATTACCAGACAAGGTTCTCTGTCCCGGGTCTGTGGTGGCGATAGAGATGCTTTCTCCGTGTTTTCCCTCACACAGAGCCAAAGGAGGATTAGAGAAGGGATAGAGATGATGTGTTACATTGTCAGCTGGGAGTTGGAGATCCTTGGTCATTGTGTTAATGGCTGTTTGTTTTGATTAAATTTTTTTTTTTTTTTGTCTTTGGACGAGAGCAGCAGGGCATGCTCCAGCTAAAGTGCAAGGAAGCTGCTGATCCTGTTATCTCCATCCTGATCAGCAGAAAAGGCAGATTGGTGTTTGGGGAAGGAAAGCAAATAAGGAGGCAAGTTTATATCAGTTCAAGGCATAGATAAATTCCACTTTGTGTACATGAGGCGGTTTTTTCACAATCTGCAGTGATGTATGGTGTACATATACAGTTTATACATCCCACCAGAGTCCTCCTTTTCACAGACGAGAAACAGTTTTGTAAACATAACTGTCAACCATCCTTGACTCTATACTCCTCAGTCCACTCTTGTTTTATCTTCTCTTTTCTTCTCCCATTTATTACCTTTTTTTTCTTTGTCTCCACAAATTTATTAAACATCGCAAATAGGTGATGAAGGGACCCACAAAAGAGACCAGTATGGGTAGTGAACCGGTGGGTGGTCAAGGTTGGGAATCTGCTTAAGGTTAAATATCTTTAATCCAACCATGCTTAAAAACAACTGCACATTCTCCTCAGTTAAAATTCTCTGTCTGCTTCCCCATCACACTCTCTCTACTTTAGCTTGTTACAAGAGAGCAAAGTACTGCTAACGTTATTGTCAACACACTGATTCTCTTATTAAATCAACAGCTCTGGCTTCCATATAAAAAGAAGAAAAATAAGGTTTTCAGGCTAAAGTTTGTCTTTAATTTTTATGATTATGACAAATGAAAAAATAAAGTTCCCCCCTTTAAAGTGATTATTGGGGATGGGGGTATTATTGAGAGGACAATTACATCTTAGAGAAAGTTTTTCCTGCACCAATTTGATGGTCTCTAAATCTAATCTGCGTTATAACCCAGCTCTGCCTGCCTCCATCTTGTCAAGTTGATATTACAGACATCAGTCACTTGTCTGATTTTTGACCAGCTCAACTACAAAGTTACCACAAAGATAGTATCCATTTTGCCTTTAGGTGTACAATTCCATGTAATTAGTGGCCTCTGCAATGTCCTATGAACTCATTATGTACATAATAAAATAATTAATATTTAATAAATAAAATAAAGTACTGTTAAAATAAAGTTAATTAAAGTATTCTTATTAGTAAAAGCAGATACCAAAACACATGCCTGGCTGGCTTGCTCTGTCTGAGAAAGTTGTCGGAATAGACGGAGAAATGTGTGTGTGACATTTCATGTTTGTAAGACTTTTTCTTATGTGTGTGAATATGAGTGGGAGAAAGTGAGAGAACTAAAAAGCTGAAGTGAGTCTCATGCTGGAGGTTTTTTTTTTTTAAAAAAAGTCAATTTTTACTTGATGTTTGTGATATAGTCATTTTTGTACATCCCACATGGAACAAGCTAAGATACATCAAGTGTATGTTTATCACCTACCTCTATTCCCACCATAACCAACGGCCAACCGTCAGCTTGGTGTGCCCTTAGTTTTAAAAAAAAATGGTTGCTTGTGGGTCAAAACACTGAGAAAATCCAGACTTAGCTGCTGATGTATATTAAGTTCATGCAAACGCATGTGGCTATCATGGCTTGAATGAAGCGTCTCACTGTTTTTTTCCCAGCTGGTCAATACATCTGGCAACCTATAGCCGCTGCACCTGAAAGACTAACAGTGGCAACTGGCAGGTAAACACTGCTTTGATGAGGCCAGATGGAGGCTTCTGTGAATCTGTGTAGCTCCTAAGCTGAAGGGATGGAGAGAGTGAGGCAGGCAGGCTTACCGGCTCTGTGCCATCAATACATCAGTGGCTAAGCCACCAGATTAATGGCCTCCGAGTGGTCAGGGCCACAAAACTACTCAGCTCTGAGGTCTGTGTTCAGTGGAGCTGTACATGAAAGCAAGGTAGGGTGAAGAGACAGATGAGGAGAGGGGAGGAGGTCTTAGGTACCAGGATGAGCACACAGGGACCTCTATTCTGTTTGGGTTTGGCCTGCAGAGTAGAGTCATGGGACAGATAAATTTTACAGAATGATGGATATATGCCCCTGGCCGTTGTTTCATTCCCCCAGCCTTGTAATGTTCCATTTTTAAGGCCGATATGATGTTTTGAGTGGTTAAACAAAATATTTTAAGCAGTATTAAGTAATTTTAAATACATGTAATTTTTAAGCACAACTTGTTGGCTTTGTAGTTTTTTGGAATGCAGCCCGATTCAAACCCATGCTTGATTTTTAGTACGGCAGCGCTTTAAATAGCTCTTGAGTGTGCGGGGCATGTACTGCCTTTGTTTTACCTAAGTTTTTCTTTGTTTTAACAAATCTGCCCTTAAGGTCTTTCCATTTTGTGGTGCATCGATTGCTGTTGGATTGCAGAACTTCAGCAATTTCTCGCCTGGATTTCATCGTTGTTAGTGATGGGTCAGAGAGGCATTGATGCCTGCATGCATGCTCCACACAAAGAGGTCCATTTTGGAAGGGTTATGTAGCGCAAATTGTGACGTGAAAAGTCTGCCTCACCTCTCTAACCACGATCAAGGCTTGAGTAATGATTAACCTTCCACCAGCTTCCTGAGAACCACTCTCTGAGTATATTTTTTATTTGAAACAGTGGGGCGTCAGAGGCCTCTTCTAGCCATCTCTTTCTGAATTTCATGGCGCTGGTCGTCCATCCATGTTTTGCCTAATTGCTGTGTGCTGGAGTCCGGGGTTAGAACTGGGAGCTGTAAATCTATCAGTGTTATGCAGACAATGTTTTCTCCAGATGTAGAAGAAAAGATTTCATCCTTTTGTAATTAAGCGGTGCAGCCCAGGGTGTCATGCAGTTTTTATTGGGGGCCCTGGAAGAGATCATTTTGCACCTTGTTTTCTCATCATGCCTGTTATTCTTCAATACAAAAGATGGATAAAATGGAAAGATGAAGATGAAAAAAGTAGCAGAGAATAGAATCTCTTGTCTAAATTGTAATATGGAAATTACTCTTTAGTGATGTAAGAGGTAGCGATGGGGAGCGCGGGGTGGAGGCACAAAGGGGACAAAGGCATAGTCATGGAACTAAGGCAATTACATAGTTCCCCAGATGAGGAATATCAGAAAAAAGCACGTCTTTTTTAACCCCAGGAATGTTCCCAAATGTTATCTTTCCCACGGGTGCCGTCTTCTACACCTGTGTTCTACTTTAAACTGAGAGAGGGGGAGTGAGTCGGGGAAAGTGATAGTGAGTGAAAGAGAGAGAGACAGCTTTAAGAGTTGGGGACGAGAATGCTCTTCAGTTTCTCAAGGGCACCGATACTTTATGGCCTTCACATTCCTGCATGACAAACTGATGCCCAGAATAGACAGAGTGGCACTGAGGGGGAAAAGAGAGTTTAACTACCATGCCTTTAAGCCTCACCCCAACACATCATCTCTGTTTCTTGCTCACCTTCACCTCACCCTGCCTCGTTTATGTGGCAAACCTCAGGGTCACGCCGTCTGATGCTTTTCTTTTTTACAAGCCAAAGCTGGTGAAACTGACGGACTAAAGTGCAGGCTTTTTGTTCAGTGTAAGCAGCTCCACACATTTGTGTTTTATGAAGTCCTTTTCAATCTCATGTTGATTTACAGAGGCCTCTTTCCTCTGAGATCTCTTCAGAGAAGCAGACAGCAGAGGAAGTCTCCATAGCCACTGAACTCCTCGGTTCACTCCCAGATCATATACAGTCATCCCTCACTGCCTTCCTCGCCAGCCCCACAAACTTTTTTTTTCATAATGTCACCACATTCAATCAACACTAGCCCTAAAATTAAGGACTGCTGAATAATTCAAACTTGGATCCTTCCTTCAGATGGCCTTTCTCTGTCACTAGATAGGAATTTCCTTAATTTATGCTTGTTAGGTTGGAATAGTCATGTTGAAATAATTTGAACCATAAGGGCTGTCTGTGCAGCTACTGTTTAAATGAGAACTCTGGGAGCTGTTAAAGTTTGAACATGAAATTGTGAGATCTGGAATGCAAATTATTATTCAAATGATCAATGTATTAATTTGCATGCTGAGAGGCATGAGGGAGAGAAAGAGCATCTTAATAAGTTCTGTAAAGCAAAGTATTTTATTATTTGTTGATGTTTCAGGAGTGAGGGCGTATTAATTTTGCAGTTATGAGTCCCAGTGTGACCTAAATCTCTCTCTCTCTCTCACACACACACACACACACACTCACACACACGGCTGTCACATACACAGCATCATCATAATCACACAGTTAAGAAAAAAAAGCTTTTTTGCTCCCCAATGTTCAGATACACCTTCCTGTTTCTCAGCTGGTATCATTTCACAGACGACTTACAGATGATGTGAGGAGACAACAGCAGCTTTGGAGAGCCATACTGCCACATCAGTCTTTTTTTTTTTTTAACAAAACTGGCATGGCCTTCTAATACAGATAGTTTCATCTCCTAGTTTTTTCTTTGCAATCAGCTTCTTTTGAGTTTCCAGGGAGATGAAATGTCAAAATGTCTGGATTTACGGGATATTAAATAGACTTAAACCATAGACTTAAGCCTTAAGCAGTTGAAACTGGTTGAGTGAGGTGCCAAATAAAGGCAAACCCTTCAGAACATGACATTACTCGAAGAAAAATCGGAGATTTCAGGACCTGCTGTTTGTACTCCGATCTTCTCTTACACATCACATGGAGCTTATCATTCAATTTTGTTCAATGTACAACTTTCTCTCCTTTTTCCTAAGCTCAGTCACTAGTCTGTGCTGTCTTTACAGACTAGTTGGGTGATAAGTATGGCAAAATTGGGTGATAGTTTTTTAGGTGTTCGGGATTATCTGTTATTTTAAGGGATTTTTGATTGTTTGAGTGGTCGCATTGGATCAGGAGCAAGTTTGTAACTAAGCAGCCTCTAAAATAAGACCAACATAAAGTAGAGAAAAAAAACACATGTGTTTTGAATTTCATTCTCATAACTTATCATTGAAGGATTGGGTGTCTTATAGCAGAAAACTAACCGTGAGTGGCGCATGTAGTTAAGAGAGATCAGTCCTTACATCTGGAATGGAGGTTAGGGCTTTTTAGATGAGAGATCCAGCATCAGAGTATTCCCAGTATTCAACTTAACTTTTAAATCATTAAAAATGATGAAGCCATCTCCACAAAGTCAGGGGTTTATATACGAAAATCAAACACCATCTGCCATCTCTGATCAGAAGCAACAGCCATCAGGCCAGGGTTACCAAGGCAGAACAGGAAAAGCCATTAACTGCCAATCACTGCATCGATCGACAAGCCAGTCCACCACTACCACCCCCTCTCTACCCCCGCCCGCCCCTGCCCACAGAAACACACATACAGTTCATCAGCTTTTACTGTACTGTTTACACACATGCACAGACACACACACGTGCACATAGCCTTGCATAAACCACTATCTTTTTGTGCACCCGCACTGCGTGATGGGTAACATTTGGTCGAGTTTGTCTCTTTCCCGCTTGAACCGTGTTATCTTTTAAATTATCTCGAGTCTAGATTGCAGGATCAACATTCTGCTCGGTTTAGATAAAGGTTGTCTGACTTTTTTTTTTTTTTTTTTATTGGCTCAGTAAACCCAATGTGTTACTTGAAGGACAGTCGAGATGCCGTTAAAAAGATATTTCCTTGTGAGCATAGGTTTGTAATCTCCTCATTACCGAAATGCATCTCAGTAAAGTCCATTGCCCTGTCAAAACGAGAGTAGACACTCCATTCCGCCCGCTCCCTCTCCACATTTTTGGAGTCAACCCTCAGATAAAAAGGGAACTAATAGAGTCAGTGAAGGGCAAAAAGGGAAAAAAAAAGCAAGATTGATTTTTTTTTTCTCCTCCATTTTCAATGGTGTCGCTAGAACTGAGGGTCATTAGAAGAATATTTACCTACTTCCCAATTTAATAGAGATGCTGTATATCAGAGTGATCTGGATCAGAGGTCAGGGCAGGGGGGAGCAATTAAAGCGTATGGATCCAGAAGCTCCGGGCCTGTCCCATTGTGTGTGCTGCAGGCAGAAACAGATAGGTGAGCTAAAAGGGAGGCAGAGCCAATATGTATTGAACATGGCTGTATTAATTAATCGAGTGTTGTTACTGATGAACTAGTGATGCATTAGTCAGGGTCATGAATGCATATACCAAACACAGGCTTGTATTGACAGTTTTGTTCTTGATTGTGTACATACAATACGCTCAACTATTATACATCATTCCACACAAGTTAAACCAGTGACCAGTAATACATACATTTTTACTAATTGTGCTGTCTTTTCTGTGACTTGCTTTGGTTAGGTCAGCCTTCTCTGGGGCCACACAATAGCCAGAGACAGAGCAGATATGATGGATGTGGCCTGGGGCCTATGCGCTCGCTCTGCATCTGCGGTGGCCTCATCCACACATCAGCCACGGGGAGAGGGAGGGAACACAGTGGGGAGGGAGGAGAAGGAGGGCAGAGATACAAACCAGACCAGCCATTTTCCTCGTTCCGCTCATAAATATTTGTGTGGCTGATTTATAAACAGTGGAGCAAGAGGAGAGATCAAAGTGAACTGTAACGCTTATATAAAACTGAGGCTTTTTCACGACACTGCCCTACACACCATGCCCGTGCCTATTAAAGACAAAGCTATATATCAGGAGGCATATTGGCAAGAGTACTGAATGGCCACTCACACTTTAGAGCTCGGTCTTCCCCCAGTTGTGAGTCAAGTTCTCATAGTACAACCTTCCAAGGCTCTCAAACACCAGTTAAAGGCCATCAATACGTGTTACAGCCAAAACTCAGCCTACTCTCAGCCTGTGTAAACTCCCCTCGAGGTCAGCGGCTTCTTAGGTGGATTTTAAATGGCTCCAGTAATGCCAGGCGGCCATATTAAAACACAGCAATGCAGCGAAGAGTCACCGTGTCCTGGTGGTGGTAGAGCCGTGTTCGTCACAGTGGTAGACAGCTGCACATGCTGATTCAGGCGACCAGCTGGTCAGACGCAACACAAAGGCCAAGCCTCCTGTACGGCAGATAGGAGGGATTAGGGTGGGGTGAAACCGTGTGTGTGTACTGTATCTGTGCGTGTGCAGGAGTAGAGCGCTGGCCTCATGTGTCCAAACACCGACAGAGAGAGACATTCACAGCTATAGCACTCAGCTAGGATCAGAGCAGACATTCCACACCTCCACGCCATGTTTACCTCGTGCCCCCCCCCCAGTCATACACATACACACATATATCTCCCGTCCTACCCCAGTCCACCACCCCTACCACTCGTTCTCAGCCTGTGGGGGAGCAAGAGGTACTCGCCTCTGTTTCTGGCCTTCTCCCTGATTGAGAACGTTTATAGCTGGCAGATGCAGAGGAGCGCCATGAAGATTCTCTGACCTCCGTGGGAGGGAGAATAGAACGGGTAATGGGAGAGAAGAGAAGGCCTGTTTCAGTGAAGACCCCCCCCCCCCCTTTGTCCACCAGCGGGACAGGCTGTGCTCAGCATGGTGAGGCCTGGGAGAGCTGCTGCTAAACAGCCCGTCTCTCTGTCAGTCTGTCTACGCGCGAGTGCCTGGAGACATCTGGTTCTCTCGCTGTGGGAACACAGTGGCATTATTTTTTCAGGGCCGTCACCTAGCGCTTACATAACACACAAGTGCAGGTTTTTGTACACCTGGATGGTCATTTTTTATAATTGGCTTCTGAATTATGTGGCAATAACTAAAGGCAGATTATTTTACTGCATGTGTGGCACATCTGTACAATCCAGGTCTGTTTCCATAGTCATATGAGGACATTATGCTATCCTCAAGCACCTCTTGTCTTTTATGTTGCCACCCTCTCAAAATTCTGTTGCATATATTGTATACGGCTTGTGAGTTTGATCAGGTAGGCAGGCATTGTAGGAGGGTTTGAGAGAGAGAGTAGACTGCAGATTGTCTTACCCCTGGTGTGTCTGAGTTTCTGTGCGGGGAGTTCAAAGTCCTGCTGAACATCAGAGAGCTGATGCTGAGTGAGGCTGACTAGCTGCAGCCTGTGGTCTGGGAGGGGTTACTGAATTATTACTGATGGTTTCAGGGGTAACTGTCCGACCACAGGACTGGGGAATATTAATCATTTATTTGATTGTCCGCATGTGCTGATTAATCAATTTGAGTAGGATCTGCAGGATTAACTACCCTATTATTCCCCTGTAAGAACAGATAAGAGATAAGACTTTAAAATATCATATTCCATTTATCATTTATTTTTAGGTCCCTGCTGATGAGGGTGAAATAAAAACTGAGGTGAGATTAGGCAGAACAGCAACATGGGGAAAGCGTTGGGGGAGGAGGATAAGAGAAAGGAGGGATGAGGAGAGAGAAAAAAATCTCTTAACTGCAGATTTTAGTACTTCAGAAGATGGGGGAAAAGATACAGCTTTGTATTTCTTCAAACATGGCACAGAAACCAAGTTGTGCAGCAGGGAGTGAGAGAGCAGAGAGACAAGGGGGGCGGAGAGAGAAGAGTAAGGGGAAGTTGATGGGAAAGTGATAGCTGTCTCCACCTGGAGTATAGCCTGAGCTGTGCGTTAGGAGGGAAAGGCAAAGCAAGGGAAAGGAGGGAGCTTCTACTGCTGACTCCTTTACTCTACTCTTTTATAGGTAAGTTTGTCTCTCATACCAAGTACAGCTAGCTAAACTGATCCAACAATGGCACAATTCCTGTTTACCCCACTCACTATCTATTCAGTCTATAAATTCTCAATCTGCCAGCTGTTTAATGTGCTATGTCATGTGGTAATGCCTTTGATTCCAACATGCCTCCGTTTGTAAATACAAGAGGCACTCAAAAGGCTGTGGTTTCTTTACAAGCATGGCGCCCCCGGCGCTTTGGTTGGGAATGCACTGAGAGAGAGAAGGATTGAAAGAGTAAGGGAGGGAGCGAGAGGTGGTTAGAAACTGTATACACTTCCCGTTGCTCTTCTGCCAACCCCTTTCCCTGCTGCCTCTGGTTGCGCAGGCAGCCAGTGAGTGAGAAATGTGAGAGGGAGGAGTATATCCTCTCTCCTGACTGAACACAGCACCGTAATTATGCACTTTTCAGCAGGTTTTACCTTTAACACTTTCCTCCCGGGTTTGAGATTAGTGCTCACCATGCTTGATTTACTGCACAATTACTGAACAAGAGCTCTATCTAATCAATAAACAGGAAGGGGAAAAGTGGTAGGCTTTGAAGTATAGTTTGAGATTTTTTGCACGATTGAGCAGTGTATATGGTGTAGCCAGTAAGGGCAGCTTGGCTGTGATGCCAGCCTGTGAAATATCTATTATATCAGGCACGCCTCTTTGCTTTACCAGCTCTCTAAGCCTCTTTACTGTGCTGAACTACTGGAGTGGAAAATGACATCTTTTTTTCTGACCACTGCTTAACACAGAGGTCAGCAACAAATTGTCTAATAAGGACATTCCCCCAAAACATTAGATTAAAATCACAAGTTGTCCAATAAAAGTGGGGCTTAATGTGATCTTATAACTTGCGTGCACAAGTTACATGAGAAGGGATATAAAGCACTCTTGTGTGGTAGCTTGCTATGCCCTGTATTAAATGTCCCCAAATGGGCAGCCAGCACAATGACCTCCACGATGACACTTGCTAATGGCATGAGCAGTTATTTTAGGAAGCTCCAGTGACCGGCCATCACAAGTCTTTCTGGGGCTTTGTAAAGCTTTTTGCCAGCATGAGCAAAGCAATAAGCCTCTCCCAATTAGTCTGGTCTGTGTTTGATTTTTAGTGATGACAACTATATCTCAGCTGCAATTATGCTGCACTGGGAATGATGAGGGTTTATGTTATTGATCCTCAATTGATCACCCTGATCAATGAGCACTTTTGTTTCCTTTTTTTTATGGAAAGCGGAGTTATGTCTTTTTCTTTGGCTAATGAGCGGGCCTGACTAAATGATCCTGTGAAGAAATCTGTGTTAGCGAGGCACATGTGTGTTAGTGATAGAGTTGGTTATGCTCTTGGGAAGGAGGGGGCACTGCATGGAGCAATGTCCTTCAAAAGCATCTCCCTGTGGGCATAGGTCAAAGGCTACAGGTCTTATATAGAAAAAAGAAACAAAAAAAGTCCTTATGAGGGAAGGCAACAACTGGGTCTTTCTGCCTTGTAATAATAGGCTCTAATTCAAAATGGTAATGGCTAAAAGACTTCTTAGACTAGACTTCTTCTCTACTAAAGAATGAACAGGAGAGATATGTATAGTAGTTTTTATTATTGTGCAAAGACCTTGACATTTTACATTATGGAAGCAATAGTATTTTTCATCACACTTTAAATGTTAACTTTTTATCTCCAGTTTATAACACCAAAAGTGCAATGTCAGGGTTATGGAAGAGTCGACAGGTGAAGCTGGTGGGTGTTTGGTGTGTGAATCGCTTGGAGAACCCTCAGCCGCAGTTTCACTCCAACAAGGCACTTCATGTTCCATGCAAATAAGCCCACATATAGACCCACTCTGTATATTCACCTCCACTCAACCCCACTCATTAATTTTCATTTTAAGAAGAGGACCTCTCAAAGGCCATGTTGCTCCTTTTGTCGGCACAGTGCTTCTAATAAAGATAGCAGTGTAAGACTGGGTTAAATATTGACACTGGCTGAGCACATCATCACTGTTCTTAATTAGCTTGGTGTCTCTGGAAAGCTTCTGCGAGGGCAGTGCATGAACAACTAAACATTTCCCCTTGCGAGATCTCAAACCCCCTCTCCCCAAAACACATTGCTATGAATTTTACATAAAAAGGATACAGGATATTCAGAAAACATACAGTGTTACAGCTATGACAGCCTTATTGCGTAGCCTGAAGCAGCAACCAATTATGTGGTAATGAAATATTTACACTACCAAACTGAGAACGCCAGGGGTGAAAGCTAGATAATACAAGCCAGAGGAGACTGTATTCTGTGTCTCCTCTCTGCCGTTACGTCAGCGAAAAGGTGGAACAGGAGATCAGCTAATGACAATAGGCTTAGAAGCCATAGCGTGGGCAGACCTGCAGTTCAGTAAGCATGGCTTTTGGTCATACCTACTGCTGTGGGCACTTTTAAGGACTTTTTTAGGGTCACAGTCAATAATGGAAGAAGTATTCAGATCCTTTGCTTCAGTAAAAGTACTAATAACACACATTGAAAATGCTCTGTTAGAAGTAGAAGTCCTTTATTGAAAATGGTATTTAAGTAAAAGAAAGTCTAATCAGAAAATTTACTAAAAAAAAAAAAAAAAAACCTAACTAACTACAAAAAACTCACACCCAAAAAACTCAAAATTATTTAAATAAAAGAAAAGAAAACACCCAAAAGAACTCAAAATTAGAAAAAGGGAAGAAAAAAAACACCCCCAAAAATATTAAAAAATAAATTAATAAAAGATAAAGAGCATTAAAAAAAAAACGAAAGAAAAAAGAAAAAAAAAACAGCCCCCAAACTCAAGCAAGAACAATAGAAAACAGAATTGGCAATTAATTTTCTGTGAATCAACTGGATTGATCAATCAACTTATAGTGTCAGCTGTACTTGTATTAACTGTTTGGTAATATAATTTATAACAAAACATCATAATTTATAAACCCTTCTTATGTTTTTTATACAGAAATCTTAATTTGTAATGTATTTTAAGGTGTCAGATAAATGTTGTGAAGTGAAACGTACAGTATTTCCCTCTGTAAAGTAGCATGAAGAGAAAATACTCAAGTAAAGTACCTCAAATTCATACTTAAGTACAGTGATGGTACTTGGTAACATTCCACCACTGGCCGCAGGAGCCCACCAGGGGGGACGAGGACACATAATCATAACACTGACTCTCTAAAAAGCTGTGTTATACATGAGAAGTTTTACTTCCGGAGTCCTTTTGACTTCTGATGGCTACTCCCTCTCAATAATATAGCAATGAATCTGCATTCACGGCAGAGTGTGATGTTTGTTCTTGAGGACTAATTGTGTTTGGGTAATGTTCCTGCTCTGAATTTAATTCTCACTGAGTGCATTAATCATTACAAGTGGTGTTTGCCTGTATCTTAATCCAGCACCCTGCTATCCCTCGACCCCCCCTCTTACGGGGCTCTTTCACCATCGTCCTCTTCAAACTTTTTTTCATCCTTTGCCTCCTTCTAGCAAGCTCATTGCTGCCTTCGTTTGTGGCAGCTCCACAAGGCCACGCTGCCATTGTCAGGCTTGCAAGTGACAAATGAGCGGCAGTGAGGTGTTGGAGACTTTTGTCAGCTGTGTGGGTGCAGAGCTGCCTCTGCCTTTAACCTACTAACACATCAGTAACCTACAGTGCAGATCTAGGTAGTCAGTCATCTTGTTCTTATCCTGTATGCACACTTCCATTAGCAGCCCTATATAGCTCCTTTTAGACAACCAGTTTGGTGCCTTTTATACATTCCTGAGATTTTCCTCTAAATCACATGCAAGTCATGGATGTACAAGATGTTTCTATGTGATTGATAGCTTAACAGGTGTTGCTGTGGTTTGCATTGCAAACACTAAGCCCTAACACAAAGCATCTGAAAAGAGCTGCAAAAACGTGGGCCATAGTGCAAAGAACAGGAATAGGGGTGTTGCGCTTGCACTTTGCTTAAAAAAGTATAGTGGAAGCTCTCTGAGGTCCCTTTCACTTCTTAAAGGTGCAAAATGGTTTAATCCACCTCTGCAATAGAATTCTTCTCTAAACAAAGCAAGAGCAGAGTGATGCTGGTTGTGCTGCTGGAGCACCATCGTACACTGCCATGTCTTTCCACAAAATAGTTGAAATCGGGGTTCCAAAAACAGAAAATAAAGAAATGGAAAAAGTGACTTTGTAAAACAAAATTTCTAAATGTGCGTGAGAGAGACATGGATCATGAAACGGAAGGCAGGGGGGCCACAGAGACAGCTCATGCATAGGGCTCAAAATCTGGTGCTACACCCTGCACAGGAGTACAGGACTTGTTAAACTGGCTGTGATTCAGATTTAAATCTAGCATTGTGGCCCAATTTCTGAGCCAGAGGGCAGGGAGTGGTTTTCAAAGTTATATTAGTTTCCTCTGGATGCAGTCATCTTGTCTGAATGTGAAGAATACTCAGATACTGGGTTGGACTTTTTTAGTTGCTGCTGTAGGTTATGGATAATGTAGTTTCATAGATTTTCGCGGATCTTTTTTTTTTTTTTGGCACCATCACAGCTAAAAGCCCTGTTATACACACAACCTGTTATTTTTCTCCTTAATATCGTGAGTTATTATTGTGATAGGAGTGTTAGTAAAACACTGCTGCAATGAACTATAATGCAAACTCAAATTCTGAACCTCTCAGCCTGCTTTGCACCTCTGGTTTTGTTCATATGAAAATAAAAAATGTTCTTCCCCTGCTCTGTACAAGTAATTATTGTCACCACTGTCCAAAATGGAGGGTTGTGATGTTGACACAGTGCTCTGGGTAATGGAGAGAAGGGCCAGGGCAGGTCCTGATTTGCCCCATTCAGCTTCCAGATGGTACCTTGCCAGTACACATGTCATCAAGTGTCTGTAACAGTTGTTTGGGTACCCCCATGGCTCCACCCTGCTCTCGCCTCCTGCAGGCAGACTTATTGTACTGCAATTTTGGCAAGCTCCTCCCAGCATGGCTTTCATAAAAGCACCAGGAGGTTAAGCTGTTAATTAGCTACTGAAAGAGGAGGCCAACAGCTTGCTGTTAATTTGCTTTACTCTTTTTTTCTTATTTGTGGATTGACATCATTTCCTCCCTGTTTTTGAGTCATCGCTGTGTGTCACAAAAGCAGGACCGAGCTCATTAAGAAGGGGGGAAATGTGTTTATCTAGCTACGATTACAAGTGCACATTATGTATGTATAGCCATGCTTATCCAAATGTTCTTAATGAGAGAGACCCTGGACGCCAGTGTGGGGCTCCTGTGGGCATAGGCCCAGGCTCGTTATCACCACACAGGGCATTGATCTCTCTACCGCCCGCTTGCTTATCCTCCTCCTCTCCCCCTTTCAAAGACAGTGACTCGCACATGAATTATGTGGACACATTGATCAACTGATTGAGAGCTATTGTTTAGAGCCCAGGGTCATTATTGAAGGAAGGATTACCCAACTCTTGTTTTGTGCGTGTGTATGGCAGAGTGTATTACTCAGCTCCTTGTCACCACACATACTCCCCCTAGCTCACCTTAGATTTGCAACAGCTACACAAATGTGCACACGCGTACACACACACACACACACACATCGAGCACATACAGCAGCCTACACAATCAACATGGCCCAAATGACTGCCTGCATTGATTGCCTTCCCTCCGCAATTATGTTCCCATTGTTTACTTTCTAGCATCTTACTCATTCAAACGGAATTCAATAATTATTGCTTTATTTAATGTTAAAGTAAGTGAGAGTGGTGGGTGTGGAGCACCAGTAGCTGTATTGTCTTTAAGTGTCTCTATGACCCCTCCCCGGCTACTTTGTTTCATAGGCCTGTGTTAAGTCATCCTCTCCAAGGACACCTACAGCGATCCATCTTTACCTCACCGGCCTCCCTTACGACACTGAGGTCCGTTTTGTTTCTCTCTTCCCTCCCAGAGACAAATATGCGGCCTGTTTTTACTCACCGGTAGTGATGGATCATTTCTACAGCGAGGCAGTAGAGGAAGCAACTTAGCACATTATGGGGTTTGAGACAGAGGGACAGGATGTGGCGGAGGGGTGGCAGAGATTAGGATGAGTAAAAGAGAAGAAAGGACACGGTTGGGGATGAGGTTCAGGAAGCAGTAGGTAGGATGTTCGAGCCTGGAATACACAGTCCCCTTAAGCCACAACCTAACTTTTAGGCATGTTGCAGCTTGCAGTGGCTAATTCAAAGCAGCCACCGCACTTGGCACACAGTGGGGCCTCTGTGGTTGGAGCTGTTGTTCGTGCTGCTGGCAGACAGGGAAACACAGGCCAAACTGCGAGCACTCGCTGACTCCAGTCACTCCGCTTTGCTTTACTAAATAACCTGCTTACGTTCCAGGGGAATCCCAGAGTGCAGATTTATGAGAATCAAGTCCCCAGCAAACCTCGGCACATGTACAAATACGCTGCAGCTGGGAAGAAAGGGGTCATTAAAATAAAATATTTTCATTTTCTAGACCCTAACCCCAAACTTAATTCTTATCATAAGAATATATATATTTCAAATTTAACTTAATCCTGATTTATAACATTCATAATTAGGCAGCAACTACTTTTCAGTTCTCTTTTGGATGCAACAGGGCTATAAGAAATACACATATACTCTACAGTACATGCATACTGTGGTTGTCAAACAGCGATTAAGCCACACAGGGGTGTTTTCTTTCCCTTTGGCCATGGTGTGTTTTTCAACCCAGCAGCAGCATTACATTGTCTCCCTTCAAAGTGAAATACAGTGACCTCACAGGTTATGATCGCTGCTATGACATCACTGCTTTTGAAAAACAAAGGTGCTGCTTGTCTTATTCTAACACGTCTCAAGCCGAGAACTAGTTTGTGCATTTTCTCCTCTGCTGATACAGAAAACTCTTACCTCTGTGATTTTAGAAGATAAAATCCTCACATTCATGTAAGGAGACAGGTCTGCTCTATTGCAGTGCATTGCGTGGCATCAGGTGTGAATTGCAGTTTTCTATCCCGTGTAAGCCTCCCCATGGCACACATGCATACACACACACTCAGACACCAGCTTTTAGTGCTGAGAATAGAGGAGGAGGGAGGCAGTTACAAAGCAATATCCAGGCAGATACTCACTGGCTCTCTCATAGAGGGAATTTGGCAGCTCTCTTAGAATTGATAGCTATTTAGCTCACAGATAGTCATCTGTTTTAATGCATTAATTTTGTATTAACAGCACTGCCAAATTTAATGGTGGAAATTAGGGTATGATCGTAATGGTATGTGGCTGTGTGTGTGTGTGAGTCTGTGCGTGCATGCATGCTTGTTTGTGTGTGTACACTTCTGATGTCTTTTTTTGTCTATATTATTGTACGTGTTTGCTGCGTGTACATGTTGTATTATACGGCTCCATTGGGAGCCATTCTTTGGAATTACCGGCTCTCTGTCTCCCTTCCACCCTTCCAGTAATACCCACCTCTATCTTGTGTTAGTTGGACTCTCTCAGCAACCACACTGTTTTGTGTTAAAGGTGCACTTTTACTTTGCATTTAAGTGGTTGGAAATGCAGATGTATGCAGTGCTCTGGGTGGGTGGTGAAACTGATACAGGCGTGCATTGCCCACTCATAGGGCAAGGTGCACTGTAGAGTTGTGTGAGAGAGGATGGGGTGGTGCCCACACCGCCCCTGTCCCTCTTTACCTGAAAAAGCACAGAGCACTGCTTCAGCCTCCACAGAAAGAGATAAGGTGCTCCATGGAAGAGAGAGGCTTGAAAAACCATGGTTGCATTTTTAAACTGTGAATATAACCACCGTGTAAAATGGAGCTTAAAACTGGGACTTTGGAAATCCAGATTGAAGGGGATTTCTCGAGTTAAATGTTATTTGGAACATCTTTTTACTGTTTTGTCTTTCTTTTAAAACACTGCACTATAAGTAAAGCATGACTGAAGCATTCATACCTGCAATCAATGTATCTTTGTGATCTTATCTGTTCAATCAGACCACACATACAGTCCATTCACATGCACACAGCATGCCTCCCATGCCCAATTGCAGTTGAGTACATCACTGCGTTCTAGGCGGTCACACATTTGTTCTTGCTCAGCTGAATCTCCTATATGACTGCTGTAAATTCCCAGACAGTTCAGTGGTATTGAATTCATGCCACTGACCCCACCAGCACCCCCCACCCCCCCATCATGCTCCACAGCTCCCCTCCTGTTGGGGCCTTGATAGGGCGCTTACAAACCCCACAGCCGGGCCGACCAACTCCTCCCTGCTCAACATGACTTTTTCATTAAGCCGCCAAATTCCTGCACTCCAGTTGGAGGTGATTTATCAACCAGGGGCTTCATTGCAGGTTCATAGGAAACAGACGTAGGCCCTGTCTCCTGCATTATTATGTTTTACATTCAAAGTGTGTATGCATGCGTGTGTTTGTGAATCCAAGAGGGTGACGGACTGCGAGTGTACTGTGTCCATACTGTGTTTGTGCTCTTAGCTATAATCCTATGGATAATTCCTGTGGAATCCAGTGAGAATCCGTGTTAGATGGAGTCAGTGCGTGTGATGATCAGAGGGGGTTTGCACTCACGGACCAAGCTGTGCTTTTCTCCAAGGCACTATGGTATCATTTTGCCTCGGTCCTCCCTGGAATACTGAATGAACAGGGGGCCACCTCACTGATCACTCATTGGTTTGATCTCTTACCTCGTTCACTGACTCTAAAATGCCCCAGACTGCGTCAGGTCATGGCCAGTGCAGAGATGGTGAAAGTGGAGGTTTACAGGTGTAACCGTTTGACATTGTAGACAGAGCTATGGGGCAGGCAAAGTTTGGCTCTGTTGAGGCCATCTTCCTGGCCCGTCAGGTTTATAGTGAATTACGGCCGATTCAGGGGCAGGCGGTCTCAGGTTCACTCCTATATAAACCCTGTGCTTTTTATGGGAAACTATAAAACTCCCAGGATTTTTTCTCTACCTCTTGAGACTAGCTTTGAAGTTTCGGTCAGGTGCTGTCTTTTTTTTTTCTTAAACTTGTCTTCTTGTAGATTTTTTGAGCCTTGAGTCATTTGCAGCAAGAACTCTCTTTTTTTAATTCAAGACATCTGCTGTGAGTAAAAGCAGTTTGCATGATGGATTTGGTGTTATCTATAACTGAATCTGTCTCTCAGGTTTCTCTCTACCTTCGTTCTGATGCAATATTTGTGCATAGAGGAAAAAGGAGGAGGGCTCCCACAATATCCAGCAACACCTATTCATGACATCATGGATGGCTTAAAACGAGGCGAGAAAGGAGAGCACACAGAGACACAGAGCCTTTTACAATCACCTAATAACTCTATTACACTGAGCTGTGGGGCTCACAAAAAGGAGGGAAAAAAAAAACTCCTGTTCCTTTTCCTGGAAGCGGTGTCTTAATGCACATTTTAGGTGTAGAAGTGAGAAATATGAAACCAAAGAGAATGAAACACAATAGCTCAGAAAACCCCATAGCAATATTATAATATTGCCAGAAAATTAAACATTAGGAGAAAAGGACAAGAGCATTTTAGGGAAGCATAATATTGTTATGACTTTTTTTTCACCAGCCTGTCAACACCTGATTTAGATGTAATGTGGTTAAATGTCTAATGTTTCCATTGCTTTTACATTTTCCAGCCAGCAAAACAGGCCATCCACTGCAGAAGAGGGTTGTTCAGTTTGTTCTTGATAAATGTGCAGTTTTTTAACCTTTATCAAAGGGTAAGCCTGATGTATAAACAGGGAGTTTTGTAGTCTTTAAATGCATATTTGGCAATAAAAGCTGACTGAAAATACTGACTGGACCCAACTTAGAAGGGATAGTTCAAATTTTTGGTGGTGGGGTTGCATTAGGTACTTATTCATGGTCAGTATATTACAGACAGTAGATATCAGTCAGCACATTGCCAGTTTAGAGAAGCAGCTGCTGTCAGAGATGGAAGCTTAGTAATCTCCACCTAAAAAACGGTTCCACCTTAAATAATCAATATCAGTTTAAGTGTACGCTACTTTAGGATATTTTAACTGCTTCACCTTGCTGTCAGACTGATTTCAAACAGAAAAATGAAGCCAGACCCCATTGAGAAAAACAGTGATTTAAAATTGCTCAAACACAGGAGCAGCTGGTCTACCGCTGCCTTGAACAATTTTTTTATTTTTGCTGTTGTGTGATATTTGCATTGAAATGGCTTGATTTTGGATTTACCAAAGTCCCACAATAATACAATCAAACTAACACATCAAAGCAGTGTTTGACCAGCAGCTCCCGTGTTCAGCAAACTAATATTTCTGTTTTAGTCAATGGAGTCTGGTAACTTTGACAAGAGCATAAATGGGGAACTGAAGCTGTTAACACTTTTTCATCAGTTTGGGATGTTTGACAGTAAGGTAAATGGGTGAAAAAACTCTCAATATAACGTACATTTACACTGATATTGATTTTTTTAGGTGGGATTTTTTGGGGGGCTAAAATACATTTTGATCCCCATCCACAGTAGTACATTGCTTAGCTTCCATGTGGGACTCCGGCCTGCTTCTCCAAACTGGGGGCCTGACGTTTACTGTAGGTAATACACTGACTTTTGATAAGTACAACCCACTTCAAAAAATCAGAGCTGTCCCTTTAATCACTAGGTTTCAGCACTGTTAATGATTTGAGTGACTGGCTTTTTCTTTCTGCAGGTTAATATTAATCAGTGCATGTGCATCCAGAAGGGATAGATGGTATTATTTAATTCAACATTAACTGTTTAAGTGGTGTTTTATTTAAGCATTAAAAGCTTTTACAGCATCTATGTTCATTCAAAATATTTTGCTGGGCATAGATATCATAACATATTCCAGTATACAATACATTTTTGTTCTCTCAGCACGCCTCGCAGGAGACATGGGTGCCAAGAAGATTAGAGGAAAACTTTTGGTGATTGACATTGATTACAGCCGCAGAAATCCACAGTGATACTCTGGAGTTTGATATTCGGAGCAGCACATGACACAAGTGGCCATACTGAGTCTGGGGCTTTTATTGTAAACATGCAGAAACAATCAGTGTGACGCTTTAGGATAGTGGTCAATAACTCTGTTGCTCACACCAGGCCCAGCCATATTGTGTTGGCCTTGCATCATTGATTGAGCCATGCAGGAGGTAATTAGATTGGAGCTTTGTGGTGTGACAAGAGGTTGTGGTGGTATGGTGTCACTACGGGGCGTTAGGCATGTTGTGACGCTGCAGAGGGTGGGCTGAAGGCTGGACCAGGCCTGCTGTTGTCTTGGAGGAAGTGCTGGGGTTGACAGGTCAATACTAGTGCTGATTTGCCGTCCTCTGAAGGTTGTCCTCCTGTTGTGGAATGTTCCAGTTTCTCTCCGAGTGTACTAAATCCCCCTCCTGCCTCAGCACCGGCTGACTTTGCCTCTCTTTCTCTATGAGAGAGCGCGGATTTAACTCACCATGATCAATATTTAGTATCCCATGCGTGAAACAAGCAGATGTTTGGAGTTTCCTTTTCAGAGACGGGAGGCTTCTGTTGAGTGAAGGGGATCAATGCTCCCTTCCGTCTGTGAGGCTGTAGACCCACGGCTTCTGAAGGGTGGCTGATGTGATTCCTGCCCACCCTTGGGCCCCTGAGATTTGCGTGCCTCCCAGGCCTCTCCTGTCCTGTTAGCCCACTGATACAGACACTCACGCAGACAAAGTGCGCAGTCCAAACAGTTGTCCTGAAGTGGAAGAGGTCTGGATGTTAAACAACAGGGCTGTGATTGGGAATTGATTTGTTCATTTGCCAACTGTTTGAGTGAAAGTGAGTCGGTGGTGCCTAGCCAGCTATCTGCCATCTACAATAACCTCTCTCTCGCTCTTTCTCTCTCTCTCTCTCTCTCTTTCCCCGTGTTCCTTTCTGTCTCTCGCTCTCTCTTGCTCTCCATTCCCTCCCACAGCACCTGCAGCAGCACGAAAACGCGGTGGAGGGTGATGCCTGCTACTACCATTGTGTGCTGTGTAACTACTCGACCAAGGCCAAGCTCAACCTGATCCAGCATGTGCGCTCCATGAAGCACCAGCGCAGCGAGAGCCTCAGGAAGCTTCAGCGCTTGCAGAAGGGCCTGCCAGAGGAGGAGGAGGACCTCAGCTCCATCTTCACCATCCGCAAATGCCCTTCTTCAGATACAGGTCAGAACCTGCCTCTGTGGCCCTTTTCTTAGTTTCTCTTTATGTGTCTGTCTTCCTTTTAGTCTCTTGATCTCTCTACCTCTGCTGCTCTGTCTCTTGTACACATAAACACACAATCATCCGCTCCACTGATATGCCTGAGTTGTCAAAATGTGTGTTTTCAGTTTGTCACTGTCTTCATTTTACATTTATCTTTCAATAGAAGTGTTTTTTGTGATACAGCCGTAAATGAAATGCAAAAGTATTAAGCTCAAATGGACATTACTAGTTTCAAATAGGATGAATACTACTAAATAGGGCTGTGCCCGACTCAGAATTTTGTCAGTCGAATCAGATTTATTCATTAAATCTAAATATTCAGCGTTTCTTTTTCTTTTTCGTAATAAGTTTTAGAGTTTGAACGGGGCTCAGTGGGACGTTCAGTGTGACAGTGACAATCATGTAATATAGTTAACAAGCTAACAGAAGATCACAAATGCGCAACATTTTTTTCTGACACTAGATATTTAAAACAAGCCAAGAGACTGTGTTGTATTAAGTTGCTGTGAGCTGTAATAAATTCACCACTTCTAAGCAGAAGAGACAAGATAATGTTATCTTAGAGCCTTATGGTGCAGAGTGTCTCTTCCTCTGTGCCGCTGCATTGTGTCCGCTGCAGCCTTTACCAAATGGAAGCATAGAAGTTAAGACCATGTACTATGCAGCAAAGTCTAGGGACCAAAACGTCCCCAGAAGTTCACTGACTAGAATAAACGACTGCTCTATCTCAGTCGACTGATTAGTCTCCGACTGATGATTCAGATCTCCAACTTTCTTGGGTCAGCCTTACCACTAAGTATTACTTTTATCCTTACAGAGCTGAGTAAAACTGTAAAATAAAAAAGACAAGGTGTCTCCCCTCAAAGATTAAATTAAAAGCAACATACCTGGGAGTTATGTCTTTTAATCTGATTTGAACGACTTTATTTTTCGAATGTATTTTGGATATTGATATGATTTTAGCAACATATCATTTACACAAAAATATCCCTGCCTTCAGCAGTGAAAGCAGAGATCCCTGCTAATGGGAGCTGTCCCTTTTTTAGCTATCAAAGACATATTGAGACAGAGCATTACGGCCAGAGAAGGAGGAGCTGAACAACAGCAGCAGCTGCAACAACAACAAGAACACCACAAAACAGACACAGCTCCAACAACAGTAGCACGACTGAAACAAAGTGCCTCGGCTGCTCATTTATTACGGACTGATTAGGAAGAGTGAGCTGTGGTCAATTAACACTCTTTCTTAGCAGAGATTTGGTTTTCCAATCACTTTAACTCCTGTGCCCTGACAAAGGGGCTCTATTGTGTGTCCCTCCAAGAGGGAGCCATTACTTCCCTCGCACACATACTCGCTGTCTGTGTTATGCAGGGGGAAAAAAAGGCCAGCCTGTGAAGATGCTTTGTTCCAAGGAGGCAGGGATAATGAAGCCAGCGGCCGGGAAATTGCGCAAAAGGCAGTCACAGATCTGAAGCAAATCATTAGAGAACATATTTAGCTGAGCAATTAGGGACAATTAAGCTTTCTGCTCGCTGCACTCCAAATATGTTAATGACTACAGTACAGTGGACAGCGAACATGCAAAGGCAAGAGGAAGGGCCATTTAGGTTAAAAGGGTTGGGGGGTAGGGAATTTACTTTTGTGTGTTCAGGCAGGAGGAGTTGTTGTGCTGTTTGCAAATAGATGTGCTTTTCTCCCTTTTTCTTTATAGCGGATGTTGTGTTTATCAATCCCCTTTTTTATCTCGTTTAACCTTTGATGTGCTAGATGCCCGTGTTTATGCCAGGGTGAGAGATCCGAGCTTTAGGTTAGGTAATGGGCCCCTGCAGTGGGGCTGTGTGTGGGTAGTATCATTACACAGAGAGACACACACATAGACGGCAGTTACTCCCCTGCAGAGCTTCATCAAATTACAATAACCCGCACTTACTTGAGCAGACCACTAGTATCTAACAAAATGGAAAAGGGTGCTTTTTGTTTTACTAATTATAAGCCCTCATAGGGAGAATTCATTCTGCTCTTTAACAATGAGCTGCAGACAGATAAGCATATAAACACAAGATTATGACCCATTGTTATTTCGATCATTGTTTTCTATCCAACACTACCTCCTTTTGTATCTTTCTAGTGCGCAAGAAAAAGCATCTTGATCAAGTTACTTCAGTAATCATCATACCTCTTTGTCTGTAATCATAAACCTTAAAATTGCTGACTCCACACCTCTCATTTATACTATTTCACACCCCAGATGCGTTGTCCCAACAGCCTCAGCTGTACCGGTCCACCTCGCAGCCTCACCCCTGCACTAGGGCTGAACCATTCCCTCCCAGTGTAATATTTAATTTCCTCTTCGCTAGCTCTTCTGTGGCACAGGACTCTTTTTTGTGGTTGAGGCAGAGTTGCTAAAGTGCTGGAACGTTCCCTGGCTTGTTAAAACAAAGTTGCCCCTGGATTTCTGGGTCACCTAGACAGTAATTCCCTTGCCTGCTGCTGTTCTGTGATCCTGCGAGTGGTTCTCTGCCGGCGTTAGGTGCTAGGTTTGTAGCCTGCCCAGGATTTTTTTTTTGCAAAACATATGAAGCCTTCTTCCCCCCTCCAAAAAATGTAACGCTTTACAATGTTACATATTAATGCATCTTATGTTGATGCATGTGGGATTCATTGCCACATATCTCCTCTGGGCTGGATGTCCAGGGAGAGCAAGGGCAGCAGATTTGAGGTTTCTTTCCAATTAGACTAACACAGGGATAAAAGGCTTGCATTGTTTTAATTCTTGCTCATACTGAAAATGTGCTGCTTAGGCATGTTGCTCTGTGGCCCCGCCTCCATTTGTCTTTTTTAACCCTTTATCTGTGGGGAAACAAAGGGGGCCACAGAGGGACCCTGGCCCTACACAGCTGCCCTGTAAGCAGAGCTCACTGAATGAAGCTCAGCACTGACTTGAACCAATGTCTTCACCAGTGCTAGCCCTCTACTTTTAAAGGATAGCGACTCATTACCAGGTGGCAGGTAGACACAAAATATAGAAAAGAGAGACATGTATGTGACAGAGAAGGCGAGAGGGTGAATGTTAAAACTTCCGCGAAGCATTCACTTGTGAGGACAGCTGGTTTGACAGCAGGAGGACAAAATATATTTTAGGTTTAGTGGTTACAGAGAAAAGGTAAAACCGAATGTCATGTTGATGTCAAGTGTAGGGGTTAATGGTGACTGCTGACAGCGTAAAGCTCGAGATGTATGAGAGAGACCGATATATGGAGAATAAGAGGAAATTGTGAAAAATGGATGCAAAAGAAGTAGGGGAGACAATTTTGGGGGGCTTGCGTGTGAGAGCTAGTGTGACACTTGAGTGTATGATGACCCTATTTCGTATGAATGATGTTCACCAGGGCATATAACTCAATGACACATTGAGGTTTCTCATTTCTTAACATTTAATCGACTAAAGTTATTTTTTGAGCGTAGAACAGAATGAGATCATGCCTTTAAAAAGGGCAAAGTTAAATTGCACTGAAGGGTGGATGCCCTTCTGTGAGGAATGTTTGCTTTGTTGTGTGTGTGTGTGTGTGTGTGTGTGTGTGTGTGTGAGAGAGAGAGAGAGAGAGAGAGAGAGAAATGTAGGAAAACATTTATAATGGTGAAATATTTGTATTTTTCTGTGGTGGCGTACGTGTGTGTGAGTTTATGTGTATGGAGGAGGCAGAGATGGAGAAGAAACGTGGCTGACAGTGTGGATTAGCTCCTGCTGTAAATCTGCCTCAGTCACAGATGGCAGGCCCTTGATCGCTGGGCTGTGACGGCTTGGCTCTCATCGCAGGAGGAAATCCCTGTCTGTGAGTCTCGGAGGCTGGGAAGGAGAAGGCTGGGGCCAGGGCCGCTTGGGCAGCCACCAGTCATTGTCTCCCGTCTGTGTAGATATACAGGCCTGGGTATTCAAGGGCGAAAACCAGTTTGGGGAGGGGGTCATCTGACTTTGACTCGGCAGTTGTTTCACCCAGCCCACAGTGAGAGCTTGTAAGTGGAACTTAAGCCTCCAGTTTAGATCATCGTTACTTTTAATGACCAGTTTGAGAAACTGGGCAGGGGAGCTGTGTGCATTATTAAATGGAAATGAGACGAAAGGATGCATACAAATTACTGCATAATAGTGGTATCCAAAATGAGATCCATTGCTTGTTTCACTAAAAGGGGTGCGCTTTCAGGGTCACACACCTAATAGTAAGGCCTGTCCTGACAACAGAGGCATTTCTCTTCCCTCCCCACCTGCCTCCCTCTCCACCTCATGCATAATTCTTGAGATGCTCCGGAAAAAGCTGGAAAATGGGCTGTGACGTGAAAAAATGCTCTAATAAAGCAAATAGGGAAGAGTCACTTATATTTTAGGATTTGCACAACACATTGCAGCTCACACTGAGATTTGTTGATGGCAGAGAGGATGTGTCCACATGCCATCTGCTAAAATCACTGTTACAAATATCTAATATGCATTATATTGAACCATGCCTTCATCCATTTGTCTTATCCTCTGCTTCCAACAACATATTAGCATGGCTTTATTCTCTCCTCTTATCATACCCGGCTATCTGCATGTCCAGTGGCCAAGCTCAAGCTGCTAAAGCCAGGTAAAATCAGAGGTGAGCCAGGCCACGCTCTGATGGCATGCAAGGGCCATAGTCTGAGCTTTTGCTCCCTGAGGGCACGAGCAAAACAGACGGTAGCCATTTCTGGAATGTCCTCCTTTATTCATGCTTGTTAAAATGCAAAGTAAACCTTTCCAGAAACAGGATATTGTAGCCCCTAACCACCAGACCCTTTCTACATGCCACATTATGGCCAATCTGAAAGTAAGTTGTATAGACAGACACTGCTGCAATGCGCTTTTAATAAAGGCTGTTATTGCCCTGGTGATGCAGAGTGGATATGAGGATGAGGACTATGCAGGCCTGGATGAGTAGGGCCCCAGAGGGCCCGCAGCTCAGTCAGGCCTCCGTCAGTCGCCTGCCTTCTAATCCCTGTCCGAAGGGCATCGAGGCAGCATAGGAAATTGTTTGCTGTCCGCAGAACGTGCCAGGAAATTCATAAATACATTACTTTTCATTTTGAAAATATTACAAAAGACTAGACGTTTATTAAAAAGCCAAAATGATGGCTTTATAGATTTTCCAGTAGTGTATCAGCATTCATATGACCCTGCTGCTCTAACTAACACAAGCAAGTCTTTTCTTTCCCCGTGCCCCCTTCTTTATAGACAGGCTTGGTATGAATTCCTCTGCTGGCTCATCCTGTAATAGCAAATTGACCAGAAAGCCACCACGCTATTCTGGGATGGGCTGTGAATAAGAATGTCTTCTGTCCAGATTTTTACTACCTCTCCTGACCGAAGCCTCGTTCTGTAAATACTGGCCAGCTTTGCCCCCAGGCTGCGAGGTGGGTAAAGTCTAGGTCCTGGTTGTGCCAGTCTGTCCAATAGATCTGGCTTAGATGAGAACTGGGGCAGCATAAATGTCAAAGTGTTTATGTACAGAAAGAAAGAGTCGATAAGAAAAGTGATAAATTAAATGAGGACAAGTTGAGTCATGCTAAAACAACAAGCGCAACAACCTCTCAAAATCAGGACATGAACCTTTTTTAATGCAGTATTTTGGGATGTTTACTCATGCTGAGTTCACCTTGTGTGCGCCCTGCATGTTTTATGCCCAGCGTGTGATTTCACTGTCAGTTATGTCATGTGGGTGTAAATATGCGCCCGATTTTATTTTGCAAACTCGCATAGCCATAAATGAGCACGCACATAGGTGTCCACTTTGAGAATCAGGCCATGTGTGGGTGCAAGAGGCTCTCCCTGTCATCAAGCCCATTTTCAGAGGAGACTGGCAGCACATTATAATATTGGTTTCCCTCTCTCTTGTCATTACCAGACACTCTCCTTGAAAGCTGATCCAAAAGATAGACAGTCCATCAGGAGACAGTCATCTCATTTGTACTTACTAAACGTGTTAATGAGTTCTATTTTCAGGCCTAGAGGCTTTGCTGCTGGATATTGGAGCAGAGGTGGCGATCGCTGGTGTGAGGTGCTGCATCGCAGGATCAGGAGTTAGCTCGGAGGAAGAGGGGGGTGGTAATGCAGTAGCCCTGCCGCCCCTCATGTCACTCATACGGAGTGACCACAGCCTCCACAGGGGCTGTCAGTCAGGGCCAAGGGCGGGAAGTCTGTGGTTACAGACAGACACAGCCAGTGGAGGAGAGAATAGATTAGGTGCCAAAGACATAATGGTTGTGATGGGTTTAATTATAGCAGCAGTCATGTCACTGCCATACAGGTACATGAGATGAAGGAGAAACAAGTCAATTTAGGACGGAGGAGCATGACAGTTTCTACTCATTCATGACTGATTTATGTGATATATATCACAAATGATATGTGATATATGATAGAGCTTAGGACTAATAAATAGTTTGGTTTTAATGTCCAAAATATTTTCAGTACAGTGAGAGGGAGGTGTAAAATGCATAAATGGATGACATTTCTTATTAGAGAATATGATGCAGGATTCTGTCAACACATACTTGGACAAATACATCTCCACAAGTCTAACTAACACGACTCCACTGACTCATTTAATGTGATTACAGTTACAAAGAGCCACTTGTGTCTGCCCCTCATTATCAGACCCACTTTGGTTGATTGTTTTTGTCAAAGAATGCAAACCCAGCACATTTTCTTCAACACACTTGTCAGTAAAATAACTTGCATGCAGTTGCAATATAGCGTAGATACATTTTTTCTTTTTTTTTAATTGGTGATATGTGGTAGTTGTAATATTTTATTGTTTAAATAAGTTTTCTGCACGCTCCTTACTTGAACTCCCCCTGCAGGCACACACTATCTTCTTATATCCAGCATGTTCTCATCTATGATATTGATTGTAGTGCAAGTGTATGCCAGGTAGTCTAGGAACTAGAACCAATAAATTGTTAAAACACTTAGATTGCTTCATTTGTTACTGTGTTTTGGTATTGGGTGAACAGTGCTGCTCGCTGTCAGAATTAGGCAGCTCAATTTGACCATAGGCAGCATCGGAAAGGAAACAGGGGTAAAGTTTGGCAACTATCGAGTCAAGGCTCGGAAAGTTTTATTTAGCCATTTTTAATAAGGCTGTTTGTGCCCCCCAGAGAGAGCTGGTGGATCAAAGGGCATGATCTGTGATATGGATGAGTTCACCCTGGGTCCAGCAGAGACGATAGGCCTCGCTGACAGCAAAACAAAACCAGAGAGTGAAGGATGCCCTATCCGGCAGCATGCTGCCCTCACACTCCGAAGGCTCCATTAGAATAAAGGCAGATGAAACAAAGAATGGCTGAAAGCACAGATGTTGTGATTCATTATCCACTCTCTGATAGATACTGTAGGCAAGAGCAGTGAACACAGTGTGCGTAAGTGTAGGTGTGTAATGTGTATGTTGCTTAATGCTTGAATGCACGTTATGTTGGTTTCATTTGAAGAAAACATCCTCACAGACAAAAAAAACCCCATACAGATACGTATGAGGTACACACGAAACACACACGCATCCATGTTTTGAGTGCATTAGCAAAAAGAGTCCCCTCCAGTGCCTCAACCACATCAACTAAAAGCAGCCGGGCAGATGGCAGCAATGAGAGAAGTGCAGAAATAATTCAATAGTGAACCTTTCTAACCTTTACCTGTGGGCGTGAGCACCAGTCATTGATTCACGCTGTGCTTGACAGTACACTACACACCACCTGAGGAGGGTGAGAGGAGGGCGGATGAAGAGAAATGGATGAGTTTGGTGAAAAACACGAAAGGATAATATGAGTGGGAGGGAGGCTCTACTGTATGTCGGTGATGGTGCTGTGTGACATTAGAGGGAACTTTCCACAGATGGATATTGGGAATTATTCTGCATTTGTTGAGTTTCCACAAATGTTGTCCCCCTTTGCCCCCATGTAGCTGCAGTAGACAGACAGAAATTCTCACACCACGTCGAGTGTGATAGTGTAGTCTACAGTAGGCTGCCATTGATTACAAAGCACCTCCAGGTCTGGGGTCTGTTTCTGCTTACTTCCAGAGAGTTATCCTGTAAACTTGATGCACAGTAAGACGGTGGTTATCTCGGGATGAGTGGTGTGAAGAACACCGTGGGGGATGAGCAGAGCACATAGTTGTGTGGTGGTTACTGACTGAGCAGTTATCCTGTGAAGGCACTATTTGTTAAAGAAAGAAAGTCAGGAGTTAAGATGCTGTTTAGCCAGATGTGATTGCCTGCCCAGTGACACTCTGAGGCAAAATAATATTTGTTTTGTGACAATCTTAGACATTTTTTCTGTTTGACTCAGTTAGATTTATGTTGTCCCTCCTGGTCCAGCTGATGGCCTGTCTCTGTCTCTCTTTGTCTGGCTGCTCTGTTGCTGCTGTTTAATAAGTTTGGCTGTGGATATGTTCTTTCTACTGTCCATTTGAAGCAAAGGCGCTTGGATGAGCACAGTGATGGATGATATTTACGTAAGGGAAAATGAATGAGGAGCCAGGCATTTGCACTGTTAATGCACACCAAAGAGATAAAGTTCCACTTCGACCACAGAGAGGAAAAAAGAGTTACAGCAACAATATGAAGTCAACCAATTACCAAAAAAACATTTTTGTTGTGTATCTGAGGTTTGGACCCATAGTAAACTCCTTTCAAATACAAACAGGAAATATTTATGTACTAGCAGTGTTATTTAATTACTTACACCCTGTAGAGCTGCCAGTGTTTGGCAAGACATGCATCCTCTGACACAGACATGAATAGCAAAGAAATAAAAGTTTGCACGTGTATCCCTGGTTGATAGACTTCACAGTGCTTATTTTACAGTGACAACAGCAAACTGTCTTTTTGTTTACATAATGAGAAAAGCCATTTATGGCTTTCATAGTTCTTTGCAAGTCCGTTTGTGAATCCCGTAATACTCTTTTAAATATTTCTCTTCACACAAAACCACAGTTGCAAACACACTGTATACAGTACTAAGAGAAAGAAGGCAAACAAGTTTGAAACAGCAGAAAAAAAAACACCCTGACCAATTTGAAGCATTAAGATGAATAATCCACTGTTTAGAAAGCAAGCAAAGGTCAATTTTCATGCTACTTGCTCAGTAAGCATACAGGAGAGCATATCGAGTCAATTCAGCTGCGCTGCACAGTCAAGGGGGAAGGACATGCAATTTCGGGTCCTTTCTTCTGCATTAGTCAACTATGTTGGACCAAGTGCTGCTATAAAAGGGTTTTCCAGTTTCCACTCAGGAGACAGATGGTTTTGTTTTTTTCTAAGTAGTAATATTTTAATGATATATTTGCTCTTGAATAGCCAGTTTGAAAGACGTTTATTGATGTTTGTCCAGAAATAGTCAGTGGTGTGATCTGACCGCATGAGATAGAGTAATAGCCATTTTAAAATAATGTGATAATATAAATATTCATTGTATTTTATTGTAGTACAACTTTAGGTAGAACTTTAGGTTATAAGGGGACATAAAATCTGGTTGAAAATCTGTTCCGTAAAGAAATTCACTAAAAAATTTTAATGATTAACCCTCAGTGGTGCCCGATGCCTGGTGGTGCTCTGGAAATGAGCTCCTCTCATGTATATGGTGAATATTTCAAGCACTTGGGAAAGCTGAGATGGGGCACATATTTGTGTGTGAGATGTAGAACGGAGAACACAGTGGATGTGTTTGAATCCATGTCACAGGTCGTTGTCAGTCTAACAGACAGAAGAGCGCTCTGGAGCTTACTCGATTTAAGGTGGCGCAGGGGCCAGTACAGCAGCCAGAATTAGGAAAAATGGGCTGTGTTTTTGTCATGTTAAACCGGACAAAAAAAATGTAATTGGATGGGGAGAGCCAATGGCAATACCGTCTTTGTTTAAGGGCCCTCTGCAGTCACTTTGCGGGACCCATTGTTGTACTGACCACAATAGCATTAGTTTGTGCTCTTGTTCTGGGCGCTTCTTTTCTCTGGCTCTGTGCAGTCAGCTCCTGTCCGTTCCACTCTGTCTCCACGCTTCACCTCCACACTCCACCAGTGCCCAGGAAGGGGACTCAGAAACATGCGCCCCATCATGATTACCTCAACCTCACTCTGTCCTGTTATCCCGAAATCACCATCACCATCCTCAATCCTTCCTGTCCTGCTTTCTTATCCACGCCATTAAAAAGATTCAGATAGAGAAGGAGAGGCACAATTTTTTCTGCTTTGTCTGTAGTTCACTTTTGCCCCAAGAAGAGAATCTTTATATTCTTATATTCTTGTTATCAGTTTTAAAGAATCCAATCATTTAATGAGAAATTATTAAAATTGGTTGCTCCATGAGTTCACAGTCAGTCTCGCCAAGAGGTCTTGCAAATGTGCAATGAATGATTTCATGAAAATAGCATCATAAAATAATAATGGAATGATTAAAGTTATTTTTTTGTCATGTGTCAGTATCAGACAATAACAAAACAGCAGCAAATCTGACTGACTGATCATCAAAAAGACCTTAACAGCAGTGCAACACTGGAAATGACTTTCAGTCATATATCATTTTATGTATAGATAGGGACCATCTTTAAATTAGTGTTTGAGTCATACAACAAAGAAGAGCACTTACCTTTCATGATGTCTCCTTAAAGCAAGCCAGAGCAATTCTTATGTTGCTTGGTGACCACACTTGCTACTTACAGAGAATAGTAGTGCACTAGAGGCATTTATGGCTTTGGTATGATGTTGAAAATGGATGGAAACCTATTTAAAGTATTTCTAAACTTGTGTGTACTGAAGAATGTTACAATCAACAGCAGGCTACACAATTAACAGAATTAATGTTGGCACTATACCTTTCTGCAAAAAGTGAATATGGAAGATTTGTATATTGTTATGTATCTTATATGTTGAAACAGAAACAAGTAGTACAGTATAGACTGTATAAATAATGAACGTAGCTACCGTGACATCACCCATTGGTTTGTGTACTGCAGTTTTGCTGCCTTGAGTTTGGGCATTTCAGCCGTTGCATTGTTGGCTTTTTTGGAGCCAGGAGTGACCATATTTGTATGAGAGGGTGGTTGAGGGAAGGGTGGATCTGATTTACTTTTTGACTTATTTTTTCAGCCTCAGAGATTGCTGCTTGGTTGAAACTTTATGTTTCATTATTTTTTAACAATGCCGTGGTTAACATGTTGTTATATTAAGGCACAAAAACCAGTTGGTCATGTTTTGGCTGAAAACTCTTGGTTTTGCTGTCACTATGACAGCTGAATATGCCAACGATGTCTCTCTAAAAACAACCCTTTTTTTGTTTACTGGTCTTGAGCGGTGATCTGCAGCTTGACAGCTGTCTCGCCTCAGTGTCACACAATCTACCTCCCAATGACAAAGTCAGCTCATACACATGTAAGCTCATCAACATCATTTTAGAAACAATACGATATGTATGAATTGTACAAATGTAATATATCAGTGGTTTGCAGAAATGTACAATGCCAACATTTTCGTTTAGCGACTTGGCTGAAGCAGGTTAAAAAATGATGCCGCTCTGCGTTAGGACCTAGCTTATCCTCCACTACATCCCAGCAAATCCATGTGCAAATTGTATAACAACTAACCTCAGTATATTTAGTGCACTGTTAATGGCCCACTGCCTTGTGAAGGTGTAATCATGCGTGATAAAAACCGGCCCCAAGTTACTAACCTAGGAGCAATCTTGTGTGCATTAAAGTGTCCTTTTTTTGTTACAAAGGTCATTCATAACTTGGTCGCGTTGTTGATGTACAGTGAGAGATATTGATTGATTAATGCATTAAGTGCTCACAATCCATTAGGTTCTGTGAAAGGGACTGGAGCGAAGACTTGCTTTCTCTCACTATGTATTTTCACCTCTCCCCGTTGTTCAAAGGGCATCATTTTTTGCTGGCAAAGTTTAAGGGACAAAAGCCAGAATATCTGCCAAGTAATGCATTCAAAAGAACATTGCTTCTCATAAGTGTCACTTCAATTACTCTGAAAAGCTTGACAAGGAACTGCTCTTACATTAGCCTGCTGCTCATCCTGACCCAAAAAGAATACATTGTTCACAGTCACTTACCGTAAAACAAGCATACTACAGCATCTGAACGTATGAAAAAGATTTACCGTCCTCTGTGTGAAACAAAGAAAGTGAGATGTTTATTTTGAACATACAGTTACAAAATTATGCCATCTGTCACTTGTCATTGCTATCACAGTGACTACTGCTCATTCAAGGAGCAGCAATAGACCACAAGTCAAATTCAGTGATGACAAGGAGCATTATTTTTAACCTTGCAAGTGTTTTGAGCAGATTTTGTCAATTCGTTGACTAAATCAGAGTAGACACATATATCCTTTTTCCCCAGACTTTGTGTGCCTTCTCAGGATGGTTTCCAGAGCCAGTGGGAGCAAGGGCCATGGGGTTACTGCCTTACTACTTAGTGACAAGAAATAGGAGACCTTTATCGCCAGGGCCCTATGCAGGGAAGCCTGTGAAAGGGGCCTGAGAGTCAGTCATTACCTTAGAAACATGGGCTGCATTAGAGATTCATAACAGTGTGCCATCTCTGCACCTTTCATCTCCACCAGGGCCAGCTCCATTAGGATCTTTTATCTTTGTGCTGATGGCTGCTCTTGATAATGGGGCTGCCGAGAAATCCCAAAAAGTAAAGACTCAACTCTGACACTATTGGCCCTCCCTTTCCTCCAGTAGAGAAGTACATCAGAGTACAGTAGAGCATATATATGCTCTTATTTGCAGTCTTAAAACCAGATTTGCTCTTTCTTTCCTCAAGAAGTTGGTATCCGTTACTAAGGATTAGTTAATGGTAGCTGTCCCTCTCATGTCCCACCACCTTTGACACAGTACTCTGATCATAGTGTTGACAATGCAGCCAAAAATGCAAGAAAAATGAATCATTTCTATATTTTGCATTTCTTTTTTTTAACCCATGCTATAAATCACTGTGCCCTGCTACCCACATGACTGGTGAAGTTTTGTAAGGTTAAGGATTAGTAAAAAAATATTGGCATTCTTCCTGCTGATGCCCCCATGAAAATGCATTAATGACATTCCGTGCAAAGCCTCATTGAAAACTTTGCTTTTGGGCAGACAAACACAACCGCATAATGGTATAGTAATTCATGCAAGCCAATGTTTTTCAAATGTTACAGTAATTATGAAAAATATTCTTACTTTTCCCCTACATAGCCGCGGCAGAGCAAATCTCATTTCCAAGGCAAAGCGGAGAAGGAACACACTGAATAATCATTGTGTTTAATGCTCTGGTCATAATCCCAGGTTTTATGATGGTTTTCTAATGATTTTCTAATGATGTTAAATATTAGTAGAGAGTACAGCCATAATTTGAACACAGCGGTCGTTTTTTCAATGCTCTATCAGCACACCCGATTGCAACTACAATGAATATTGCACTGGGAATGAGATTTAAGAGCCATCCCTTTTGGTGTTTTATTTTGCCGTCTCCCCATCTGCCATAAATCCTCATTGCTGTGTGCTTGAAGCCTCCGCCCTTGCCTGCTTTCCCCAGGTGGGAATACAATTAGGTGCAGGGGCCATTTCATTCAGTGCCACTGTCTGTCCACCGCAGTCATTCGTAAAAAAACGGTCGAGCTGTCCCAGTGGAGAAAACAGTGGACTCCTGGGAAATATAAAAAACAAGGAAAGAAGAGGGAGAGACACAGAGAAGAAAATAGTAGAGAAATGAGCTCAAAGATGGGAAAAATCTCCAGAATTGCTGTCAGAGGAGATACAAGCTTGGCCTCTGATGAGTGACAATTTTGAGCAAAATATGTATTGGAGACAAAGGCTTTGTCTCCTTCCTGTGCCTTTTCAATGAATTACACCTCTCCACCCCCTACCCCCAGCTTTTTAATTAAATGGCTGCAGCTCCATCTCTCTATCCGTAGCTCCCCATTACAGAGGCTAGATAAGGGATTGCTATCTGTAGCATGTTAAGAAAGGCTGCTGGGCAGCCAAGCCTCATGAAATTTGTCACAAGATCTCATTTTCCTCATTGCCAGACGTGATGCTTATAATTGATGTGGAGGCAGCAGTAATTTATTGGCCGTCTGCAATTATCATCCCCTTCTAGCAGGGGGATGTGACTGCAATTTATAAGTGTGTGCGTGTGTGTGTTGTTGGTGTGTCTGGGGTTGGGGGTGTGACATTGTATCGTATAAATTAACGCAAAAACATGTTTCTCCTTATCGCATGGTAAGTGTGTATGTGTGTGTGTTTGCCACTTTAGAATGCAAATTAATGACAGGCTCCATATCATAAACAATATGGGGCCTGTAATGCAGCCACGTTCAGCTGAGGTGTCGGGCTGTCAGTGCGCCAGCTGGACTTTCACACACAGCCGGGGTGGAGGAGCAACCAGAAGCCTGGGAGGTGGGGGGGTCACAGAGGGCGGGCCAGAGGGGCAGAGGGGGCTGGTGGCGCAACCCTTTGTCCATAGCTCCTCCTCATGTCTATAGGGTTTGTTTTCACATAGTAAAAACAATGAAAAAGGGGGTAGATTGTTTATAATGTGGCTGTCTGAATAGTGAGACTGTCACACTTAATGCAGTCAGTCATTTACTAGTGGTCTTTAATGAAATTATAAACTTTTCATTGGCATATTCAGAAAAGAAAATGCACATTGTATCCACAGGCCATTTGACACAAGTGACAAAGTGAACTGAAGTAAAAGCGGGTAATAGCTTCCCTCTTAATATTACACACCTGAAATGATGTCAAGACACCCCCCTAAATTATAGTATGGAGTATCTATATTCCTCTGCTCTGTTCATACCATGAATCAAAAATAATAAATTTCCACATTGCCAATATGATCTGCAAAGACACTGCATTAATGAAATCTGCATTCATTAACATAGGAACATCATTAGTGGTATCAAGCCAGCACTTTAGCTCAAAAATGGTTTAATTCATGGCTTCTCTGTACCATAATATGAATTTACCAGGCTAGGGACAGTGTGCTACAGTCCCCAAATTAACAATGGTGGCTGTGGGTCTATCCATTTGTCCTCATGCACAGTGTATTTAATCGTGGAGTCACAATAGAAAATTCTCTGAAAATACACTCACCTGTTTTTTTTTCTATTTGCTAGACAAATAGATCATAACAATTGTGAAATAAAGATAATTCAGATCCTATTTTCTGTTCACAGACAACATCACCACTTTAGTTTCACACACACACACACACGCAGCTTCTAATGTAATTGAGGGGAAAAGTCTCATGTTCTGAGCCACGTTCTTGCAGTGTTTTGCTTTTTTCTGCTCTGCTCTGCATAGCAGGTTTAGTGGTGCACAGATTTTCCTGTTGCACAGCGGTGAGCTCCATGGTCAGAGTGGATTGCTGTCATGCCATGGTGGGGAAGAGAATGAGGAAGATGAGGGCTGTCACCATCCGCCACTCTGAGCATGCTCCCTTTGTCTGGGGAAATGGAACCTGTTTGTTTTGTCTACCTGCACGCCTGTTGTGTGCAGTTGCCAAATTAGACTTTCAAATCAAGAAGCCAGTGGGAGACCAAGACTCTAGTTTTCTCCTTCCCTTTAATAATCATCCCTGTTTACTCTTCAGGGAGTCATCTTTATATATTTTTTTTTCTTAAATGCGCCCTCTAAGCAGGGAGAGTGTCTTTAATAAAGCAAGCAGGCAGAGCGCCATTCCAACATGTGAATTGCACAGGAGAGAATTGAGAGATGGAAGCAATAGAGGAACACCGGAGGAGGGGGGTGGGGTCTGCTGCCGCTACACCCTTCATGCTATTATCTTTATGGCATAGCAAAACATGCTTCAGGCAATCAGCATGAAATTGTTAATTGCTCAGCCCACTTGTGCGTTGCTCAGGGGACAGGGGCCTTCAGGAGGTCCCGCATCAAGCGAGTGAGGGTTGTCCGACTAACTGCCTGCACGTCTGACACATAACACTGTCCAAAAAACATATTGTCTCCTCTCACTCTCACTCTCACTGTGACCTTCACAGAATTGCAGTGGCAATCACCAGAGGCGTGTTCCACATAGTGTATTTAAGAATTAATTGTAGCTACAATGAAATATGTGCTTGTTAAACAAGTTTTGATCATAGTGGAGTGGGCAAAGACTTTGCTTAAACCCCTTTTCCAAAATTAGCACATGTGCACAGTTTTTTTAAACATGGGTAAATCTACTAAAAATAAAAGGCTCCTTCAGCATGGCCAGTAGACCAGAGCAGTATACACAGCTCTGTGGCAGATAAGTATGCCTTTCTGTGTTTTTGTTGGGTTTTTTTTTTCATTTGTCACATTTGATGTCAAACTGGTTAATAAACAGAAGAAAGCAGCATGGAGGCCTGTGAAAAGTTTGCATATATTTTACCTATTCAGTCTCTCTTTCAGATTTGCTTCAGACTAATTTGAATCCATGTTTGAGAGCTTCTTGGGATGAGATGGACAAAATATGTGTCAGGGCATCAATGCATCTCGCCAGTAAAGTGGCTAAAATTAGCACATTTACCTATTGTGTTTCCACCAATGGCGATCAGAGCCTCTGGTGATAAATACCCATGACTACTGCAGAGTCATTTGACACAGGTGTGAATATTGCTGGTTACCTTTCCCATTACAGTAAAAATCAGATTTTAGCAGGTGTTAGAGGTTTTTTTTTGTGCAGTGGGAAATGGGGCTACAGTTTATCTGATCTTGTCACAATAATGTTAGATTAAAGGGAAGGCAATAATCTAGTCTTTAATATGTGAACCAAGGGTTCTGTGTGTGCAGTAGTGATCTGAAAATGCATTTTAAAAAATGCATTTTCACTCAGGTGTACTCTTCTTGTATGTGGGCCTATGTCAGATTATTGTCTATTTTCTCTAGATGTTAGGTGTAATGCCTTTTGGTCAGGGAGCCACAAATGTAATGAAGTCTGAAACCAAACCCAACACAAAAAACTTGATTTTTTGAAAGACTCAAGAGGCCCTCTCTTTTCTTAGGGATGTTCATCACAGAGGGCAGTATTTTCTCCAACATGATTCCAAGAAAACAAACAAAGCTCCCACCTCTGTTCCATGTACTTCTCTCACCTCCTAAGAAGTGGCTCCAGGTGGCTCAGAGGAGGATATGTAAGACATCTTTTCAAAACGAACACCACCCCTCCCGTTACATGCTCAGTCAGAACATAATGCCCCTCCTCCTTGGCTATCAGTTTTGTTCCTGTTGGAAGCGAGGGAGAAAGAGCAAGGTTACACGGGGCGTCATATTAATGGGGCCTGTCATGCGCGTAGATCGTCTTAGGCGTGGAGGAGGATGAGCGCTCAAAAGGTGTTGTCTTCAAATAGGATTTCTGCAAGTGAGACATCCTCGTTGGGTGATATCCCCCTCAGAGCAGCCACTTTCTTATAGAATGATCTGTTATTAAGCAAATGAAGTGCTGCGGGCCCAACGGTAAATCCCTCCACTTTGTCATGGTGTGCTCTCAGTTATCACACCCTGCTCCCTCATTCATTGCTGGTGTTCTACCGATTTCACCATGTTTTACGAAGCCTTGTGTTTGAAGTCAGTCAGCCCTTTGGAGCACGTGTGACTTGAGGAGGATTCCAAGTTGTAATCAATGACTCCTTAAAATATTATATAAAAATAAAGTTTGAAACCCAGCAGAATTTTTCTCCTGAGTAAGGGTAAGGGCACAATTCGTGATAAAATTTAAATGAAAGGGTAGCCCCCCTACTTAATAACAAATGTAGGTATTAGATACCTCTATCACTTTGACATTGTCTTTTGATATGATGTTGTACACTACAAGATGCTACTACAAGATTAATTAGTATTACTTGAGAATCAATAAGTTATGTTTGTTGATATAGCTCACATTTCTTCAAACTGCTGAACTTTTTTTTAAAAAAAAAACAAGCTCAGTGAGAATATCAAGTTGTTACAGCATGTCAGATCGTTTGAATTTTCTTTTTTTCCAATAGTGTATATGCAACACATTCACTTGTGACATAATTAGCTTAGTATGATACACATCCCAACACACTATAGCCTCATTCCCACTGCACAAAAAAAACACCCGCTAACATTGGGCTTTTTAATGCAATGGGAATGCGTACAATCAAAAGTCCATGTTTAAAAAACTAGTGTGTACCAACTAATTGTGGTGGGAATGAGGTACAAGTTATCATTTAAATAATGCGTTTGACTTTTGGTTGTACACGGGACATGAACAGTGGTCTCCAGAGTGAAAGTCCTGAGTTTGTTTGATCCATCCATCTCCCCTCCACCCATCCCATGCAGCCTTACTCTCTCTTTATACTATGGCAATTGCTTCGAGTGTCAAAACATGCCACGTGTGTCTCTGCATCAGAGCACCGGTATGTGATGCCAAGACTCACTGACCAAGCGTTGGTACTTGACAAGTTGTAAACGAGACTGGGTCTGTATACCTTGTATATTGCACGGCCTGTGTGTAGTTTCAGGTTTTATAGTCTTGGACTCCCTGTGGCCAATCAGAGAAATGTTTTGCCCTGACACCTTACATCAGCTCATCAGTCTACTGCGCAACGATCTCAGCTTAAGGAACAATTAGGAAATCTCTTAATGAACTTTGCTTTGACGTGGGCCTTTTGTCCTGTCCATCCAGATACATGATAGAGGAGAAAGAAGGGGTGATTGTAAGGGGGTGGGGTAGACAGGGGGAATGGCAACTGCTAGACAGGAATTGATTGCATTAATTGATATGCCAATATGTAAGCTTGTTACATCCACCATTGCTTAGGATGATGGCTAACAGGTCCTGCTGATCAATGGAACCAATAAAGGCTTCATCCATTAATGAGCAATGTGGTAATTAATGTTATCCCTAAACCAATTACCTCAGGCAGTGCATCTACAGGAAAGTGCAGCAAATAGTCCAACCAGGTTATCTCTGTTATACTCTTAGCAATTTTCTCATGCTGCCTCTTTACTGCTTTGTGAGTTAACATGGCTGTAAGGCTGCACTCTCACCCAGTCTATTCACAGCCCATAGGGAGAAGGAATATCCTGAAGTGATTGCATGTTATCAAATGAATTGAAAATATATTTTGAAAAGAGCCATATTTAATATTGTATTTAAATGAAACTACATTATTTGTTGCCTCGGCCTTGAAGTTATAGAACCAGCTAAAGTTGTCAAAGCTTCCCACTCTAACCTAATCCTATTCATCTTGTTCCTTTATATGGGATTCATGCTTGTGGAGCTGAAACTTTATTGTTTTTGTAAGCATCCTTCCTCTTTCTTTCAGTCTCCTAAACCTTCATCCTTTTCTTTTATAACTGTATCTGTACTGCAGACTCAGAGGTACAGAGTCAGAGTGAGATTGGCCCCCCACTATTCACCCAACAGAAATTAACCGATACTACAGATAACTGTATAACAACCATGTTTGTTGGCCAATAACTTGAGAACCATATAATTATTACACCTCTAATTATACATGTAATGTGCAGTGTAGCTTGTGGTGAAGACTATGCCTATAGTGCGTGTCCATAGCCACAAAAGCCCGATTGTCTTGACAGTTGCAACAAAGAGCGAGCTGGAGACACAGAGCCAAGCAACAAACCACAGCTCCCTCTGATAGACGCACTGTCTGTACATGAATAATAGCAGGCTTATAAATCAATACTATTGTTTTTATGTTTTACAGTAAGAATTGTCTTACCTGGAATTCATTACCTCTTTCATTGCTCAATATTTCCATCCATCTCATCTTCATATGATGTAAATAAAACAGGGTTTTCTGCATTTTAGAGCACACTTAATGTGAAGACACAAAAGCAAAAGTGTAGTGTGACAGTTGGTGCTTTGTTGTTAGTCTGACTTTGGAAACAATAGAGTGTTAAGTAAGTGACAGTCGTGCTGCTTGTCAGGCCCTACCCGCCATGCCTTCCTTTGCCCATTTACAGTAAATGCCTTTCACTCACTGAGCATTACATGGCGGCTGCAGATGGTTTCTATTAATTATGGGAGCTTGTCTGAAAAAATGTGTTTGTTTAGCCATGTAAGTCACACACATCACTTAAAATGTGTTAATTGTCTTGTACATTGAATAAGAAACACCTAAAATGCAGTGATATATTTATCACTTATCTCTGATCTTGTAGGAGAGACCTGTAATGAATTGGTAAAAACAAGTTGATTTTTATACTTTAGGTATTCCTTAAGAAAAATACGAAAGAGAACCAAGTGGAGGATGATGACTTATTAGTTGGTACAAGCCCTTTAGACCAAAATCCAGTTTATGTAATGGGTGTTGCAGAAGTGCAGAAAGGCCCATCTGTCTCTCACCCTATTATCCGAAGTCTTAATCGGGACTTACAGCAGGGCAGGCTAAATAAACAGTAAGTAAGTTGTCTTGGGTAGAGGAACGTCAATGCCTGCAACTTGCTCAAGCCTTTGCTCTGAATAGTTCTGTATTGACCCCTCAAGACCCCCCGAGAATTCCCTAATTGAAAATTAATATTGAATCAATGCCGCGGGCCATTTGCATATTGATTATAAACATCCAGGAAGGCACCAAGTATGTCTTGGATCAATAGGGCCCTTCTGCAGCAGGCCGAGTGCACTACATCACATGGCAGCTGCCTGCTCCTGAGGTTAATGACTGCTGCTTGTTAAGGAGCTCTTGTCAGGTAGAATCCAGCCACAGGGTCTTTCTGCCAAAACTGGCAGCAGGTGAGCTGTGGGGGATGGAAAGAAGGAAAAGATGAAGAGAAAATATGGAAAATGGGCAAACCTCTCTGTTTTAAGAAACATCGTTTCCAAGTTTATCTCTGCAGAAGGTGTGTTAGCGACTAGCATCAAGCAGAGTTTATACTCTTTTTGTACTCTGTTATTTTGTGCCTTGGCACCCTAGCCCTGAACTCTGACCACTCTGTAGCACAGACCATAGAATACTACAACCATGTGTGTTTGTACTGTATATGTGTGTGTGTGTGTTGTGTGTGTGTGTGTGTGTGTGTGTGTGTGTGTGTGTGTGAGAGGATAAAGAAGGGAGGCTGATCAAAGATAACACCAGCCATTTCCAGCCCCTGAAGGGAGAGAAAACAATATTAGGTAGATCAAAAAGGCCCTTTTTAATTTGAAATGAAACTTTCACAGCATTACAAGACAAAGGAGACCAGGAATCCTCTACTTTAAGGCACCGATTAAGATTCAACACATACATTCCTCTCCCAAACTCCCTGTAATAGTTTCCACATGTTGAAGAGGTGGAGGCAGGAGGGATGGGATGGCAGTAGAGACAATGGAGTGAAAAGGTTAGGTGCAGATAGAGAGAGATGAAGAAAGAGAGCTCCATCAAACCACCTTCACTTGTAACCTGAGCGTGGAATATAGGAGAAACCTGTCCGGCTGGTTTAGTGGCAGTGCTGACGCCTGGTTAAACTAATGGGGCTCTCTAAAACTGGATGATTCTCTGAATCCACAGGAGACGGCAGACCTGGTGTGAAGCACATGTGAGAGCAGCTTATCCTCCAGTCTATGAAAGGCAAGGTCTTGAATTAATGCCTCTGTGCAGTCTGTGTCCATTCTCCCCCTCGCCACCCCACCGCAACACACACCCTGCACTGGGAGCTAGGGTCTGGGAGCGGAGAATGGAGTGCCGGGCCCAGAGAACCAGGCTGCATCTGATTGCTTCATTACAGGCCCTTTCATTGACTTGGTTGCACTGAACTGATGAACTGAGGCAGTGGACAAGAGCACATAATAGGAAGAAATGAATTCTTATCACAGCCTTCTCAGGAGGCCACTGGTCCTGGCTGGAGCCAACAGAAGCCATCTCTGAATGTAGAGGAGGGGGCTGTATCTGGGCCCATTCATGAGCCACGAGCAGGATCTCTAGACTGAGGACATGATGGAGCTTTAGGATGCTGGATCAGTACACAGGGGAGGAACCATGAATCCACAGAGAGCCATATTATTGTTGGGAGCTTGTTTTAATGATTAGTTTGGTGATTAGTGTTTGCTTTCTCCTGGTAACTGACACCCATGGCATAACATTTTTTCAATTATTTATTCCTGCAGTCCTCCAGAGGCAGACTTCTTGCTAGTTAGAGTCCCTGCTTTTGGCCCCATAGCAGCACCCAAGCACCAACCACTGAGATGAATAATTAATGTTGTACCTTACTGGGCTCTCACCCCTAACTCGCCAACCTCTGGCTAATGAGTGAGAAGAGTCTTCTGCAGCAAGGACAATAACGGCACCCATTATAAAAACAACAGCATCACTAACAACCACAGCCATGCATACAATAGAAATGCGAGCTGTGGTATAGCGCAACACCAATTTAGCAGCGAGCTTGGTCTCCGTAGGGCAGGGGTTGTTAATCCCTGACCATGCCATAGTGAGGCTAGGGACTCCACAGCTCTTACCAACCTGCTCATTTCCATCCCTGCATGCACAGTCAGCACTGAGCACAGGAGGAGCTGCGCAGAGTAAACCCTGCGTTTTACAATTGCTGCAGATGTGATGCTTTGACCATTAACATAACAGTTTTCTGTAAAAGTTACCTTAAATTATGTGATGTTGTGTCATCATTATGATACACAAATGTGCATAAATTAAAATTAGCGGAGTCTGCTGATAGGCCGATCAGGTACCACACCTACCTGCCAGCGCGCTCTCTCTCCCCTCTGCCTCCCTGCTGCCATCAACCCCCCCCCCCCCCTGCTCATACCTGTTCACTTGGCACAAAATGGATGCTGCAAAGCCATTTAATTGGCCTCTACTTCAGAATCCAAGGGCATTTGAAATGTCTCTAATAATATCTCTTCCCCTACAGAGCTGTTCTTGACAGTGTTTGGGAAGAATGTACTTTGTTGTAAACGGTTGTCTCGCAGTGAGTGGACATCAGACAGTCTTGGTGCTCATCCTGTGATCTTTCGGCCTCAGTGATTGCTGCTGGGGTGCCGTGGGTTTCCTTTTTAGCATGGGGTAAATGTTGCAAGAACAGTATCAGACATACTAGTCATTTAGGTCATTTTAGAATAGCCGGCCCATGTTTTAGCCACATCATCAGTTCCATTTTTTTCCCCTTTGCCTGTCTCTTCCTCTTTCTCTCCTGTGGCTGAGCCAAAGATAACTGAGTAGCAGTGTTTGACTGTAATCACTCCAAGTCTCTTTCTCTGGAGAGCAGCACAGCGGGCAGCGCGGTTCCACCCCTCTAGGAGCTTTCAGCCCTCTTTCATAGTATTATGACATGTTCATGAAGAATCAGACAAAACCAAGTTTGCTTACATACGTGTAGTGCAAATGCATGCGCCTTTTAACTTTATGTTATTAAGACACATCTGTGGTTCAGAGGAGATACATTTTGACCCACTCTGAGAGGATAGGCTCGACTGAATCAGTCATTTGAATAAACTTTATGCAGGGTGCTCTGTCAAGTGTCAATCTGAGGTTATTTTTGAATCTCAGGTAAAATTGAAAGCCTAAAGCAATTTGGTGTACTGATTAGGCTCAGATTAATACAGGTGGGATATACCACTGAGATTAGAAGGATAACTAGTTTAAATGATGGTTGAGTTGGTCCATTGCATCCCATCATCTGGCTCTGAGTCTATTTTGTAATTAAGGCTGTAAGGTGTGCGCATAATCAAATAAATAAATAATGCCGCCAGAATTATGTGATAATAAATTAATACATTACAAGAAGTGAATAAAGGAGCAGCTAATTGCATGAGATGAGTCTTTTTCATTAGCCTTTTGAGAGGAAATTTCATTATATGCATCACAAGCCATGGTGCCAGATGAAATCCGGTTTTAAAGTAGGCAAATAAGAATAAAGTATTATGGTAGGAAAACCATACAAGTCATAACATTGCATTTGAATAGACATCTAGATGGGATTTTGTTATCCAGCTTTAATATAGTTTAAACCTCTCTGCACAAAAAAAAGAGGAAAACACTAATGCCTCATAACTCAGAGAAAGGTGCTGACCTGTTCTGGGAGTCTCTGAGTCTTTGAGGGTTTGCAGCTTTTCAGTGGCATTTAGTGTCAGCCTTTTTGGGAAATATAAAAATATATGACTCTCTGAGTAAATGTTTGATTTTAGTTTGGATAGAGGCAGAACCTTACATAAATATTAATATATCTGCCTAGATAATCACTAATTACATTAGAGGTTTATAAACTAGCAAAAAGGTGATCCATTCTACCGAACTAAAATAATATTAAGGATTCTCTGACATACTCACAATACAACTCGCAGTATTGATATTCAGTTTTGTTCGCTTTCTCCATACCTATTGTTGGGAGCAAAACATAAACTTGGTTAAATGCATCTCCAATAATTGCACTGAAAAGTTGGTTGATTATTTTGTACATAATTACAGTGGAAAACAACCTGCCTATTAAGCCTTTAATGGCAGTAATACAGAAAGCAATTACCATTACTTTGCTGCTCACACTGAAAATAAAGATTTCTCTAAATTAAAAGGATCCTCTGACTACTGCTATGGCTAATTGTGTGGGGTCTTGTACAGACATCTGGTTGTACATCATTTGTAAAGGGCTAAATGCTGATCAGTTAGGAAGGCCTTTACAAGCTGTGTCCTAAGTGTGTGTTTTTGGGACTGCTCTGCTGCCAGGGAGTCTGATAGCTCTTGAATTATTTATCTATCAGGCTGCTGGACGGTAGTCACGGCGACCTAGGCCCCGTAGTGGTTGTCTGGCGACATCTCCCTCCAACAGTAGCCATTAGCAGAAAGGGGTAGGGGTGCTAATGAGCAGGGTGCAATGTGCACAAGACCAGAGTTTTCTAACCCTTCCTCACATACAGACCCCTCCACGCTGAATAAAGATGCACAGAAGATTTACAAAGATCTGAGTGCAGAA